>NW_022145603.1:29700067-30175067 GCF_000002235.5 Strongylocentrotus purpuratus | reverse complement strand
GGGATTGTAACATTCTCCTTAAAAAACAACTGATCAAATCTAATAGGGTCTACAATAATTATAAAAAAGGTGAAAATACCCTAACCAAACTGCCGTATAGCCTGGGAAAAAAGAAATTGATGAAAATAAATATTCTTGTAGGATGATTACCAATAAGTGAGTTAACAGATAGCACATGGTACAAATGACCCCAAATATCCACAGATCTTTTACACATGGAGAAGTTCCACTTTGAATAATAACTGCCAAAGTCCTAGATGTACTTCATGAATACCTTTTGTTTGACCTCTTGAAAAGAATACTTCCACCTGCGTATCATAGAATGTACCGTTGGTGCATACATGAATAATGTTACATAACTTTCATGAGCGCATATGCAGTATTCATCTCTGTGGGTTTTACCATTTTGGTACAAATGACCTTTATCTGCCCATCCGCAGCTTGTATCTGTAAACTCATTAGACTTTGATAATATTTTGATCTTCCCCTTTAAGAAGGGGTTCAGGTCGGCCACCTATTCTTAATATAATAGGCGTCGCGTGTAAGTTTACCCCCCTCGACATAGGACAAACTCACACCATATGAGGGCATGAATAAATGATTGGTCCGTAATTACAATTCGGTCTAGTTCACATGCACTATCCCCATGTGTATATATCGGTGTAGGGTACGCCGTCGGTCGTACAGGGATGGGTGATAGGAATACGAGTACAAGGCTTCGGTAGCATGATAATGCCGATTTTCATTCAGAAGTATGAAGTAATTAATATGCAGAAGAGAAAAGGCAAAACAACAAACAAAAACAATGGAGCAGACTAACTAACAAGCACCAACAACAACAACAACAAAAACGAAAGGAAGAAATTCTACTAGAGAAAGATGGATTATTGCAGGACATAAATCCATACTTTTCTGCGCAGACCCAGCCACCTGAACCCAACTATGTTTATGACAATCGAACCCCCCCCCCGATTTAATTTGGCAGTTTTTGTTCATACCCTTTATTCATAATATACCTACCTTTTGCATTATATTTGATGAGGACCTTGTGCATAAGCCTAGCATGTTACTTTGGAAGGGACTATTTTTACATTATCGTGCAAAATATAGAAACGAAAAAATATGGAAAATGAAAATTAAATTGGAAGCAAAAAACAAAACAAAAATATAACCGACGTATGACCTAAAATGTTAAGGTTCTGAGGATGATGATGATGATGATGAGGGTGATGAGGATGATGATGAACGTGATGATCTACAGCACTTGTATGACGCCGTTTATCTGTTTCAAACATTCAAAGGCGCCCGACCCTCCAATAGTTATGAACTACACATTTGCTTGGAAGAGAATTGGTTTTGAGGCGTGCTTAAAGTTTCCTAGCTTGTCGGTGTTGCAAAGAACAGGAGGGAGGGAGGGAAGAATGACGAAACCTCCAACAAACTATTTTACACGCTGTATATTTACCGTAATTGTTGATTATTATTCATTGCTGAGCGCCCGCTCTTTGCTAGTTTAGTTATGCATTCCTGCCATAGTCAATGAATTACCCATGGATACTCGCGTGTGAATGACGTCATAATACCATCCCCCAAAACGACACAGCTCTCAGAGAGAGAGAGAGAGAACGAGAGAGAGAGAGAGAGAGAGAGAGAGAGAGGGGGAAAGAAATAAATGGGGAAAGAGAGAGGGAGAAGACACAGAGCGATGGAGAATAAAAAAGACAGTTAAAGAGAGAGATATAGGGAGAGGTGGAATAGGAGAGGAAGAAAGAAATAAAGCAATGGGGAAAACAGAAGGAGGGAGAGGGAAATATAAAGAAATAAAGAGAGAAAGAAAGAAAGAAAGAAAGAATTAATTAATAATACAATAATAAGGGATTACCGTAACAATCGTTCAATAGTGAGAGAGAGAGAGAGAGAGAGACAGTGAGAGAGGAGTGTGGAGGGAAGAGAAAGAGAGCAATAGGGAAACAGAAGGAAGGAGAGGGAAATATAGAGAAGTAGAGAGAGAAAGAACGAAACAAGTACAAGAATAAAAGATGACGTAAAAAAATCAAGAGAGAAAGCAAAAACGAGATGGTAGAGAGAGGGGAGAGGAGAGAGAGAGAGAGAGAGAGAGAGAGAGAGAAGGAGGGGTGTGTGGAGATAAGAGAAACACTGAGAGGGAGAAAGCCTAGAGTGCCTACATCTGATGCAAGATTAAGTGAAAGTACTTGGTGCGGTCCAGTGACTCTCGCTTAATTGATAATTAATTGCTTTTTTCATCTAAACCCGTCAACACAAAACCGATTATCTTTTCGAGACAGGAAGATGAGTGCGTCCATTGTGCGTGCAGTGAAGGGATTTTACTTCTAACAAAAAAAATCAACGTTAGTCGCCGTCCATGCACCTTGCTATAATATAATCTCTCCTTCTTCTTCTTCTTTTTCTTTTTTCTTTTTTTTCCTTCTTCTTCTTCTTCTTCTTCTTCATCATCTTCTTTTTCTTCTTCCACTTCTTCTTCTTCTTCTTCTTCTTCTTCTTCTTCTTCTTCTTCTTCTTCTTCTTCGTCTCCTTCTTCTTCTTCTTCTTCTTCTTCTTCTTCTTCTTCTTCTTCTTCTTCTTGTGTTCCTTATTTCATCCATTCTTTCTTGTTGTCTTTATCGCCTCTTTGTTTTACCATCTCTTACTTTATCTTGACCCGACTCTCCGTATAAAAAGTATATAAATATACATCGTTTTTGTTTGTATGTTATGCAACCATACCTTCTCATGTATTTTGGCGTAATTTAATTTCGACACAATTGTCTTTTTAAAGTTGTAATGGGTATAATACGCCTACCACGTGTTTTGCTCAGTGGGTGTTTGTTTTTGTTGTTATGAGTACTCAACATAGACACTCGTCACAATGAAATGAGACTGTGAATTGAATGAAAGTCAAATACATGGTATGAGTAAGCAAAGGAATATAATGTATAACTTATTCTGGAATCCTATGAAGAAGTCATCTCTAGCTGAAATAACATAATTTCCTAAATCAGTTTAAGTTGTGATGGCTTAAGGAGGAAATACACTATGTACGACGTGTGAATGATTTGAAAATTGTTAACCCCACACAAAGTCTTACCCTCACGGAAGTAGTGAGAACATTTTGAACATTCTTAAAGTAAGGAATAGTGTGGTAAAAAGGAGGTAGTACTACGTGGTATCTACTTACCTGCAGTTTGAAGTATCCGATGGAAACATGGAATAAAAAGGAAAAAAAAGTAAAATAAATTTTACAAATCGTTAAATATGTTGGTTATGATTCAAAATCTTATTACCTCATGAATCTATGTTACATATTCTGACAATCAAATATTGACCGTCTTGTGATCCTTGTCTTTCTATAAACATGATACAATTGATATGAACAAAACTCGAGTGGGAAATGCGACAAACGTGGGGGGGGGGGGAGAGAAGAACAGTAAAACATTACATAAGTATGAGTGTGATCTACAAGAGGAAGAATAAACTGACATTAATGGGTTGTAATTCAAATGTCTGGTCGTTATTGGATATTTAACTGATAAAAGCAGGAAGCAACGAATAAGTTATGAAAATTAGACATATGAATTGATTTTGCTAAAATAAGTTTTGAATCCATATCTCCCTGCAAACCTTTAATATGCTTTCTCTCGGTAAGTATGTTTTCCCTTTGGTACAATACCAATACATCACGAATGAGAGTCTGTAGATATTCATGAAAATGACTTTCTACCCTTCAGGAAGAAGACAAACAGGAGATAAAACAAGACTTAGTTCCATCCAGGAGCATATCATGGGTCCAGCTATCAAGGGGCGTCGATCTATTGAGGGGGCGTCCAGTTATCGAGGGGGCACTAGCGTTCCGGACCGTCCTACTCAATGATTTAAATTAAAAATTAAAAGACCTAAGATTATGGGAAGATTCTTGACCTTTACTTGTCTGTCTTCTATTTTATTTTTCCCGATTTTGTTTTCATATTTCGCACAATTATCGCCTCCCACACGATCGCAAATACTGTCAAGATATTAGCCAAAGGGCAATTACAATACCTCATTAAATTGTCTATAAAAATCGTATTCAGATTATGTCAAATGTAATTGACAAGTTTGCACATTTAAATAGGAGATTGGCATGGGTATTGACATGGACTAAGGTTGAGTTCTCGAAATTATTTGCGATCGCGTTCTCCCAATCCCTTTTATCTTTGTATCTTACCACTTTCTCTCAATATTCAATTAGGGGCACGTGCCCCTCCCCCCCCCGCCTGTGGCTACGCCCGTGGTTTCATTTCTCCGCTGCGCCTCGGCTTCACATTGCGAGACGTGGTTATACATATTTTAGCACCCGGGTGACATAAGAAAATATCAATCTTCTACGTTGGGGAATCTATTCGTCATCTTCCGGGTAACCTTTTGTTCGAAGGGCTATCCATCTCTGTCACTAATATATCACATTGTTCTTATATTCTCACTTTTTATTTGTTTTTCTCTTTCCGTTTTTTCTCTCTCCCTCTCTCTCTCTCTCAGTTTTTTCTCTATAATTTTTCTTTCTCCGTTTCTCTCCGTCTGTCTGTTTATCACTTTCTAACTTAGCCTTTCTGATTTGTCATTGTCTTTGTATTTCTCTATCTTTTCTCTCTATTTCTCTCTCTCTCTCTCTCTCTCTCTCTCTCTCTCTCTCTCTGTGTCTCTTTCTCTCTCTCTCTCTCTCTCTCTCTCTCTCTTCTCTCGCTCTCCCCAAGACTCCCTTTATCTTCACAACTATCTTTATCCTTTTCCCCACCACTCCCTTTCGTCTCTCTAGGTATTTATCTCCGTCCCTCTTCTCTTCATTTCTTTCTGTGGATGTGTGTGTGCCTTTCCCTCCATCCCCCTCTCTCTCTCTCTCTCTCTCTCTCTCTATATATATATATCTACCCCTTTTTATCAGTCTTTCCCACTCTTTCCATCTCTTTCCTTCTTATTCCCCAACTCTCATCTGCCCTTTCTTTCTATCTTGCCTGCAGTAACATATTATGTACGCCTTTACGTCACTCTCGTCATTTTATTTGGTTAACAGTCTTTTTTATTTTCCAGATTCTCCTTCTAGGCTTGCTTTTCTTCCTTCTTCCTCATTCAATATCTGTCTTTATTTCTATCTTGCTCTAAAATCCGTTCTTAAATGTTATATGTTGTTACCCTTAACACTCTATTCCAATAGCTAACTGCTTATTTATTTATTTTTTAGCTTGCATGGTGGATTATGTATGTTGTTTATTGTATACAGTTGTATATAATATACAAAATGCGCGAAATGCTAGGGAAAAATTGTTTTTAACACAAAAAACGGCTTGTTTTCAAAGACTCTTTCTTTAGCAATGTCGGAAGTCTATGATACCCCTTTTCATGTTTATTATTCATCACAGCTTGAAAGAGAACGTCATATTTTTCTTCCCTCGAGGATTAAGATATATCGAGGAATTTTCACCTTACAGACACCATAAATCAATCATGACGCTGGAAAAACATGCATCCACACCCGTTTGTTTCCGACTAAAATCACTCATGGAAATTTAATTACTATTTGGAGAAGCGGAAATTACTTATTCTTCTTCTAGAGCTAGCCCGCCCTCTCTCACCCCTCCGGTGAAAATCGAAGCTTCTTTCAAAAATATTGCTGTTGATATAAAAACGGCCATGGGCATAACACGTATCGCGAAAGCCCGAGTCAAAAAGATCACGGCACTTGAAGACTCAGACGCCGCGGTTACTTCAGGTTTTATGATTTTGGCACGAAGTATGACACCATTACGTGTGCCTTTCGGTCTATTTGTGTGTAATTGTATGTGTGCGCGCGTATAGAGGTTGAGCTTGAGTGAGTGGGTGGGTTCGCAGGACATTCACTGTGCGTGCGTGTGTGTATGTGTGGTTGTGCGTGTGTGGGGTTTTGCGTTTGTCTGGCTAAATGATTGGGTCTAGCAGAAGACCAGAAACAGCATTGAACATGTGCAATCATTCAAACGATATGGCGATTATAGTAACCTATTTACTTATACAATAAGTATCACAAAATGCCATTTCTATTGGTGATACAACTATTATCAATACTTTGATCGCAGCACAACATCTTTACCTCCGAAACATGAATAGCCGATTTATACATTTCGTATCATACACGAATATGGACAGATTTTATCAACGTGTATTGTATTGTACTTTTTAAACTTCATTGATGTACATCGATATTCTATTTATAAACATATAAATAAATTTACAATGCAATGTAACCAATCAATATTACGTTAGTAAACATATATATCATATAAATCAGTCTACAATGTAATTTTACCAGTCAATTTTCTGTTTGTAAACGTGTATCACGTGTATTACGCATTGATAATTCAACTAGTTTGATCATGTTTATTATGAAACCACCACACTCATATAACGACCACATTCTCCAATAAGAGGGTCTTGTTTGTATATCTTACTTCACAACTAGGGATTTATCTCGAGCGCAACCAAACCAAATTGACTTCCACGGTCACGAGGCGGGCTCGATCTCCATCGTGATCGTGTCACTACTTTTACATCCGAACTTTAAGCAGGGTAAAAATGCGATTCTACCACATCTTTATTTTCTGGACTAACGCTATGCTTACAATATTTCAAACAAGTAAACCTTAGGGCAAATCCACGGAAAATGTATATCCCTGATAATGATCCCCTAATAATTATGATCCACTTACATAATTAACCCTAAGATCGTTATCTGAATTAGTAATTATAGATAGCGGACGTTAGTGGTTGTTGTCCAAGAGAGTTTTTAAAGGGGCGTACGGATGATTGCCCCCGGGTCAAAAAAAGATATATTTTATGTTTCGACCCCGAAAAAGAGAAGGAAAAAAGCACTATGCAAAGGACACACGTTGAAAATGAATGTAAAAACATGGATAGTAACGAGTGTTTAACACATCAGTACAGCACGTGCTACGTTGAGTAATGCACACAACTGGGTCTTGGCATTTAAAAACTTGTAATGGTTTGATATTAAATCCGTTTTGTAAAAGTGAGTTCACCGAGTGAGCTTACTAAGTATTGAATGTGAACAGCCCATTTTATATCAGGGGCGGCAATTGGCAAACCGGGAATAAACGTAAAGGATGTTGAATTGCATGGAATCGCAGCGTTATATTCGGCTCAAGAAGCGGCGAAGATATCACAAGGTTTGGTGACGGGTCCTTTACAATCAGAATGGCTTTATAACGTCGGCGTTCATTCATCAATCTATACAAAGTGGTATGTAATGAACGGAGTTTTCTTGTTGCACCTCAGTTCAGTCGATTGCTCTTTGCCGCCGAGCAATTTAAAGACATGACCTGATTTTTGACACATGCATTGTGCAACTCGCCTATTTCATGATGTTCTCTCGATTGAGCAGCTATTGAGGGATTTATTATTGTGTGGGTTTTAGATCTCGAAGTTTATTGGTTGCAATCGATGATTCTATATGTCCGCGTCATGAATGCTGAATATGACGTATAGTCGGGATTTCATTACTATTTTAATGAATGTAAAATGTCAGTAAAGCGATGACAAGTAATACACACGTCATAAACATTATTTAAGGTAATTTGTATCCTATTTGTTTTCAAGATACACCAAACGAAGACATGAACAAATTCAACATGGCATTCAGTTCTCATGCGATGAATACCATATGCCAAAGAATGATAAAGTTCAGGGCTCTACCTGACTCCTTAGCAATACACAGGTGTTTGTTTCTTTTACAGTAAGCAACGAGGGACCGAAATGCTCCAAGTCCTCTCCGAAGGGCTTGGTAATGGAAATAAATGCCTAACAAAATGCATTATTACATCGACTTGGTTTCGGATCCGGGACCTCGTTCCCGGTAACAAGGCCAATGTTCTACCACTGAGCCATCGCTCATTCATTAATATACACATAATACACAGCAGTGAGGGCATTAGTAAGAATTTCACACACTAGGTACCTTTGGAACAGTTATTTGGACTGTTTTGAAGGTACAAAGACAAAGTGGACTAATCCCCGAACAAAATGATGTGTATTATTTGTTTTTGATTCATGATTTTACTAATGACCGATTAGAATCGGATAATGACCGGTCATAAATCTAAATTACGCGTTAGGAAAAATAAACGCCTGGTCGCATGTACGCTTTCAACCAATCATTTGATTAGGATCCACGTTATCATCTTATAAAATATCATAATCTACGGAAGATATGAACTCATCGCGATAAGTAACATGGAGGCTTGAGTCTTGTTTGACAATGAGAATATTGGTAATCTTCAGTGAGACGAGTTATCGGATTAGTGTTCATGATGATCGGTCGGTCAAAGCTGAATAACAGAAGGGAGAGAGGGAGAGAGAGAGACAGAGATTTCCAAAGTTTTATTGTCTAATTCTTCCAATTTGTGTGTACATGCCTAACCAAGTCAGGGCACTTGATTTATAGATAGAAGATAAATACCAGTTTGGGTATGAAATGGATACTGTGGGCTGGTTGTGTTCCCTTACATTCGCAGTGGGTTTTGATTTAATGTACACTCTTGCTATATCCTCACACAATGAGATTGTTCGCAAAGGTTACAATATCCTATTCACCTTAAGCTACATCACTCAATGACAGTTCTTGTAAGAGGTTACAATATCCTATACACCTTGACGAGCTGAACTTCCGTAACATCACATTAACCCGAGACCTTATCTTGTCAAGTTTACACGTCACAATATCACATTACATTCCTAAAGGAAGCATTATCCTGTGATCACGTTCTCACGATTGTTTGGTAAATCACACCGCTGTCACAAAGGGGATTCGTAGAACGAGTCACTGGAGATGGGTATCTTAGGCAAATATGGCGTATGGTGAAAGGGTAAGTTCGTTATCAAAAGTACAATGGGTTAATCAATAATAAATTTTGAGTTTTCTTTAGTTTAAAATTGAATACATATATAGTTGATAGCTTCAAGAAAATTTATGAAGAATATAAAAACGAAAGCCAGAATAACGAATGAAAATCGGATCAAATTTATATCATCCCTTCCAGATACACGTTGTAGAGAGAGAAAGAGAGAGAGAGAGAGAGAGGAAGGGGAGATCGTGTGTGTGCACGCGCATTTGAGTGTCTAAGAGGGGGAGAGGGGAGCGTTTAATACCATTAATATATCTCCTTATCTTCATTCAGCTATATACCCCTCCCCTACTCTCTCCATCTCTTCCTCTCTCTCTCTCTTGGTTTGTGGCTTGTAATACTACTGCTCTTTATCAAGGCCAGCTTTTTATATTACTTCTCTATCCAATTCATGTCGTTATATATTTAGACAGAAAAAGAGGAAAATATTCCCGCTGAGAACAATCAAATGGCGATCCAACTCTTCCCATTAGAACATAATGACTTATTTCTTATAATGTGTTGCAAACTAGGCAATTTGATAACAGTTATCACAAGGTTCTTCGTAATCATCATGCTACGTAAACAGCCTTGGTAGGGATTCAGATATCTTCTAAAGTGTTTCACATGCTCTGCTCCCCGCGGTGATGATCATAACCGAGTGATTATAACCCGACTGGGTGTTTTATTCCGTTGACTACTGAATGTTATAGGCCCTATAGGCTTACCACAGAGACCACCAGGTTCCCGTAAGCAAAGGTTTAATTGAAACAGTTGACACACCCGTGACAAGAAGCCTTATGATTTAACAATACTACCACTCGACTCGCTGTGTGCTAGGCTAGAGTAATCCGATGTTTGGACTTTGCAAGAAGTAATGATACAAGTCATGTTATTAACGCTGTGTTTTCTTGTCAGCAAAAAAGAGAGAAATTGTTATAAATTCATAGCTTGTAATGTAAAATGTTGACGTAGCGTGGGTACTTTAATGGAGGGGGCACTGCTGTTGATGGTGGCAGGAAGGGGGGGGGGGGGGTCTTGGATCACATGCGAGTCTATCGAAGGAAAGGAGGTTGTGGGAAGGGTGTACACCTTTCACATTGTCTTCCCTTCTCCATTTCTTCCTCCCCCTTTCCCCCTTCTCTCTCTGTATCTCTCTCTCTTTCTCTCCCGCTCCCACATACACACACTTTGTTTGCTCTACATTCGATTAGGGGACATGTCCGTCCCATCGCTACGCCACTGTGGTTTCAGATGGAGTAATGAAGGCCCAGAACACACTGATCATAATTATCAGTCACTGTCAAATCCATCAGTGGATGGCGTTGCTAAAGAGGCAATGGGGTACATAGAATGGTGACAAAAGAGGAGAGAAAGAAGATAAATACTACACTCTTTATCGCCTCTATTAAATACCTCTGTACCCTAGGTCAACACGCTCGCTGTGGAATGAAAGAGGGAGCCACATTTATTCTTTGCTGAATTTATGACGGTTTTAGGATATAGTATTTTTCGTCGTGTGAGACATGTTATAGTCAGTGGGTCATAAATGTTCTGAAAGTTATACACTTACGTTCTAATTTTAAGGGTTGACAATTTTCGCCCTGAGGTAGTTATCTAATGTTACCAGCTTGTAATATTCTATCATTCTAACACTTTCTCCCCATGGCCTTTGCCGGAAAAAGGGCAAGATATCAGCCCTTTCTTTTGTTTTTAAGAGGATTCACTATCATTTGAATAGGTCGGACAGACGCTTAGAAACATTTCATTACTCCATCGAGAATTTAGCAGGAAACATTATCAGCAAAATTATAACACGAATTAGTCTTCGAAATTGCCTTTCCTATCAACAGGCGCCTGACGTTATAGTTTGTGATTCCAAATTGATTGGATTGAGACGGACGTAAAACGAGAAAGAGAGAAAGAGAGAGAAAGAGAGACAAAGGAAGAGATAGGGATATATAGAAAGAGAGAGAGGGAGGGGGAGGGGGGAATGGGTCAGGGGAGGCGAGTTTAGGGTAATTTAGTAAATAATTTCGGGGGAAAGGCGTTTATCGTGATGCATCTAGGTACTTTATCTATTTCTCCCCCCTCTCTCTCTCTCTTTCCCTTTAGCTTAGCTTTATACAAATCGGGAATTTAAAAATTCAACAAAATCACCCGTTCTCTATCCCTTGTTATGGGGGAAATAAAAAGATGAAATCCTATATTCATATCCAGGGCAAGATATTCCTCAAAAGCGGCCTGAAATTATTCCGAAATTGAATCATTACTCCTTTTATACGGCGAAGAGTGCTAAATTTAGCGCGGTGCATGCGCAACAGCGTCGAGCATGGGTGCATTATTTTGTCGCTGCATGTCTCTGGCGGTGACCATGTATCTAGCAGTAGGCTCGGCCGTGTCTCCCCCGTAGGCGCTGGGGATGGAACTGATCGGTTGATCGTGATTCTCCATTAGGGTGCGCTCCCCGCCTGAGGGTTCACTATTGATCCTCCCAGGTTTCGATTCCATTTTTAATGTGTGTACACACATGTTCATTCCCCAAGGGTGCGATCGATGTAATCGCCATGTAATTCCACGGCTTGACTGTGCTATCGATCCCCTCAATGTTCGTATGTAGTATAGGAGAAGAAGAGGTGGACTTTAAGCAATGTCTACATGCAACCAACTCAGGAAAACTGAAACCCTTTGTTGTTTCGAAAGTAAGAAATTGTTCATCATACATTAAACATGACCTTTAAGCAGTCATGTGCATGTAGTATCATAAAAAAAAGAGAAAAGATATTAGCGTTTTCAGTGAACTGTGCTTAAAATTGTTTAGAAACTGTTGCTCTTTGAATGTTTTTTTTTCCTACTTGTTATGTTAGTTCTTAAAGAAAGAGATGAGTTGCTTCTTCTTCTTCTTCTTCTTCTTCTTCTTCTTCTTCTCCGTTTTATGATACTACTACTACTACTATTACTACTTCTACTATTGTACTTCTACTTCCTCTTCTCTGTGTGTGTGTTGCTGTAAATGTGCGAGCATGCGTGTTCATGTGTGTGCGTGAGAGAGAGAGAGAGAGGGGTAGAGACAGGGCGAGAGAGAGAGAAAAGGAAAGCGTAGATCATCGCCAAATATAAATTAATGTGAAACCTGTCTATAAAGACCACCCGAGGGAGACAAGAAAATCGGATTATAGGCAGGTGGTTTTAATGTACAGGTTCCTTTAGTACATGTTTCAATGAGAAACCATTTTCAAGGGAAACAAAACATGTGGTATTCGTAGACAGGTGGTCTTTCTTTACAAGTGGTCACTGAAGCAGCTTTGACTGCAATACATATTAATAAAAAAAACGGTGCTCATGAAGCGCTTACCACCAAAGTCTCTAAGCGCAAAAGTCTACTTTTGCCCGATGAGGGACTTGAACCCGCGACCCTCTGATTAAAAGTCAGATGCTCTACCGACTGAGCTAACCGGGCTCCGGTGATTACGAACGTTAAAAGGATATTATGAAGAGATTTGTGTCCAAAGTCAAGCACACCAATCTCCTACGGTGGTTTCATACTTCCTGAAGATACATCAACGGTGGTTTTAAAAGAAGATTAACATATCATAATGTTAATAATTATGATATAACTGTATAGTGCTTTATACAAAAAACGGTCTCTTATCTAGACGCTTTGCAGAAACTATTACCCCGGTCATCATAGTCATTTACGCACAATGTGCACCGTTTCCACTCCCTGAGGAGTGTTCCGCTGTGAGAGCATGATGGCAATTACTATCACAAGGGCTTACTTCATCCTTCCAGGTCCCGATTTCTCTCCTGAATATGGAGTGGTAAATGTAGATTAGTGCCTTGCCAGATAACATAAGTGCCAGGGCGGGACTCGAACCGCCAACCATGTGATCCACAGTCCGGTGACGTATCCACTAGGCCACGAAACATGTACCATGCATGATATTGTAAGGACGTGTATTATTCCAGCAAAGAGCAAACAACTGTTTGACATAATCATTAGCAAAAAATATCATGAAGATGACGATGAAAGCGACGTTAATTTTGTGTAACTATATCTTATCATGATTTTGGGTCTCGCCCTGTAATGTTTCTGCAAATCAAAATCATTAGCTCTAATATCAGTTAAATGCTAAAGCCGAGATTGGTATATTGATATATGTTTATCAGAATTAATCCACACAAAAAATAAAATTCTGTCTCCTGTTGACGTGAAGGGTCACATGTACATTCAGAGATTGACTAAACCTACTTAACTGAAGGGGAAGTCCACCCTGAAATTAAGTTAGTTTTAATAGGAGTAGAAAAATGAGAGAAACAAGTCAGTGAAAGTTTGAGCAAATTCCGATTAAAAATAAGGAAGTTAGGATTTTTGAAGTTGTGATCAATCAAACACAAATTGGCAACTCTATGACGTATCATGCGAGCTCAACTTCCATTTGCTCAGTACTAAAAAAAAATCTAAAATTTTCATTTTCCTTCAAGAAAAATTTCAACCATACATGCACCCTAAATATAATAATTGCAAATATGTTTCTATACTCCCCCTGCAAGGAACAAATATATATTCCGTCATCAATAACGAAGAAAACATGATTTTATGGAATATTATGCACAAAGCAAATGAAGGAGAGCTCGTATAATAAGTTACAGAGTTGCCAATTTGTATTTGATTGATCACAACTTCAATAATTCATAACTTTCTTATTTTCATTCAGAATTTGCTCAAACTTTCACTCACCTGATTTTCTTATTATTCTGCCTCTATCGAAACAAACTTATTTTGGGGGTGGACTTTCCCTTTAACTGAACATTATTTTGCATGTAAAATGGATGAAACAGAAAGAGAGACAGCATATTCAAAATAGTGGGAAAGGGCATAATAAGAGTGAGATAGAAAAATTGAGAATTGCTACTCTGAAGAGAATAATGAGGTACGTTCTTGCTCCAGTCAGCCTATTTTCATGACGATTAATCCATTCTCATCTCAGCCTCATTCTCAAAGCTGCCGGTGATCACCTACAAGAGTGATTGATGTATGTGTGATTTCTCCCACAATCCCCCGCGGGGCCAACTTCCGCTCTTATGCTGCAACTCGTCTGTTTTTGGTATAGAGCAGCCCTCAGGCTAGCAACCCGTCTGCTGCTTTGACTCAATACTGCAGCAATTGCAATGAGTTACAGTATAACCTATTCTTCTTCCTGTTTTCTTTTTTTCTTCCTTCTCCTTCTTCTTCTCATTTTTATTTATCCTCCTTCTTTTTCTTCTTCCTTTTCTTCTTCTTCTTCTTCTTCTTCTTCTTCATCTTCTTTCTATTCTTCTTCTTCTTCATCTTCTTTCTATTCTTCTTCTTCTTCTTCTTCTTCTTCTTCTTCCTCTTCTTCTTAAACTTTTTGTTTTTTTCCTTCTTCATCTTCTTCTTTCCCTTCATCGTATTTATCCAATAATACTCCTTCTCTTCCTTTACTCCTCCTTATTGTTATATTCTTTTTGGAGTGTCTGAAGACGCAAACTATTAAAACACAATACGTATGCTTTTGTAGCAATCTTAGCCAATTCCTTTAATCGGCCTTATCCCTAGATCTTTCATTCAATGTGACAGCATAAACTGACATGTTTGCGTTCGGACCGTTTGAAAAAAATATGAAAGGCTTATTATCTAAGCAATGAAAGTCGTTTCACATTGAGGGATGATTGCTTATACAGTACACGCCGAAAATCTCCGCAACACGATTTACACGATTCAAAATTTACACGATTCGACTGCTCGCGGGAATCGTGTAACCATTTATTTTTACACGATTCGTTTTTTGCCAATGAAGCGAAATTTGAATCGTGTAAACGTGTAATCGTGTAAAATTACACGATTCCTCAATTCAGGTCGAATCGTGTAATCGTGTAATCTGCCCGCCGAAAATCTCCGCAACACGATTACACGATTCAAAATTTACACGATTCGATTGCTCGCTGGAATTCTGTTACAATTTATTTTCAGTGGTGATGGTGAGCAGGTTAAGGACGTCTAGTTCAGTAAAAGCAAGAAGTTACTTCTTGGTTGAACGAGGAGAACGTGGACGATACGAGGGGATAGCGAAGATTACGCTTTCTTTCTCTTGTATATATTTTTAATTGCAGTGTCTTGTCTCTAGTTTTATTATAGAATGTTTGAAAGTTAAAAAAATCAGTCCACTTCCCGAAAAGCACTCTCGGATTTAATCCTCGGTGAGAAAAAAGAAAAAAGCGATGAACGACGAAGGAAGGGGGGAATTTTGTTATTCCTAAGTTGTAAATAAGTAAAAATGATTACAAAATGTAAAGGAGGTCTAACATAATTAAGTATGTTGTGATACTCTTACATTACAAGGCTGTACCAATTAGAATTACGGTTCACCAGCTCATTCGTTACTATGAATATCGTTATACTTTTTTTTATTCAATCATTATCCATTTTACAAACCTGGTTTGTAAAAACGCGTCATATGACGCACGAAAACCAAGGTTTGTCGACAAACCTCCTTTGTGAATTCGGGCCTTAGACTTTGATCACTTATTGCTTTTTTAGCGTTCCTCATTTTCGTAAATTACCTTTTAGAACATTGCATTATTCAGCTATATGTATAAAGAGCTACGGTCAAGGCTTAAGGGCACACTTCCTGTCACATACAAAAGAAGCTTACTCTGAATGTGGCCTGCCATTGACCCTCGCCGGGGACAAAGGCCGTTGCCCTAGCTACAGGCAGAGATCCTTACATAATACCTATTGTTCAGGGGGTTCCCCTTGAACATAGGATCCCCCTGAACAATAGGTATTACATGTATGTAAGTATGTAAGCCACTGGCTACAGAGTGTAGGGAACAGTTGCAAGCCGAGAATGAATAGAATAAGTGAATGGCCAACTGTCTTTGAGTTACGTTTAGCTAGCGGCACAGTGTCCCCCCACTTTTTCAAGTTCCCCCAAAGTGCCCCTTTGTATGTAGGAAAAGTACCTATTTTACTTTGACAAGTGTCCCTATTAATTTGTAAGTGCCCCTTCCCCTTTTCAACTCTGATAAGTGCTCCTTTTCTTTTGACACACACCCCTTTTCCTTCGACGAGTTCCTATTTTCCTTTACAATAAGTGTCCATTTTCCATTCTCATTAGTGTCCTTTTAATCTCTAGTAAGTATCCCTCTTTAAGTACGAGAAGTACCCCTCTTCACTTTTGATAAATGCCCCCATCAACTCCGATAAATGCCCCTATTAAAATCTGATCGGTGCCCCTTTTCTTTCAACTAAAGCTTTTTTTATCTCTCTCTCTCTCTCACTCTCTCTCTCTCTTTCTTTCAATATCTTTCCATTCCCCCATATCTTTCTCGCCTCTCTTTCCCTCATTATGTTCCCCTCTTATCTTATTAATTTGTCTCTTTTCCTCTCCGTTTCATAGCCTTCTCATTTCTGTTAATTTTACTAGGTTTCGCCCTTCTTTTTTTTATCACTCTATTTCACTCTTTCTTTTCTTCCGGTCAACTTTTTAGTTTTCCCTTTTTTCTCTCTTTTTTTCTGTTTATCTTTATCGTGCCTTTCAACCCTCATTTTCCTTTTATATGTTCCCTTCTCCTCGTAGCTATCTTTTTTCCTTTACTATTTCATCTATCATGTCTTCCTGTTTCTGACGTTTTCCTACCTTGTCTCACGGATTAGTATACGATACATGTTAGTGGAAAGTGCTGAGGTTTATACACGAATATAAAGTACAGTAATTAACTGATGTACACTGAAGGTAAGTTGTGTATAAAGCAATTGGTGTCAGCAGGATAAGATTTAACGATTGTTGCAGCTTGTCGCATCGTTCTACCAATGCCCTTATAACCCTAATAACTATTTACACGATTACACGATTCAGAGCGACATTCTTCAATCGTGTAAATTTACACGATTACACAGTTACACGATTGTTACATCTGGTCGAATCATCCGACCAATGCACTTAACTATTTACACGATTACACGATTCAGAGCGACATTCTTCAATCGTGTAAATTTACACGATTACACAGTTACACGATTCAGGTGAATCGTGTAAACCGTGTAATCCTAAAAATAAATCGTGTAATCGTGTTGCGGAGATTTTCGGCGTGTACTGTACTAATGTAAATTCATCAAATGGTAAAGACAGATTTAAGAAAATATAAGAACATTACGTCAGCCCTCTCCAAATGTTATGCAAACCTGTATCCGCCACCGGTGAATATTATATACATTTGTTTTAAAATTAATCAAACTAGAATAGAAATAAAACGTACCTTCTCTTCACTGAAGAGTTCCAATTTTGTCGGCAGACTATTATTATGCTGTCATTTTTATCATTCTAATTCTTACTTGTCTTCGGCAGTTAAACAAAACAATCAACTACAACAGAAAACAAGGTACAGAGAACAAAGCAGAGCGAAATTAATACATGTTCATAGACATTATGTTCGTTACCGCATGGAGAGGAGGAATTTGGAAACAAATGATAATCAGTCTACTCAATTTCCGCTATTTCTAATTCTTGGATTTCCAATTTCCTTTTGTAAATTGATTTTTCCGTTTTCTTTACTTAAGGTCAATATTTGAGAGTCAGCTTTTGACATTTAAGTCTTGTGATTCCGAAATAGAAAGAGGGGATAAAGAATCGCTTATCCTTTTACATCTTCTTGTATTAACATCATAATTTGGTCTTGATACAAATATTAATCAAAGCGACATTACAAAAGGAGTACAAAACATGGATGTCACAGAACATGGATAATTGAAATGTTATTTTCATTTACTTTGTATGTTTGAAGTGTGTTTTTTATGATTTGCCCTTGAGTTTTAATTTCAAAGCGCTTTGTAATTCTAAAGAAAAGGCACTATACTCCCTAAAAATGGCTCTGTGAATTGTACTCATTGTGTGTGCATGCTATACATGCGAAATATGCATAACCGTTTTCACACCCCCTGACTTTGCCTCTAGAGTTTGCTCAATAAGCTAGGCTTCACGCTATAGCCGATTGCAGAATAAAATTCCCTTTTCCATTTTCTTACACGGATATTATAATTCTGTTTTTAGGGTGAAAATAATGCATTTCAACGTGCACGTCTCCCTTTAAAACAGGTCGGATAAATCACTTTATACAGGATAAATTAATCCCATCTTCGCCTTTTGGCGACCTATATTGGGACGCACACCCTCTATTACCATTCTATGAATACGCATACCCTCGCATCACACTTTCCCGCCAATACTGAATTATTTCCCGCGTAAAACCTGATGTAAACACGCTATTAGCGCGCGCCGAATCTTCGATTTTTCTCTAAGTGAGGTGTCGGCAGACTGTGGGGCGGAAAGTCGGACAGATATCGGTGGAGGTTACCCCCTTGTGAATAATATGGACTCTCATTCATGACTCTACCCAAGCACATTCTTGTTGACTTTGTTCCTAATACTTTGAACCTTCAGCACCTTTGTAACGCGATTGTAAGTAAGGATCATTATGTAGCATGTTGTACGCCATGGGTCGGTCATCTTCCCTGAAATTCTCCTCTTGAAATATTACCCTCTCCTCCTCTCTCTGTCTTTCTGTCTTTTTTGCCTCTGTCTCTCTACCTCTGTCTATCTACCTCTGTCTCTGTCTCTGTCTTTTTCTGTATCTGTCTCTGTCTCTGTCTCTCTATCTGATCTGTCTCTCTCTTTCTGTCTCTGTCTGTCTGTCTGTCTCTCTCTCTCTCTCTCTATTCACTTTCTCCCATTTATTTTGGTTCTATTGATTTCTATTTCTTATGATGTACCCTCTTTTTTCGATCTCATTTCCTTCCTTTTCTATTAAACACAATCTCCTTATTGTTGGTAATTTTTGTTCATATGTCCTTGTCCCTCGTCCATTTGTAACTTCTTTCTGTTTTCCTTATTTACTCACACGGACTGCGATACCATTCCCAGTTCCATCACACTTTCCCCAAACAAATATTAGCTCCTTCAAACTATAATGTGGTTAGCTGAGTATCCTCGTTGCACTCATAATCGCCATTTTGTTCCCTAATGTTTCATTGCATGAATACGCAACATAATGTGAAAAACATGTCAAGGGTTGTGTAAACTGTTTTAAATCTAACGCACGGCGCCCACTAGTTTATTAAGAAAACTTTGGCAAACACTAGGTCAACATCTCCATCATGTGACTCTAGATAGGGCCGGAGGTGAAGTTGATGGGTACACTTCTTTACCCCCCTTCGCTCCACATTTAGCTCTTCAAGCTTCGCTCGTTGCATTCATGAATACCTTCGCAATCAATATGCCGGGTCACGCATTCGCGCGTCGCCCCCTTGCAGGGAGACGCCAGAGATTATATGCACCAGGTTCTTTTGGATCTGGTGAGGAGATTGTTGGATAGTGAAATGGTGTAGGTTTGAGGGGGCAATAAAAGAAAAAGAGTCAGGGTATAAGGTCATAAAGAGTGGGGAATGAGAACTTTAGGATGACTTACATGGATAAAAGAAGTTATAAATTAGCCGTTATGAACCCCAAGAGGGGAGGCCTAACAAATCTGTCTTTTTAATACCCTTCTCTCTCCCTCTCTCTCTCTCTCTCTCTCTATCTCTCTCTCTCTCTCTCTCTTTCTCTCGCTATTTCTATGTTTTTCCTATAGTGCAATTCATTTGAATGTTATAATGTTCTTCGGAATTATGTTGAAACTTACATAAATGTAATTTACAAAATACTTTAAAAATTATGTGATTAGCAGTAAGCTCTCCCTCCCTCATCTCCCCTCTCTCTGTCTCTCTTTCTTCTCTCTCTTTCTCTCTCTCTCTCTCTATCTCCAACTTTCTCACACTCTCACTATTTACCCCTCCCTCCCTCAAAAGCCCACGCTCTCTCCCTTTGTTGTCTATCTCTCTCTCTCTCTCTGCCTCCCCCTCCCCCTTTAATTAAAATTAAAGACATTCTAAAAGGGGCTTACACCTCGCCTGCTTCCCGGAGCAGCATAGCTCATCAGAGCCCGCAGACTTGGGGTCAGAGCTCCATTATTTATTTGTGCTTTTTATTTACTGATTTGTATTCATCGACAGGGTATCTTTTGATATCTGTTTTATTGGATGCTCTGTTTAAAATACAGTCAAGATTGCCAAGTCAGGAATAATCTACTCCTTCTTGTCCTAAGACTAGTGTGTAATTGGCTAAGTGTGGCTAACGCTATGCTATGCCCGATTCTGTACTTAATCCAAAATCCCTCTGGCCAATTTTAAAACTTTTTTCCCCCGATTTTTTAATAAAATTGTAAGTGTGCAGTTAGTGTGCAATTTGATTTCTCCTCTTGAAAGTCCTCGTTCCCTAAGGAGCATTCATGTTTCTTTCTCTTTCTTTCTTTCTTATTAGTATTCTCATTTTTATGGTGGGATCCGGCATGAGAGGATGGGGGCGGCTTTAGCCCCAACGTCTCCCCCTCCCCGGACACGCTAGTGATTATTGATGATGCACAAGTTATTAAAATAAAAGTTTCCGAAGGCTGAACTTCCTCAGCTTAGGGAGCGCTCATATCACGTGACACTTGTAATTGACCAATCAGGAAGCAATGTTGAAGATTACCCTTGGGGCAGAATGACATCATAATGCCGTATGTAAGAAAGGGAAAAGTCGTCTGCTCATGGCATAAAACGCGCCAATTTCCTTCCTCCTTCATCTATTATGAATAACCAATTTAATCTTGGTCTGAACAGACTTTCCAATCTGTAAAGAACTCTCTTCGAAATGGTGTAAAATCCATATTTAAAAATTTTACGATTGAATCTAAATTTCCCTGGTGAATCTGAGCAAATACGATCCAGGTTTTGACGAGTCTGCAACATCCATCTCATTCATTCCGTGTCTCGTCTGGTCTACTCAAATATTTATCATACTATCATTCTACCGTCTGTGCCAAGCACGTGTCGCGATTACAAACTCACCATTGCACCCCTCCCCCTCCCCCTTTCCCAACCCTTCCTCGTCCGTTAAAACTCCAAATATTGTGTTGCACTCTTTTGCCTTGGAAAAGGACTTCCATGAGTTTCCATCGATAGATAAAACAGTTGGAAACACATTTTGAATGTGTTTATTTTAACTAAAGATTTATATTTCTCCATTCGTTTTTAAGTTATCTTACTTCACGTGCTTTCCCCTCCTGTTATCTACAGTTTTGAATACTACCTTTAATGATAGACAATTTTACTAACATATTCACATTGTAGCATACTGTGTAAAGAAAGGTCGTTCTTGGCAACCCAAAATCTTGCCAGAGGCTTGCCCGACATAACAACATGTATGTAGACTGGATTCCAAGTATTGCAATTGATATATTAATAACAGGTTAATGGAATAACTCGTCCCTAATCCCCCCCCCCCCCCCAAAAAAAAAAAATAAATAAATAAATAAAAAAATTAAAAAAAAAAAATAAAAAAAAAAAAAAAAATAATAATAAATAAAAAAAAAATTTAAAAAAAAATTAATAAATAAATAAATAAATAGATAAATAAATAAATAAAATAATGATAATAATAATATCAATAAAAATAATAATAATAATAATAAACAAATCCATACATTAAATATGTTGATACACCAGTCTATCGTGGATGCACTTAATATGCGACGTAACAGCGAAGTTTGCCATAATCAGCAATTTGGCTTAGGATTTACAATTTAATGGCACAACGCAGTTTACATTTTTTCTCCCCCTAAGACTTGTCATTGTTACTGCAATCACATCTCCATAATGATGTTTCAAAGACGCTTTGGGAAGATGTTCGACGCCAGAAGCGCTATAACAAAATTAGGCAATTTAGAATTACAGTCGTCTATAAGACTTCTTCAAGCCACTACGTTGATATAAATTTCACTAAAATTGTATTCTGTCTTCTTCTGTAACTTTTTCTCTTTACGATGCAGAATTTTGAAATTAATATGTAGCCTATTCCTTCTAAACAATGCACACCCGTTGTATGCAGTATTAGGTTTATATCCGCACATACCAGACTATTAAACTGAAATCCAATATATCAAAATAAAAACGCCTCTTCGCGAAGAGGTCGATTCCATTTTCTCTCCCTGGGAAAAAGTGTTGGAATTATCAAGCACTTTAGAGCTGAGAATTTCCTCTCTGATAGTTCCCCTGAGTGATAATCGTTTATTTCTGTTTGGGCAATAGCTATCAATCATGTTAATAGTGGAGGAAACGATGGCCGTTTCGCTATCACCATTACTAGATATTCCCGTCCATCAAACATTTAATTTTAACATTTTAAAGGTACTCTCATTCATGAGTTGTGCCCAACTCGGTCACTATTGAAATCGTAAATAGAGAAGATCTCTTAGCGTTGCTCTTCTTCATTTCCAAATAATTGTAAAACCAGCTGGCCCTCAGGGTTCATTAATAAGCAGTTTATCCTTAATAAGCGATGGAATTTATAAATATACATCAAGCATAAGATAAATGCTTTAAAATGTTACTCATAGGACTTTTAACCTACTCGTATAGTAGAATACATCTTTTATTAGCTCTGAATATTTGCGCAAGATCCTTAATTAGTGATAGAATTTATAAATATACATCAATCATGAGATAAATGCTTTGAAATGTTACTCAAATGACTTTTAACATACTCGTATAGTAGAATTACTATTTCATTATCACTGCACACATGGATCTGCGCAGAGAGAGAGAGAGAGAGAGAGAAGAGGGGAGGAGGGAGGGGGGGGGGGGGAGGTCTTAACTGTAGTGAAACATTTGCCAGGGGGAAATTGCATTATCTTGAAGCATGCGAAGCCCGAATTCCATCGATCTCGAAATCGTCTACAACGTTTTCTGCTCAAGGAAAAAACGAGGATTAATTACGGGTAAGATGGATAAGTCTCGTGAAAGAATCTGCCACCTATTTCCCATTTGACCCATTGCCCGCCGGTGTCACCTGATACTACAAAAGGTCCCGGATGAGCCATGGATCAGTCACATGATACTGATATTTACAAGTCAGATCGGGGAGTGATCGAAATGCGCACGCAGGGGGAATTCGCTGCTCTTCGTGATCGCCGCAGAAAATATTAATTAACGGGTGAGCCAAATGGAGTAGGGATGACAAATGTGTTGTTACACCGTGAGAAAGATTCAGTGAAAGATGATATTTTATTTCCTAAATCTAACCGATCTAGAGTTGAATTTTAATTGTCAACAGTCACTTAACATGTTTTGATTTCTTTCTCTACATGTCCCTATTTTCTTTCCCGTGTGCCATTTTGAATTTCATTTTTTAATGTAAAATAATATATTTCACGTTATGCCACATCATCTGTAAGCCATGGAAGGATTCAAGCTCTAATTCCACATTATTTCATTCCTAGATTTAATCATCCCTTGCTTTTTGTTAGTGGTGAATAAGTAGCATTCAACCTCTAAAATGTATCAATATCACTGCCCCCCTCCCCGAAGATTTGCAGCACGATTTAATACAGAATGCAGATGACACCGCTTTTAGAATTTATTTATATACTCATCTGAAGTAGAATTAAAAGTGGGTGTATCGCATGCCCGATTAAAATAATCTTCGTTTGAAACTCACATTTCATTACTATAACTGTTTGTCTTCATTTGAAATAAAACAGCAGCTGGATTTTCATCCCAGTCATTTAAAAAGATTAAAAACCCACCTGGCATGTAAGCTATAGTCGATACAGGATGAATTGATTTCTTCGCAAAATTATGCGACCAAAGGCATTATTTTTGGTTAGGAATTATTTCTGCCTGGTAAGTGGGGGCAGCTTCCCTTACTTAATTGTTTCCATGACCGTTGTTTCAACGCAGACATATTTAGCTTCTTTTTGGTAATAGTGGATCGCATTGTAGTTTCGTCTTACGTTATTTTTTTAGTATATCGGGGTCGAGATTCATGTGGATTTTGAATTCATGAGTATCCCTGGAAAAACTTTATTCACGAACTATCAGTATTTATTAATTATTACATATTTTCTTTTTAAATATTTGTGTATATTCTTACTAACTAACTCTCCCTGCCGGCTCTGAGCCACTAGAGGACCGTCAGTAACAATAATATAGAGTAAAAAATACAATCAGGAAAATATTGATGCCCTACCCCTCCACCAGACACTCTGAGAAGCACCAAATTTATTCATTTCGATTAATTTTACTTCAATACAAAGAAACATGTATTCCTTCCATCTCTTTTTTCATATCAAGTTCAACACATGTTTGAATTAATAATGAAATTTACGAGCATTTTAAAGTATTGACGCGTGGTAGACGGTGTAAAGTGTAGGCCTTGCATATTACAAGCCATTACAATACACCCCGAAACCAATGGCAATACATTGGGCGAGCGCCTGTCAGTATGAACATCGTAATCTGTCAAAAATGGTAAATGTGGAAATGGGAATGTGATCCTATTTAGAAGATGAAAACAAGGATTGGAATTCGTTCAGGGACATTGAGAAGCCGGTCCTATCGATCAATTTACTTTGGAATTCAAAGGTTTCCAAGTTCTGAGTTTCTCCAAAACTGCCATCAGTCTTTTGTTCCATTTGTCATTTTTCTCTATCGAATATCCTGAAGGTGCGGACGGGACAAAACAACACAATATGTATGTTCACACGTAACAATTAGTGCGATTTGGATCGCGATGCAGGAATTTTTTATCAATTTTTGGCGACTCTGCGTTCACACACAGGGAGAATTCTCGCTCGACGGCAAGAACGTCCGAACTGCGCATGCCTGAATCTCAACGATGTATGCGCGCTTGGAATCCTGAGATTAAATAAATCGACTTTTGATTCTAAATACCATTCACACACACACACACACACACACACACACCGCCCGGCAAACTATCGCGATTATTCTGAAAAAAATCGCTAGACTTACTGCAAATTGGATCGCGATGCGAAGATTAATGAAATTACTCTGTCCAAACACGCGAAGAAAAAAAAAAGAAGACTTTTGAATCGCGATTCAAAAATCGATTCTTAAATCTCACTTTTGGGGCAGGTGTGAACGCTATAACGATAGAACGCTATTTGAAGAATTAAACAACGAAACCATTAACAAAAGTCAAGAAATTTACATCCTGCCCCAGAAAACAGGTAAGCTTTGAGAAATGAGATTGATTGAGAGGTGTCGCGGTATAGTGGTTCATTTACTTGACTCTCAGTCCGAGGGTTGATGATTCGAATTTCATCCTGGTACTAACGTCCTTTGGGAACATTAATTCACATATACCACTTTTCATTCAGGCGTTAATAGGAACCTGGCAATCAATGGGGCTTAGAATCGTAAAGAGAGAAGTGGAGAAAATGACACGGGGACACAATTAGAAAACGGGAGAAATACAGAGAAAGTGAGAGGGAAAAAAAGGAAAGGAAAGAAAGAAAAAAAAAATTAAAAAAGAAGAAAGCTACGTAAATTATTATTACGTAATTGTTGAAGATGACACAAATATAGATAGGGACAAATAATTTGAAAATGAATAGTTTGTTTTCCTTCTTATGCATAATTGTTACAGTAATGTGGGCTTACTTGGTAAATATGAATTTTCTGGGACACATACATGTATATTTATATATAAAGGGGACCGTCCCCCCCCCCCCACACACACCCTTTCACACTACACCATCCCGGAAATACAACGAAAATCTTTCCCTAACAGAAAAAAAAAATCATGATGGGGCAGCGTAAATGAGGCCTTGGCATACTTCACAGATACAGCATTCAACTAGTGGTATCGTCGAGGTAATTCATGCAAATGAATTTAATTCATTAAAGATTAACCAGTGGTCAGTTGAGTATTTTCGAAAGCACAAGCATTGCCCATATCATTAAAGAGAGGAAACGGGTAATGAAATATCCGGTCAACTGATGTTAAAGGGGTCCAAGAGATGAAGAAAGAGAGACGGAGAAGGGAGAGGGGGAGGTAGGGCAAGAATGAACAAGTGAGAAAGAGAGTTTAAAGAGAAGGAGAGAAGCAAAGAGAAAGAGAGAAGAAAAAGAGAATAAGAGAGACGCAGAGAGAGAGAGAGAGAGAGTGTGTGTGTAACGATAGCCTGGTGAAGAGAGTTGTAGATGAAGGAGAAAAAGGGAGAGATTAAGAAGGAAGAAATAGAGAGAGAGATGCGGAAGGAAGCGAGAAAAGCATATCTGAGAGATAAATAGATAGAGAGATTAAGAAAAGGAGAAAGAGATATTAAGACAGGGAGGGAGAGAAATAAAGAATAAGTCAGAGGGAGGGGGGATTGGTACTAACAATTAAATAGCGGACTAGTTGAAATAATAAACATGACGAAGCGGGATAGAAAAACATATTCACAAAAGAACCGGAGAGGGGTGGAAGAAAGAGGGAGAGAAGACAGAGAGAGAGAGAGAGAGAGAGAGATAGAGATGAGGGAAATGGAGAGAAAGCGAAGAATGTCAGATGAGTAGCATTTACTAACGCGGTCCGAATTAAGGTTGATACGAAGACGCCAAATTCAGTGGACATTTATCGCTACCGCTAACGGTGGGTAGCCTATTTATCGCTTGATTGTTTACATTACATTTAACCTTGACATTTCGCTCACAATTCATCTCAACGTTTAATTCCTTTGTCAGTCTCAGTATGTCATATCTCTGATTTTTATACTAATCTATCTCATCATTTACAAATTGACAGAAGGCCTTTCTTATATTCGTACAGATTTCGAACATGAAAAAGATTGTGGCAAGCAAAAATTCTCGGTTAATGGCGTTGACTACTAATCTCATTCTCCCCACCATTTCCACTCCTTCTTTCTCTCTACCCCCTCTCTCTCTCTTTCTCTCTCCCTCTCTCTCTCTCTTTCTCTATCACGTTATCAATCCATCTATCTATCTCTACCAATATATATTTCCCTCTTTTCCCCACACTCTTTCTCTCATTCTCCATTTCACCCTCGTCTGATTATTGTGTTCTATTTCTCTCCCCTTTGTTTTCGCTTTGCTATATTAACCTGTAACCCCTTTGATACCACTTCGCCCCCTCTGCCTATTCATCTCATTTACTGACTAACACACCAAGTCATTATATACCTTTCCTACTTTTCAATTGACCGACCGCCGCGGCCCACCTTCTTAACGCCCAGTTGCCACAACTCACTAAGATGTAACCAGTTGGCTGAGAGATTTTATGAGCGGCTTGCTGTCAGCTTGATCAGTGGATAAAAAGTGAGGTCCGTTTCCAAGAAGAGGTTGCCTATTTATCTTCACAGCTAGCGATGTACACTTGATACATGTTATGGGCTCAACTGTATACACAGTTTTCTTTAGCTAAATAACTTCAAGACAGGATATATTGAGTATAATCGTGAAAGAACGATTTCTCATTCCAGCGATGGTGCGGGTGGGGGCAGGGGCGAGGGGGGGGGGGGCGAGGGGGAGGGGCGAGGGGGAGGGGCTAGTCTGATGATGACTGTCATGTGATAATGGATGAAATGGTTTTGCTATTATTAATGTCATCTACGTCAAATCGAAGGTTTCGTGTTGAATACACAAATACCACGGCATTTAAAAAACAATGTCGTATATATGCAAACTCATACATAATAAATGTTAACCAGTTTTTTAATATTTAATTCCGACTAATATAGCACGATCGGTAAGACTTTCGAAAAATCAACTCGAGGGAAATATCAATGCCTTTATGTACACTTCAAGCAGCTGAAGCGTCCGGATTACAGATGCTTCATTGTGATGTAGGTCCGTGTCCATGACTGATGGACATGAATAATGAGACTGCCCTAGATTGATTCTGTGAAAGTGTTTGTGATCATATTGTACACCAATAACCAAAACCTATTCATATGGAAATCCCATATGGTCTAGTGGTTAGGATCCGGCGCTCTCACCGCCGTGGCCCGGGTTCGATTCCCGGTGTGGGAACATCTTAAATATTTTTGTTTTGAGTACATACAAATTGAAAGGACATTTCCCGCCCCTCCACATAACAGAGGAATGGGAAAACACAATATATCTGCATCTAAAAAAAACTTGAGTAAGGTTGATCCTTATCTGGTTCCACATTATCCTTATACTTACCTTAAACATTTGATTAATTTGTAGTAATGCTTTTTATAAAATGATTGTAACAATAATTTTATTTTCAATAGATATTTGTGTCTTCTAAGAGCTTAATCTATCAATCTCCATGACTCGTTTTGTATAAAGTTCTTAGAAGATAAACCTGATCTGTCAAGAATAAACCATATTGTAACAATCATTTCTTTAAAGTGTTTGTGATCGCATTGTACACCGATGCCTATAACATTTGATTAATTTGTCTTACTATACTTTTCATGAAATGATTGTAACAAGAACTTTATTATCACTAGATAGTGTGTATCATCTGAGAACTTAATATATCAATCTCCAAGACTCGTTTTGTAAACATTTCTTAGAATATAACCTTCTTCTGTCAAGAATAAATCATATTGTAACAATCATTTCATGAAAAGAGGCAGTACAAATATTTCAACTTTATCAGCAACAGTGTGTTGAGATTTATTAGCCGCAATCATCAACGAAAGCCACGTACACCTTTAATCTGCAGGTCGGCAACTTCTATTAATACTCTCGTCCAATCAAGGTTGTCACTACTCTTTGCGTCAGGACACAATACAGTGATTGGATGATATTAAGAACCTTAACACAATGTCGACTTGAGAGTCTTCTCGCAGGCTCATGATTGAATTCTCAGTCAGGGCTCTACCCTGGAATGCTTTTTATTCATCATTGTCTTAGTTTGTCTGTTGTTTCACATTGGTGGATCCAGGGGAGGGGGCTTATACAGCAAAGTCCACATACATATTTTCACTTCTTTTTAAAGACATCCTTGGGGGACATCATTTTGTTGTTGTTAGCAGAATTATCTGGTCAAAGCAGCACATTGGGTTTAGTAGTTACTTTCGTGTCAATTTCGTAATGTTCTTGACTTTGTTTTTCATAGAGGAGTCAGATGTTTATAATGCAGTTCTCTTTCGCGTTATATGTCAAAAGGTGAGGCCCTAAAGAAACATTCTCTCCAGGACCTTTCCAAGTTCAACCCCTTCTCCTAGCTATCCTACCGTCTTGCTCAACAATTTGATACACTCTGTTTTCACTTCTGCCACTCTTTAAGTAATGGGTCCCAATGGTTATTCGTCTACATAATGGAACTCGGAAGGGCAAGCCGCTTTGATGTAGTAAATATCGCCTCATTGCCCTCTTCGTGTTCGGGTAAGTGTGCGAGGTAAATTGCCTCATCAAAGTTTAAAAGAGATCATCGATGCAGAGGCAAAGACAGTAAGAGAGAGAGAAAGAGATGAAAACATAGAGAGAAAGAGAGAGGGAGATACAGACAAACAAACAGCTTGAGACATGGAGGGAGAGAGTGAATGAGAGCAGAGTAGGATGTTTCCCTATCCCTCCCAAATATATCTCAGGGCGGCTCAATAATAGATTTAGGAAAGTTAGTCTTGTCAGAATCTACACGAATATTACCATATACTTACTATATGGCCGAATAAGATAACCGGAGGGGTGTGTTTGGGGTTTCCTTTTTGTAAAATTCGGTTCCTCCAAATGTGTGTCTAATAAGACCTTCCCCTTTATGTTACGTTATCTGTATCCTACTTTCCTTTTTGTTTTCTTAACCTTCTGTTACCATCAATTTAATATATAAAATGTCTCGTTATTTTTTTCTTTTCTTTTCAAGAATAACTTAAATCAATATCACAAATGACAATTGTGTCAAGAATAAGTG
Organism: Strongylocentrotus purpuratus; assembly: GCF_000002235.5. Classification (NCBI taxonomy): domain Eukaryota; kingdom Metazoa; phylum Echinodermata; class Echinoidea; order Camarodonta; family Strongylocentrotidae; genus Strongylocentrotus; species Strongylocentrotus purpuratus. The sequence continues at coordinate 30,145,351 of NW_022145603.1, read as the reverse complement.
TTCACGATATCCCGAATAGTTAGATTTCGGAATCAGCCTAGTGGCCTTGCACTGAACTGTATTGATTCCCAATTTACTGGATCGTGTCCGTCTTAGGTGTCGGGTTCCCCAGGCCACTTTACCTTGGACGAGCCTGACTTCCGGTCCGAGCCATGTTTAGGGCCCACGTGATGTTAACCCGATCGATTCATCCAATCAGTGATTGCCGTCGTCGGGTATCTCTCAAGTGAGTGTTTTTCTCCTCATTAGCTTTATTGATAGCCATTGATGCAGTTTGTTTGATAATACGAATCGTCCTCGGAACGATTGGTTGGTTGGTGAGATAACTGATAAAGCAATATATAAGTATCAAGACTAAACATGCTATTGTGACGTCACGGCATGTCACTGTAATCTAAATCCTGTAAACAGAGATAGATCGGTGGATGCACTCGACAGCTTACTGTGTAATCCACGATATACAATGTGAGGATTTACATGAAGAGGCCTACCTCGCTCCTTGAGTTTCAACACACCGAATCGAAGGCATGAACAAACGTCTATTTCATCAGACGATAATTAATTTTCACTTTTCCCCTTTCGGCTCGAAAAAAAATGTTTGCTTCATTTCCATGAATATGCTGCGCCATACAGTTATGATGAATCACATATATTATTCGGCTTACATAAATATATGATGATATTTTTGTTACGAATATATACAAATCATGAAAATGGCGTTCTTTCCAAACAGATTTTTTTAAATCTCACCCTGTCGATCAACAGGAAAAGGCGACTGTACTAACGGATTAATGCTTACCACTGTAACGCTTGTATTTGGATTATGACTCTCTCAAAGTCTTGTTTGTTTGCGCGCACTTTTTCACCCGAAACATAAAGTAGGTTGATTGTCTAACACCCCCGCCCTCCACCACACCGATCATTTGTATTTTGAAGATTACATCCTGCAGAAACTAAACATGATGGTAAGTAGGGAACTGATTTTTGGTGATATTTGAAGCATTCATTACTATAATGCTTGACTGAGAAGCATACACATTGATGACATGATGACCAATCATCAAGGATTCAGCCAGGCCTTCATTCCCTTTGTGTTTCAATTCGTGTTCATCAACCTTAGAATCCTTAGAGTGCATTATTTGTCGGGGAATCGCATTTGAAAAAATGGGGCATCCATTGGTTTATTGGTGACTCTGGTCTACTTATCATTGTGTCACTGTAAGGAAAATGGATATTCATGAATACTATTCCTGACTTTATTGTTGATATATATGATTTCTAATTTGTATTGTCAATTTGGCTGCATTTTGAGCTTAGTCAAGCGTAACGCCATCGGTGGCTTCAAACGGGGGATAGAAGGAGGAGATGGGGGGGGGGGGGGGGCGATGTTCCAAATCACCCATAGACATAGCCTTAGCTGGGCGTAAATTATTGAAATGAAAAACTGCTTTATCGTGATGTTTATCTAATCGTATCCATTATTTCCTCCATAATGTTCTTGATTTTAGGTGTTTTCTGCCATACGCTGATCTACAAGTAGGTACCCGTATACATTTCATAATACATGTAGTTGTTTCAGTCATATATAGGGAATCCTACTTGTCGCTCGTGTTTGAAAAAAGGCGAAGGAGGAGGGGGAGCTCTGACTCTTAACGTTCATATCCAGCCATGATCTACGGTAGATGTAAAGTTATTATATAAGATCTCTGGGCATTGAGAGGAATTATGAAATAAAATCCGAGGTATGTAATCCATCTGATAACTAAGACGACACGTCAGCAGAGGTACGGTACTTGTTTCCAAGTGCGCTTAATGTTCCTTTTTAACCATGATCTACGGTAGATGTAAAGTCATTATATAAGATCTCCGGGCATCGAGAGGAATTAAATAATGAAATCCTAGGTATTTAAAGTATTTAATCCATCCCAAGTGGTGGCACGTCAAAAAAGGGGCGGTAGAACTTGTTTCTAAGTGCTCTAGTCTTCCCCATGAATGTTACCCTTTATCTCTAGTAGATATAAACATAGAGACAAATTTCTAGACTTGGCAAGGACGTTTATTTTCTAATAATTCTGGTTATTCCAGGAATGTAGCATCTCAAGACACAAGAAAGCACCATTATCTATCTTCCTCTTGTATAACTGAGCTATTTTTCTCCTGTAATCTAAAGTAGATATAAACCTATCGTTAGATGCTGCTTATAAGTGCAGGCTTGCATAGTGATGTAGATATTCAGTAGGCTTGTGGTTGCACCATGTGACAGAGGGGAGGATTAGGGAGTATTTCAAGACTACCAACAGTCCTTTTCAGGACTACACACAGTCAAGAAAGAAAGATTACCGAGAGTCAGGACTCCCCAGTTCTCCCCCTCTCTCTCATACGGTGCACCCGCCAGCCTACTGTAAACCATCGTTGTCAAGTCAATATAAAAGTGTAATACAATTTATCTTTGAAGAAACCTTGCCTTTCTTAGATAAGGTTGGATTCAAATTATCTCAATTTGTTTATTGTAAAAGTCGCAATGTAATACTATATACAGCTACCATTTCTGTGTAGTCGGTTTCTCTCAATTGTCAAATCAACTATTATGTCATTATCTTTATTACTTGTGTCTTTCCAAATGTAAAAACTCTTGTTCATCCATCGCTTTCGCCTCTGTCTCTCTCTGTCTCTGTCTATGTCTCTCTGTCTTTATCTCTCTCTCTCTCTCACACACTCCCGCCCCGCGTCTCTCTCTCTCTTTCTCTCTCTTTCTCTCTCCTCTCTGTCTCTCTCCCCTTCTCTCTCACAGTACACAGATACGTACATTTGATATCTATTATCTACAGCATGCAGTTATAATGTCATGATCACCGTCTTAAATCATCCTTCCTTTTGGAATCCTCCTCGAATCCGCCTCTCTGCTCTACCATGTAATACTCATCTCCACCGCAGCTTCGGTGCAGCAGCCCGTATTACTAAGCGGGCTGTGTGTTTGCGGGTGAGCGGCGGGGAGATAGCATTCCCCTGGATTACGAACCTCTTTTAAGATTTAGATAGGGTAGACTTCCTGAAGTGGTTTTGACGCGACAAAAGAGGTATTTCAATCGGTATGATAAATGCTCTTGAACGGATCAATTGCAGACAATCATTTCCTAAAGGAATTCATATTTTTGCAAATGCAAACTTTCTAGGGTTGTCTTGTCATATAAATGAGTTTGAGACTCATCTCACCCCTTTTGTCAAGTAAATAAGAGTTGGTAGAATAGGGTAAGGACTCATATTTTGTATGAATTTTGTCAATACCATTGATTTCAATCGCCAAATATATTGTTAATAATTTCTCATTAGGTTGTTGATTTCTTTTCTTCAGTTACAACAATACCAGCCAAAGTAAAGCTCCTGATATGCACAAGGCGTGGCATTCTTCAAGAAATTCATTATTTCGTGTAATTGTCATCGTTATAAATTATGTTTCTATGTATCTGTTTTTATTTTCCCATTCCGTCACCCCTTCCCCCTCCTCTCTCTCTCTCTCTGCCCATACGTCTTTCTCTTCCTTTTCCTTTTTTTGCTCTATGCTCTCCGTTTCTTTTTTTCCATCACTCCATTCTCTCCTCACCCCTTTTCTGTCTCTTCGATTTCAGGAGCTCCTTTTCATTCAGTTCTTCTTTAATCTTTCCCATCCTTGTTTCTCTTCTCCTATCTCACAATGAAGGAATTCCATTATTTCAAATGTTATAGACAATAGGTCATCTTCCATAACAGAACTGAGCTATTACACGACTGTTATTTGTTAAGAAAGGAAATACGTTACAATTGTATATTCATTTAAAAAAAGTACGAAGCAATCTAAAGCAATAGGTAACGCCAAATGCAATCGGATCGCAAATAATTTCACATTTTACGTAAATAAGATTTCAAATTGTTACATCTATTTCTCAAGATGCAAGGTTACAGCGATTTAAGCGCTTATCTTTGATTTCTCTATCAATGAATGTCACTTACACTATCATACAGGGATGAATTCGTATCAAGAACACTTGAAAGGTTAGGTAGAGCGACGCTATCTTACTGTCTCGACGTCAAAACAAATTCTTGCACTTTCTTAAGATGCATTAAATATCACAAATACACTCCTCTTAGTTTTCATTTGATTATCCCAAATAAATCACATGACTTGAAAAAGCATGCTCAAGGGTGGATCTTTAACCACATCGCAAATACTAAAGTGTTCATTACAAACCGGTAAGTTTTTAATAAATTGTAGTTTTTACGGAAACAACAATTCAATAATAATAGAATAATAACAATAATAGTGATAATAATTAGACGAATATTTTAATATGATAAGGATAATAATAATAATGACAATGATAATAATAATAAAGATGTAAGTTATGATAATAATAATAATAATGATAACAGTAATAATATTTACGATGTCAAATGAATAATGATAATAGTGGTAATACTAGTTACTAAAAAAAATATGTGGGCTAATAAGAACGCACTTTATAAGGATTTAATTATTCAATCTAATACTTCTTTTCATACAGTTATTACGTGGCCGATATCGACACGAAATAACAAAATGAAGCGAATTCTATTGACGAAAGAAATCGAGCAAGATATTCATTCTGATTAGTTTTTTACGGAACTTACCTGATTACAAAAGGAAGAGCGGACATGGTTGATGGAAGGATGACGCATCAAGGTCGAAGAGAAGGAGAGAAAAGAGACAAGATTGAAAATAATAATTAATAACTGAATGAATGTATTAATGAATCAGTGCCATGGCGTAACCATACATGCCCAAGGAGGGGGGGGGGGTGGGCTTACCCCTACGGAAAAACAAAACACGGTCGCAAAGAATTCATTAATTATTGAACATTATAAGATGATAACGTGAATCCTTATCAAATGATTAGTTGAAAGCGTACACATAACCAGGTATTTATTTTGCCTAATGTGTAATTTGGATAATGAGTGGTCATTATCCAAATCATGTTATAAAACATAATTTTATAAAAACAAATAAAACAAAATCTTATAAAACAAATAAAACACATCATTTTCTTAGGGCATTAGTAAATTTACCCACACTCTGTACCTTCAAAACAGTCCAAACACCCTCGGCTACCGCCTCGGGCGTGTTAGACTGCTCCGAACGTACCTTGCGTGGGTAATTCTTACTAATGCTCTCACTGTTGTGTATTATTTGTATACTAATCAAGGCATTTTCAATATTATATCCATCTCCTTTGCAATTACACTTACGTTCGACATAATCCGAATATGAAATTTATTGGATATACAATAGAGTATTGACATTTTGTTAGCCCCTGAGATAATTCTTCGAAGATTGTTGCGATCGTATTAAAATGATTTAAAAAAATGGGAGTAAGGGTTGGGAACGTTTACGACCCCTTCCCTCAACTTCCCTCAAACCAATGGCCTTGTTAGTTTGCATTTCACTTACTATGTAATACATGCACCCCTCCCTCCTGCCACACCCCCTCAACGTCTTCACCAGGGCTACACCACTGATTAAATTGATGGTTGAATGAATGATTTAATGGATGACGTCATTTGAGTGACACCAATGAACTTTCGGACACTGATTAACTGTGTTTGTCCAAAGGGGAATTAGATTCACCCAATGACTAATCATAAAAGGTAGGCAAAATTACGTCCATCGTTAACTAATTCCACAGTAAACTATATTAAATATTAAGGGTCATGCATACTTAAAGGATGGGCACCTACATAGTCATTGATGGATATTACAATTTAATTAACAAATTATTTTTTAATGAATATCATGTACAATGACAGTATAGTATTACACATCAGGATGACTTTGCTCTCAGTCGAAATATCGCATACACAATGTTTGAAAAGGCACTGTTCTAGGATGTTAGCATGACATGCAACCATCCAATTGCATTAATTTCCCTGGCATTTCTTATTTTTATTTTGTAATTATAGTTTTCATTTATATGATTTTTTTCCTCTATAGTCCTTGACAGGATGGAGAGGGGGCGGGTACAATTACATTTTAACCTGTTGACTACTGAATTCATTCATTATCATAGGCTTAATACATGGGCTACCGGTAATCAATGGGGTAATGAAGAAATGATAATAATTGTATGATGTAGTTATGTTCACGTCTTTTGCACATTATAACGATCGATCATTATATCGAGCGAGCGATCATTATCGATTGGTTATCTCTTGTTATCTCTGCATATTATTTCTGCATCCTTCTTCGACCTTCAACCATTTTAAAGATGAAGTTGAGTTCTGGTCATGCGACTGCAGTGTGAAAGAAACGGTGTGGAATCTACCAGAAAAGGTTGATCATCTAGCATATAAGAATTTGTGTGTATTGCAAGGTTCTGGAATCCTCAAAATGATAAGAAATTTGGCCAAGTCTTGGTAAAGTTACAAACACTGTTCACGGAAAGATGTATATGGGACTACACGAACACGGGGCGTAAAAATCCTACCCTGGATTTTTACGATGTTACATGACATATTTAAAATATGAAGGCATTTGAAGAGCCATGCTTTTCAGGAAACATGTCTTATCTGATGTTCTTCCACACTTGCATAATAAGAATGATACCGCTCACACATTATTTTTCACTTCTTCCCAGAACTCAACCTTCTCTTTAACGACCTTTCTTTCTATTCACACACTTTCAGTTGAACTCGAAAACCATGCTCGTCTCGTCGCTGATTAACAACAATTATAAACCTTTGATAAACACCGAGTAATTAACCCACAAATTAAACTGACTCGTGTTTTGATAGCGCCAGCACTAACGTAAACAAGAATCAGTAAAGATTAACGGGTCATGGGAATCAATGTATGGGGAAGCATTGCTATTCCTGCCATGTTAGCTAAAGTTATATCATACAAGTCATACTCCAAATCTAGGTTGAAAATAATGATTACTAGTATCATAATCAATATATTAATTCATTCATTTGTATTTTGGTTTAATCTCTGTCTTCTGCGTTTGATCACAAACATAATACTTGTCATGATTGACTATGATGATGATAAGTGTTTGCGCCATCAATTAAAAGCCAAATCTTGAACTTTAACTTTTACATAAAAAAAGTTAATGTTGCAGTCCTGTATCAGCAAATTGCATGGTTCAGATGTTGTCCGTTTTTAATATTTTTTAAACATCCTTAAATCATCTATGTCCTTCTCCCTTACACGCAGCCCACAGAGATAGACAGGGAGAAAGAAGCAGGGCGGGGAGTGAGAGAGTATAAGAGACAGAGCCAGAAAGAGAGGCAGAGACAGAGACAGAGGTCGCGCGAACCCCGAAAATACACCCGTCTAAATGAGAGGCAAGGACTGTCTCCGGTTTAGCGTTGGGGTTGTGTTATTTTCTCAGCTGATTAGGCGCGCGACAGGCAAACAGTCCAATCAGTGGGCTTCAAATAACGTTTCACAAGCAGGTACCGTCTACCGTATGATTTCTTCATCATTACACCTTTCTCTTCTCTTTTCCGACATTATTACATTGTTAGCTTGCTTTGAAGGTCAAGTTCAAATGCAGGATTCTTTTTTTTAATCACTTATGACTGAAAATGATATTATTCCAAGGTGACACTTCCAATCTTTCAGACAAATCACCAGCATCCGCAACACTGCCAAAGCAATAGATATTCTATTAAACTTATCACAGCGCGCGTGCTGCAGAATTGACCCCATGGGAACAGGCTGGCTCGTCCAGTAATTATTCTTGAATAATTTAGCGGGAGGAGATTGGCAAATTGGCAATTTGCTCGCCGTTCCTTCCCCTAGTAATGGCCGTTTTGCAACAACTTTTATGCTCAACTTACCTTTTCCTCCCCCACCCAGCTACACCGAACAAACCGCTCAATCAGTTTCATTTAATTTGTTTAGTTAAATTTTCTTAATTTTATCTTTGATTCTTTATCTGACTTGCTTATTTTTTTTTTCCATCTCTCTCAATTAACATGATGTTTACTAAAAACCCTTAATGATATTTCCAGGAGGTATATCATGTGGTATTGAAGAAGTAATATCTTGGTCATCAATTATTCAAATGTATGCTTTGTTTATTTCTATTTTAGTACTTCTCAGAGCATGAAATTCTCCTAGAACTTGCTCCCCTTCAAGATTTCCTTTCGTTTACAGGAATACAACAGTGACGATAGTGGGCGAAACTGAACCAAAACACCTAGGCCTGCACAAGCCATTGAAATTGTTCTCCGATGATTTGTATTGTAAAATGTTATGGGAAGCGTACTGTGTCATTCAGCACGCCACCAAGTAGTGATTGCAAATATAGCTTGAATAATTTATTTCATTTCGGAAATTAGTCGGAGGGAAATTTAGGCCTTTTTACCAATAAAAGTTGACAAACGTGACGAAGACTGCTTGTAAACAATATCATGCACCAGTCGTTTAGCAACTTGATGACTTTGAGAAAGAAAGACAAAATGGTGACCTCGTAAAATAGCTTCATCAGTTTCTGTAGCAATATTAATTTTCTAAATTTAGAAGAATCTTACGAATCCACATCCCCCACTCTACCATTCGTAAGCAATCCATAGCTTGAATTTAACTGCCAGTGACATGACAGGCAGTAGAAGTAGTAGCAGTATTAGTATAATTAGTAGTTGTAGAATTGGTTATGGTAGAATTGATAGTGGTAGTGGTATATTCGATCTCGAATAATTTAGTGCGGTTCACACCTCTCAATCGCAATTTCAAGGGAAGAATACTTTTGTGGCAAATCCTCAAGCTTTCAATTTGAAACTCCTTTGTTGTTGTTGTCGTTTTTGTTGTTGTTGTTGTTTTTACTACTATTGTTGCTGTAGCCTATTATAATTTTTGTTGCTGTTATTTTCTTGTTATAAAACATGATTGAAGAATTCGCTTTCTGCAGCGCGACTATTATGCCTGTCCTTAATCCTGACTTTATCAAACTATATTTGTATATTTCGAGAAAAAAAATCGTGCACATTATGTGAACTAGAATCAAGAAAATCCATTATTATTCTTTATTATTTATGCGAAATCACAAGATTTGCAAATCAAAAGCAATGCTATTATATCGTGGCAAATGTAAAACGATAACATGTACGATTTCGCCGTGAAATATTTCATCCCTGTCGATAACGCTACACCTTGTTCCGCCCTGCCCTTTCCCCTGCCAAGATCTCCCTTCCAATAACCAATCAAAATAAGTAATTAGGACCCCCCGTGGCGATCATAAAAAGAAAGAAACGTGAAACATACTTATGCATACGCATCCCTTGATCCTACAATTTCTGTCACGCTGCTAATGCATTGCGTATTCCCTTGACACAAGGGATGTAAAACACAAAAATGATGCGGTGGGACTGTTGTCTGAATTGGCGCTGGCATGACGAATGCGAATTGCCTAGCGCTACGCGAAAGGGCATATGTGGGACTGCTTTCCGACCTGATCGAGCGAGGCGTATAAGGAATACTAGCTTGATTTAACGGTTCGCGCGATGAATGAGCAAGCTGGGAGGACCGACGGGACATTTTTCTTGAGGTTTAAAAAAGTGGAACGAAAGACATTGAAAATTAGAACGTGAGAAATGAGAAAGAGAACGAATGGTGATATCGGACCTTGGTGAAAAACGTGTGGAATATGATTGTGATAGAGTTGTTTACAGTTGTTTATTCTCTCGCTTCTCTCTTTAGGGAAAATGGTCTTCCTGAATTTATTTAATATAGAACTTCCCATACAGAAAATACGGTGGCCGAATATGCTATTATTGTAGACTTTCATTCTTGTCGATTCAATCCAATCCAATCCAAAAGATATTTGACATAGCGCCTTTTCCTTGCAGTTTCAATCAAGATGATGTCCTCTAAAAACGACTTGATTTTTAGATGATAATAAACTAACCAAATAATTGAGTATACTCCTTGCTTGAGTACTAAAGTAAAGTGATGTAATGGAAACTTAAGAAGACAATTTTGGCGATTGGGAAATTGTCATATATATATATTTCTATGTTTATGGATATCTTGCATTTTTCTTTTCTTCATCGACATTTTTATCTTTATTAAAGGATTAAGACTGTAAGAAAATATGGAATGTATCTTTCTCTCTTATGCTAGCGGCACGTATCAAACATATTAGGTTTATTTTACATGACACGCCGTAGATGAAAAATCAAAATTAAAATTGTCTTATGTCCTTCTTCTGACTTCGAAAGTAAAAAGCAAGACCGAGAGGCCCAGGCACATAGTATAGCTATGGGGAAAAAGAGAAACAAATGAAACTCAGAAAGACATATAGACAGACGATCGGGGAGAGGGATATAGCCAGACAGACATAAAGTCAGAGATAGAGATAGAGAGAGAGAGAAAGAGAGAGAGAGAGAGAGAGAGAGAGGGGGAATGAGAGAAAGTGAGAAAAATAGAGAGAGAGTGGGGGGAGAGAGAGAGATTGAAATATAGAGAGTGGGCTTGAGAGAGAGAGAGAGAGAGAGAAGGAGAGAGATTGAAATAGAGAGAGTGAGATAGAGAGAGAGAGAGACAGACAGACAGTCAGACAGCTAGAGAGAGAGAGAGAGAGAGAGAGAGTGATTGAGATATAGAGAGTGGGATTGATAGAGAGAGAGAGAGAGAAGGAGAGAGAGAGAGATTGAAATAGAGAGAGTGGGATAGAGAGAGGAAGACACAGAGAGAGAGACAGACAGACAGTCAGACAGCCAGAGAGAGAGAGAGAGAGAGAGAGAGGGTGAAGGATCCAATTCAACTTACTGAACACAGAGAGAGACCTGTCTGAATACCGTTAGTCTCATATAGCTGTGGGGTGATGAATGAGCGAACCCTACCTGCGATACGGCAACATCAAATGCAATTTATTCGGGCAAAAAGCAGACGGATCTAGGGCTCAAAATAACAATCAAATGTCTCCTATATACACCCCGCTTCTTCTCGAACCGTATGATGTGCCTGTGTGCGTGCTTGTGTGAGTGTGAGTGAGTGAGTGTGAGAGAGGGTAACGTGCGTGTTTGTGGTTTTCGTTTCGGAGCGTTTTTTCTTTTTTCTTCTAATACCATTGCATATTTGTATATGTCCACGGCCCTCTAACATGAACAGTTTCGATTGAGTATATGTCCCTCAAATTAATCGCAATTCATTCAATCAATCGTAGCTTTTTACAATACAATTGTAAACTATTTATTCATAGTAAACAATTATTCGTATGTTACATAAAGACACAATGCAATGTAAGATAATTAATGGTAGCAAATGTTAATACAACTGACAGATCTTCTATGATTGATCGTAAATCTTTTTGTTTAATGTACAGTGCCCGGTGTTGTTTCATACGCGATATTTACAGACTATTTAAATCACAAATATGCTAAGCGTCTAATATTGCCGTTATTGCCATTATTATATAAATGTCATGACTACTTGGGACGAATGTATCTATAACATTTTCATGAAAATGTTGTATTACCATTATTCTTTAATCAAACTCATTTCTGAAAATTAACAGCTTTTCTTCTATCTTTATCACAGAATTTGAGATATTGCTTGTTCATTAAAACTTTGCACTAGAGGAGCTTTCAAGGAGAGATATTCTTCCCGAACTGAATGGCAACAAGGTTAAAATCAAACCAAAGATTAGGAAGAATTCGTTATTAGCGTCAAAGTATGGTGCTCATTTTTGTCATCATCATCAATGTGCAAAATATAAAAAGTCCCAAATGACAGCTGTGTGACTTAAATGCATGCATTCTAGATGCTATAGATACGAAGGGGTAGCAATCTATGCAGAGCAGTTCCCGAGAAAATGTGGATCAAGTTGCTTTTTGGCGACGAGAAATTGCCACATCATTACAGATTGACAAATACCATCTGATTTTGTTACGTGGAAACACCACTCTGTCGACGGTATGAATATATAACCACAAACACGGCCTAACTATCTTCTATAATAGCACATAGATATGATATCCCTGATGATTAAAATGAAAGGAAATACATTTGGGGTGCCTTATGTTCCACTCTGATGAGGAAAACTAATATTTTCATTTTGCTTTCCTAACTTTTCTTTTATTTGAACATTGGATTCTCACTATGTGCCTCTATTTTCGACAATAATTTGAGCAAGAATGACCTTGAAACGAGAATTAAAAACTTTATACAAGAGCACAGTAGAGAGGACTTGCTCTTGATGAATTAGTCGCTGTATGAACGCGTTGGTTTTATGAAAGCGAGACAACCTGTAGTTCCGCTTTAATTATTCACTACCTCTTTGTTTCCATCGGACTTCAGTCTTTCCTCCCTTTCTGTCTGTGTGTCTGCCTGTTTCTCCCCTGTCTCTCTTTCTATCGCTCTCTCTCTCCACTCTCTCTCCATCTCTCTTTCTTTCTCCCCCTCCATGTCTTTTCTCTCACTCTCTTTTCCCCTCTCCTCTGTCTTTGTCTCTCTCTTTGTTTTTATATTGTTATTTTCATTTGTATTACTATCATTATTGTCATACCATTGACAATTATTGTTATCATCATCATAATAATGATCATAATCTCTTAGAACTAGTTCTTTTCTTCGGAAAATGTATTTCAAGCTTGCATTTCCCACTTCTGTCTCTATCCCCTTCCTTCTCTCTATTTCGTTGACACACACACACACACACACCCACATACATCCTTACAATCTACGTTATCCGTTTCCCATTTTCTCTGTATTTTCATGAAAGTTTCAATTCCCAATCTTTTCCCCATCTCTCTCCTTTCGACCCCTTTCTTTCCAATTTTACAAGAATGCGCATTACAGCGGATTTGTTTACCGATTGTAATTTGGAACTAAACACGCAGCATATTTCATCGGGGAAAAGGGATGATCTCACATTTCCTTTCAATCCTTCGGATCGCCCTGTCTCAGATGAAATTGATTTCTCTTTCCCGCCCTTTATCTTATGTTCATCCATTGTCCACTGCAGTAACCCTAAACCGTAATAATCGGGATTAACCAATCGATCCGTGATCGTGACTGTCAGATCTGCATTGGAGCGTGTGCCCGAAATGCTATCGGTGTCATGTGACACTCCCGACGTATCGATTGTGAGCACGATCTCAAGGTGGCTGACCTACATGGTAATGTACCAACCGACTTGCAAATTATCTCCTCTGATTTCGAAGGCATGAAACAAAAAGAATGTAATAATTAAAAAAGAAACAAGCAAACAACGAATGAGACGAAAGAAAGAAGGATGGAAGGAAGGAACGAAGAAAAAATGATAAGAGGAAAGGAGGGATGCAGTTGGTCATAATACCAGGTACGTAATTTTCAAATTCGTATCAATTTTTTTCTCCAGTTTTTCATGCGAGCAAAGACCGCAATATGAAAAAAGAACAAAACAAAAGTTCATAACTCATAGAAAAGTGCACCACCTAGTAGGAAAAACGAGTCAAGCGTAGACAAGAAATATACATCAATCAAAGAGAGAGTCACACAAACAAGTTCAGAGACAGACAACAATTAATTTGATTAAAGAGTAATAACAAAAATCATCATAAAGTTGTAACAGACCTTTTGAAATGCTTCACAGTCCAACTCGTCTTATATAGCGCTGGTGTCCGCTTCTGATTGGGTGGGGGGGGGGGGGGGGGGGGGGGGGGGGACTTATAGTGTTTTCACTACAATGTCCAGATATCAGCGAAATTCTAATTCAACGTTCTTGGTCTTTGTAGTCATGGCACAAAACTGGATTTTAAGTTGACAAATGCATATATTAATTTTCTATGTAAATGATATTGCAGGACAAACAGGACAAAGAAATGAAGAAAAAAAATTCCTTACATTCTGGTTGTCAATGAATGAGAAGAATCCTTCTCCTGTCGGTAGACACGTGAAAATCATTCACCTTCTCGGGAGAAAGCTCCTTCACTGCGCCAGAGGAGCACACTCGACAGAGGCTTAACACAATAACTTAAAAGCTTGCACTCCAGCCGAAATCTGAGACCGATTCATTTAGGATATCGATTGCTATCTGCCTTTATGACCTTTCGTTCAAGATTTGAGATAAAAGCTTGACTTGAAGAACCGGGCTTCTAAGCCTCTTTTAACGTCTTCAAGAGGACTAGAATTACATAATAAATCGGGCCACTTTCGACATCTGTACCGGTAATTCATACGCTCGTCGGGTTTTCTTATCGCCTAAACCTCGATTGAGAACTACTGTAAAAGGTGCCTGTGCGTCATTAATATCAAAAGGGTATAAAGAATGATTTTGAGCAAAAAAGTATCTTTAGTAGAAATGACAAATCAAATGTTGCTGGCAATATTGCAAAACAAAATTACTTTTGAGATGTTTATCAAGGATTAAAAGTCCAATATGGCATTACAATTTGATCAATAGAATATATTTATATCTTTAGGAGTTTCTCAGACTACCTTGTGTCTCTGTTTAGTAATTGTTATGTTTTACTCATCATGCATCATGCATTTTGTTTCATTTGGTTCGAAACGAATAATTTATAACTTTCTTTTGTGTTTCGAACGTCCTTCAAGCATTGCCTTCATATGATTTCTAACTACATGGACAAAAAGATTAGATGTAGGCTATGGTTACAATTCCAAATGCCATATTTTATTTTCTGAGAAACTTTTTAGATTACATTACAGATAACCTAGTATGAAGGGATTTGCATTTCTGTTCGAGTTTCATCATAACGTCTGGTTAGGTTAAAGCAAATAATAGAACTCTTACTCGTGGTGTCTATTCACTTCTCTCCTTTCCTCCGGTGCCAGGGCTTAAAACAGAGTTCTATCTTCAGTCTTTTTCTCTTCTTTTTCTCAATCTTATAATATTTAAAGGCGTCCTGTCTGTCCTTTCTCCCACAATTGTGGTTTTGCACTTAGCTTATTTGTTTCTTTGTTCTTGCTCTCGTTTTATTTTAACTTATTGGTTTATGGTCTAACTTCTCTTATTAATGGCGAGTATCGAAATAGCAAAACATTATCTGAAATTATATTGTGTGCCATGTGGCATGTCAAATTCTTTTATCACAGGCTTTCGTCAACTTTTCATTTAATACCCATAGCAAGATGGGAGCTGGGGGGGGGGGGGGCAGGGTACTACTTACGTCTTTACAAACACTGCATATAACCTAAGGCCTATATAATATTTGAGTGCATTTTAATTCCCAAATCTACTGACAGGCGTGATATATGGGTCTAAGTAAATGACCTATATATGAATAGTGAATTTCTATTCTTACAATTATTTTATCCAATCTATTGTTATCTTAAACTAGGGTGTTATACGCGCTCTCTTATTGGCGCCTTAAAAAGCCCCGGAAGATTTGCAAGACGAGGCAGAGAGTGAGCGCACGATCAGCCGGAAGATCTGGGTCGCTGATACGGTTCCCTCTTGCTCGAAACCCGAGCCGCCATAATGCTCTGTCGATGGATTTCAAAGATTAGTGACCGGGTTTAATGGTGGTGTTTCTTCCGGGTTCGGGTAATTTTCGTCTGCTGAAAAGCAGCTTAAAACCCATTTCATATCCCCTCAGTAACAACGACACAATTAGACAATGCCTTAGATTCCTATACTCTTATAACTTTTGCATCTCTTATTGCATGCGTGATACACAATACCCTCTCAGATCAATTTGAAAGATATCATAAAAGGCTTCTCTGACAAACCCGTTTCTAAAAATTATCCATAAGACTTTTTCGTTAAATATCTGGCAATAACGATAATCATTATCAACGAATGAATGCTACCTACTTTAATACAAATGAGAGATTCTATGTAATACGCATGTTTTCGTAAACATCTATGAAAATAACTATCTTTTCTTGTCTTTTTCCTCCCTTTTTAGGTCAAACAAGCGGAACGAATGTTGTCAGCTCCTGTTCATTATAATACTCGCAAACATATTTTGACTCATTCGTGCTGCTAGTATAGTCTTTATTGTTGTCTCTCTGAACAATGCAGAAATGATTAATGTCTGTATCACACAAAACCATATTTTGATATTCACCATCGTTCGTCATTCGTCTGCTATTCTGGGCACTGTAGGGGTATGATCAATATTACCTTCAGGGTTGCAGAGGACGGACAATGCCACCTTGGTAATGACTTTGAAAGAAACAAATGGAACAGGATATTGGGATTTTTCAACTCATGCAGAAACTGATTCTGGTTTCTATATTAATCGTTTCTGGCTTCTCCTTGCGAGTCCCTCCTTTACAATGCTCCCTCTCATTCTCTTTCTCTCTCTTTCTCTTTCTCTCTCTTTCTCTTTCTTTCTCTCTCTCTCTCCCTCTCTCTCTCTTCCTGCCCCTCTCTCTTTCTCTTTATCTCTCTTTCTTTTCTCTCTTTCTCTGTCTCACACGCCCACTTTATATCTATCTATTTGTCTCTTCAGTCTGTTTATATATTTATCTACCTATCTATAGATCTATATATTTTAACGTGCATCTCTCATCTCGCATCTCTCTTTGGACTCAATATAAAATCAGTTCAATTGAGCAGCGGTATTCGATAAAACATTAATGGTAATCAGCTTGTTGATTAGGTTATTGTGACTTATAACATGGATGCTAAAAGCCTTTGCGCTCCAAATGACATTTGGAATCGTCTAGTCTCCATACGACATCCAATCACCGAAATGAAGACCAAGGATCCTCTTGACGAAGACAAAGAACATGATTTTTTAAAAGGTTTCCAAGTTTTAATGGAATGTAGAGAAAGTTCCAAGCATGGTATACTATGAACAGTTGCTTTGATCCATTTTTATCATACTTTCCCTTTGTGTTATACCATGAACCAACGAGACCGACACCAGGGCGACACCAGACCGACACCACATCGACACCAGACCAACACCAGACCGACATCAGGCCGACACCACATCGACACCAGACCAACACCAGACCGACATGAGGCCGACATGAGGCCGACACCAGGGCGACACCAGACCGACACCAGACCGACACCAGACCAACACCAGACCGACACCAGATCGACACCAGACCGACACTAGACCGACAACAGGCCGACACCAGACCGACACCAGACTCACACCAGACGTACACCAGACAGACACTAGACCGACAACAGAACGACACCAGCCCGACACCAGAAATACACCAGACCGACACCAGATCGACAACAGACAAACAACAGACCGACAAAAGACCGACAACAGACCTACACAATGGGCAAAGATCGATCGGTTTAGAGACGGTTTGACGGTGTGACTGAGGTTTCAATTTAAAATGGGATGTCTTAATTGTTTTAACTGAAAGGCCTAGTATATTTATTAAACTAGTTTATCTAAGGTTGTATAACGTCTAATTTTTATCCTCTAAAAAAACGTTAATGTAACTACAACATCCGTATCCAGAACATTGTGTCTTTTCCATTCTAGCGAGCTGAAAAGCTGAAGTCAGCATAAGGCGGGTTTATTTCCTGAGTCTACAGCGTTTTACCGAGTCAGAGAAAGCTGACGATTAATTGTAAAGCGATTGTCGCCCAAACCCATGCATTATACATCGTCTGCTAGCGGCTTGCAAGAACGAACGAGTAAACGACTTGACGGGTTTAATCTACAAATTGATGAATACCTATACTCACTCCCCCTGTATTGTCTCATCTCAGCACCGCATTTCTTAAATAAAATCCCCATCGGCGATATTCTTTTTTTGTAATCCTAAATCGACCATAATCTAAATTCCAGTTTCATTTTGTAGAATGTTGTGCGGCGTAAGCATGCGGGCATGTTTGTTTCCCTTCATGCTGTTACAACTTTATCAACGATTGTAGCTATCAAGTTTGACATTTGTCTAGCATATCATGTTTACAGAAGACTTTATTGTACCTTTGTAATCTCTTTTGTACTCGTTTGCAACAAAGATAACTGTCGTTGAGAATAAAGTAAACGTTCCTGTTTTCTTGTTGAAGTACATGATACGTCTTGGAGTAACTCCATGTTTTGGATTGATTATTAAAAAGATGGTTGGAGAATAAAGTACTGGCAGAATATATCAGCTACTTATATCTGAAAATCGAATTTCAATAGACTTCACTATGAACATGACCAACAAAGAAAGAAGACAAAATATACAGTTCCTCAGGTAGACAAAGGAACATCCCTTCACTACTATTATGTAAAAAAGGTGAATATGTATGTGACACCTGTTCTACACATTTTTACATAATAGCAGTGAAGGGATGTTCCTTTGTCTACCTGAGGAACTGTATATTTTGTCCGCCTTCTTTGTCAGTCATATTCATGGTGCTTTTATTGATATGTGCGAACGCACTAAGGACGCATTACGTAATCTTAATATAGCATGATTTCTTTGGGACATACAATATGGTATCGAAATTGAGCTCTTGTTGACCTGTTTATAAAAAAGAGGAGAAAGAAACGAGAACATAATTACGGAAATCAATCTAATAACGAAGAAAGAGGGGAAGAAAAAGACTTAACTCTAACATGGCTGGCCTGAAATAGATTAATAATTCAATTCAACTTTATTCGGAAAAAATAAGAGAAGGTGGAATTAATTAACCCAGATTATCTCATTCAATAAAGAACTCGGAATATCTTTCTCTTCATCTTTTTCTCTCTCTCTCTCTCTCTCTCTCTCCCTTTTTCTCTCTCTCTCCCTCCCTCCCTCTCTCTCTCTCTCCCTTTCTCTCTCAATCGCTCTTTTTCTTTCTTTATCTCTCTCTCTCTCTCCCCCCACTCACCATACCTCTCTCTTTTTATCTCTCTATCTTTCTTTCCACCACTCCCCCCCCATTCTCTCTCTCTCTCTCTCTCTCTCTCTCTCTCTCACACACACACACACTCTCTCTCTCTACTGTCGACTTTTGTCAGCCCCCAGGCTCAAAACGCACAGAGATAATCATGACAAAATGAAATCTCGACTGACAGGTATATTAAAGAATCATAAACCAGATTTCGAAAACAAATATCATAACGTCGAGAGCATGAATCCCCGTGTTATTTATATCACTGGTGTTGAGCATGATGACTACAATAGTACTGTCATGGTATTGGATTCTGGAGCAGCCATTGTTAGTCGGGAAATGAATCAACCTCTTCAACAATCCCTATTTCATACATGGCATGGCGTGTCTTGAATTAGGTTCATTGTTAAGTTTTTTATTAAGTCGTATTGCGTGTACTTATTGTTTTTGCATTTTATTATAGATTTATATACTATTGATATACAACATTGTTTAAATTTTAGTGCAAATCAATATCAGCGACACAACTTCTAGTGGCATTTTTAGGGAGTGGAGTCTTCACTTCATTTTGGTACCTACGGTTGAGAATTCGAATTCTTTTTACACAGACAAATCATTTTAACTATTGACATGCGTCTTCCTACCATGCGTCTTCCTATCATTCTTGTGTTCCTTGTTTTTATATCTTGTATCATTGTTTATGTTTGATTTGGTTTGAATAAACTTGAACTTGAACTTGTCTCGACCCAGGTAGCTATCGTATATTGATATGGGGTTAGGGATGGTTCCGGTGCGCGCGCATGTGTTGGAGTGTGCGTAGATGTGAAGGTGGGAGTGTGTGTGTGCGCCCACGTATGGAAGCTATTTTCGATTTTTCTAATGTATAACGTATGCCTACTTGTAAGTTTTGATTATAATTATATGTAATTATTTCTATATATGTCTTTATTTCTATTGTCTTCTACATTTGTAAAGCGGATTGGTATTACCTTCGGTTATTAAATGCGCTATATAAGAGCTAACTATTATTATTATTTCCTATACATTATATATTTTACTACCTTGTCTTTAACCCCAACTAATATCAGGGCAACTGTAGTTGACCTTGACCTAGGCTTTCTTACGACTTGTCGTAAAATGCAGTTGATTACTTTATCAAAAAGTTAATTACACAAGGGAAAAGAATATACAAATAAAAGCTGATCGTGCTCAAGAAATGTAGTGTGAAGAGGGGGAAAACACGGACGATTGTGCGGGAAAGGAATGATCATAGGTAAGGTCACAGACGCAACAATTTATCTTCAATTTGTGGTTTGAACAAAGAAAATGATGGAGAAGAAGGATCACATAATGAGCATCAAACATGCCATTGCTAATAAAAAGTAACATTATTGAACAATGATAATAATAGTTAGTGTCATAGTTGATTGAGTGGGTGCTAAGGTTAACAACGAAATGCTTCAGTGCATTTCTGGAATTGTGCAGATAACATTGGTTCCTCACACTGTTGTCTTCATTTAACGACTCAAATATTATGTTAAACAAATGAAACTAATGTAACCCTCTTTACTAGAAAACATATGTTTGTTCTTCATTTGGATTGTAGGTAACAATCTCTGTAACATAGGCTCAAAATTGAACTAATGTCGCCGAAGTATTTTTAACCAATTGCAAGAATTTCAGTTTAAGACATTCTTTGAATCTGCTTAATTATACGGTGCAAATGCTTTATTTTCTACTAGGTCTCATAAAGGCACTACCTCATTACATGAAACAAATATTTTCAAGAAGAAAATCTTGTCATAAACAAAGACTCACAGGTAATTGCAATAAATAGGAGCAAGGCCTAGATAAAGGGCCCTTTTAACTCGATGGTATACATACAACTCATTAGACGTCTTTTATTTTCTCGCAATTTTGTTGGTCAAGGCTATACAACGCATATTATCTGGACAATATTCTGGACAATTGTTCTTGATTATACCGCTGTCGATCTTCTTTGGACTAGTTCCTTTCATATCTTGTAAGCAAAAAGCTAGTTCAGAATCATTGTTTCATAAAGAGGCGGATAAAAGAGCGAAATCCATTGACCTACTGACCAATAATCACAACAAACAAAGAAAACTACACGGCGGAAAGGAGTATTTTGTAATTATATACCACCCATCGAGTCACTATTATACTTCAGTTAAATATTTGCAAAAAGTAGTAATAAACTGTCTATCTCTCTAACTTTCTATCGGCCAACCCAAATCTATCCTCCCCCCTCTCTCTCTCTCTCTCTCTGTTTAGTCAGTATCTACACCGGTTGTGACGTCATGATGATAAACACCCACACCATGCACACGTCTTCTGTTTACGAAATTATTGGCAAAGATATCCATTATTCAATAAATGAGATATTCCTTATAGGTCACGAGCTACTCCTGACCATTGTTCTTTTGTGATGGTTTAGAAACAGCTCCTATGCTGTCTTTAAGGACGCGGAAATTAAACATTATTAATATTGTGCTTGACATTTTTGGCTCTCTCGGAATACGACATCGCAATTTTCGTTTGTTCTTTTCTGTCGCTTTCGTTTTATTTAATTTCATTTTTATCTTTTTGATTAATTATTTTATTTATTTATTTATTTCTTGTTATTTTCATTTGCTTTGTGGGGGTGGGGTAGGGGGTAGGTAGAGCCCATCCCGCATCTCACCATTCTCAGTTTGGTATGCATATGAAATGTTTAGCACTTCATTTAAAATGGCTGAGCATCCCATCTTACTTCTTTTTTTTCCTCCCACTCGCTCCTCGCCAAAACCATCTTCCTTTCTCAGTTAATTTCATTTTTGATAATTTATGATCTCCCTCTTTTTCTTTGTTTCTCTCCCTCCCCAAGACCAACCTTCCCTCTCTCTCTCTCCCTCTCTCTCCATAAATATATATATATATATATATTTCCTTTCTCTCACTACCGGCCCTCCTCTCCTTCGTACCGGTTTTCCTTCTATGCCACATCTAAATCTAAAATTTTCTTGTACTTTAGCTGTTTTTGCAGTACAATCTCTCATATTTTCTGTTTCACTCTCTCATTCTCTCTGTCTCTCTCCTCCTCTCTCTCTCTTTTCTATCTCTCTCTCTCCTTTTCCCTCTCTCTCTGTCTCTCTGTCTATTTATCTGTTTGTTGACTGGATCATCTACCCTTGATAAATTTTAAAAGCTGAATCCATGGAACAGAGTTAATATGTACTATTTCCAAGATTTCTATATCCTTACACCATCCTGGTTTGGTAATAGGATCAATTATTTGCTTTCAATGATAACCTCTGTGCCCTTGAAACACGAAAATGACGCAGAAAAAACGATGAAGTAGACCTTTTAAAAGAATGTTAAAAAATGGAAATTATTTATATTCAGTAAACATTTTTTTCAAGATCAATGTTTTTGTAAAAGCATGGCTCATTTTTTGTATACATTTCATTCTGGTTAAGTCAAGGAAAATTTAGGCTAAATCCAAATCCAAATCAGTCCTAGGATATCTTACCCTTTACGAGCAATCAATCTTAATGTTTTTCTAAATCAGTTTTACGTAGATTGGCAAGGAATTAAATAGCGTCTAGACAACTGTGGATTATATCCGCCCACACATGGACATATATTTCAAACCGTTTTTTGTTGTTGACAATTTGTGTATTTGTAGGCAAAATTATTTTAGATTGTAGGACTCGCACTTACGTCCTTTGGCAAGACATTATTCCACATTAGCCTCTCTCCACCCAGGTGGAAATCGATATCCGGCAATGGGGTTATCATAACTGCAAGCCCATCAGGGAGAACAATTGATACTGATGAGGCTTCCTTGGATAATAAGAACTATTTGCATTATGCCCCTCCCCCGTCTTTCTGTGTCCACCTTTGGTTCCTTATACCGCTAGCCTATCTGTTATCCAAAGTCTGTCTACACTACTTGTAGCTACTTGCGCCCTCTATATAGCAAACAATGCCTACGCGGTACCTGTTGGTCCCCCATGATCCCCCTTTTCGTATGCTAATTGAGAACTGATTTTATGAGATTACAATCTGTCAGTGACCATGCAGGGAGGTCTAATCCCGTCTGGCCAAACTAGTGCAGACAGGCGTTGGAGCAGTTCATATTATATGGCAGCTCCTCCCCTCACTCCTCCCTCCCTCCTTGCCCCTTCCTCGACCTGTACGCTATTGGGGAGTGGAGGTGGTGTGTATTTTGAGATCGGGCTTCCCGCTAAGCATTAGGGACTCTTAGATTCTGCACGAAGAGAACGTGGAGTGCCCTTCTGAGGCAATGTGACGTCCTTTTAAGGCACTGGCAGTGACGTCACATTGCCTTAAAAGGGCAGTCCACGTTCTCGTCGTGCAGAATCTAAAAGTCCCTATTGTCAATAAATCGTGGGCATCAATGGAGATATATTCCACGGCACAATTCCAATTCATCAGTGAATTCTGGATAAATTCAGTACTACGGATGAGTTCACGAATTAGTTTTAGTCAATCGGTAACGCAAAGTAATTACTTTATGGCCTCGAATGGTAACTATTAATCGTCCTCGTCATACCCATTATCCTTGTTCTACGATGTTACAGTACTTACCTCAAGGATAAAGTCCCGTTTACAGTAAACCAAAATTGTATAAGAAATGTACAATTTACAACCATCAGGCTCGTAATAATGATATCAATAATAATAATGATGATGATGATGATGATGATAACAAACATATAACTGTTTCAACGGAAGATTCGGCAGCATCAATGCTGTTCTTCCTGGGGACCACGTTATATCATTCTCCCCGGCCATTGCCAGTTTCCTTTTATCACCTTGGTAGAGAGTGGCAATTGTGGATTGATGTATTGCCAATGAACACTTGTGCCGGGCTAGGATCCGAACCCCCAACTCTCAGATTAAGAGTCACGTGAATGAACATCCATACCACGACACCTCAAAACACAAGTTTAATTAGATTACGCTGAAAGGTTGTAACGCACAACTACTTTTCTCGACATCCATCCTTCATTCATGGACACTTTTCGATTTTTACTTCTCGATCGTAATCTATAAATTGTACGTGTATTAAGATAATCAAATTATGTTCTTATGACAACAGAAAATGAAATTTTGAAGAATTATTTCTGTTCTTTTGATATTGAATGAAATAAAAGCAAAACTTATTGAGGGGGGTGTGAGCATTGAAGTTTCCCTACAATTGGCATAAAAACCAGATTTCCTAATGGAGTATCGAACGGCATGGATTTCTCTTCCCTTACTACAATTACATTACATTGATTGAACAAGGATAACAGATCAATCACTTCTGCTGAAGAAATGTTGTCAATACGGGCCAATTCACACCTGGTAAATGTTTGTACACGACACCCGTGTGCAAATGGATTCTCGAGCAGACACACAGTCAGCAAATACGGTGTCTTTTGCAGGGCGTTGTACCGTTAGATTGTCAAATTGACGAAGACAGCTGATTCCTATTGACTTCTGCTTCTCTCTCACGAGAAATTGTTTCCACACAATACTCATATATAAGAAAGGAATGTTCACATTACGCTTTCACTCTAAATATGCGAATGAGTATAACATACTTATTTGGTTATTTTGGGGCAGTGAAAACAGCCTCACCGTCAAAGAAGTCGTGATATGCCAACCCCTTTGAGGAACACGTGAAATATTTGTTTATTCGCATTTAGCCCTCCTCCGTCGATCGGTAAATGAATGTCTATAGTCATTTTCCACGACATAATGTGGAAATTGTATTCTCGCTGTCACAATGTGTAAGGATCTAATATTGATCTTTCCCGCAGATGCGGTGGATTGCGTATTCTTGTGGAGATAGTACAATACTGGTTTGCTTTTGAACTTCTGTCATCGGGGAAGAAAATCACAATTACATTCCCCAATTCGACTAAGAAATTAGCAAATATAATCATCTTGTCTTGTGTGTATCAGGTTAAGACAAATAGCAGTCAATGACTACTTAACCAAGTAAAGGTTAATATGCTTTAATCATTTTTGCCTACCCAGCTCTTGCCCTTGCTCCAACTTAAAAGACAATGAGTGAAACAAAACTTACTACTTCCAAATGAAAAAGGGAGTAGTCTTATCTTGAAAATGTCGCACATGCAAACGCGTTTTTTCTCTTTAATAATGTGGCATTAGAATGATCAAGTAGGATTTTTAACCCATATCAAATATCATCTTTAGCTATAATATGTCAAACATATTGTGTAAATAAAAATTTAAGATGCAAAACCGATGAGAGACCGAGAGCGACTTGTTTTTAAGCTTTCATCTCATGGAAAATGGAAATGAATCTTTCATTCATGTGAATGTCATACATGCATACATGATTGACCAAGAGCTACGAGGTATGAAAATAAATACCGTTATAATATCACCTCTGGTAAAAGGAAGAGAGAAAGAGGGGAAAGGGGGGGGGGGTAACATAATACATGTGGTCCCTTTAGTCATATAACGGCGGAACCAAAAACGTCAGTGAGCGAGGTCAGTGACAATGATTCCGATGCATTGATGAATTCTAAGAATGCAATTCTATTCTAAAACCAAGACACTTTCACGCCTTGAGGAGCTCGAAATGGGGTCATTCTTGCACCCCTATTATTACTCTCTATGGTGTGCGGCGTGCTGAAACGCCACCACTCAGGCTATAAATGAAACCTTTGCATGCTTAAATACAAACCAAGGTACGTTCGCACCTTGAAGAGTGCACCCCTTTCAAAATGGGGTCATGCCCGCACCCCTCTTTATTCACCCCTCCGCGGCGTGCGGCGTCCGGCGTGCTGAAACGCCAACGATCACGCTATAAATGAAACATCAACACAAGCTTCTGTGATGATTATGAAGATCAAGACAATAATTCCCTCTTCATATTGCCTCTCCCACAAGCGCGATACTCGGGGAATCTCATATTTATGATTTCTCTCGCCCCTCTAGCGTTGCAGCTAATCAAAACACGGCCCTCTCCGCCGCGTGGTAAGTCCTGAAACGTGACAATATTAATCGAATTTTGAACAGACACAATCTAAACTACACACCCCCCTTCCCTTCTCTCCCTCTCTTACCTTTTCTTTTATCACGTTCTTCCTAATTTTGTCTGCTTCTTCTTCTTCTTCTTCTTCTTCTTCTTCTTCTTCTTCTTCTTCACTCTTTTCTCCCTTCTCCTTCTTCTTTCTCTTCTTCTTCTTTTTCTTCTAATTATTCATGTGGGTCTATTTCTTGAACTGGCTCTTCTCCATTATTATTTTAAAAATATGATATAAATCTCCTCGTGTTGCTATATTCTTCTCTTTCCCCTTTCTTTCTTTCTCTCTCTCTCTCTCTCTCTCTATCTCTCTCTCCCTCTTTCCCCTTTCTCTCTCTCTCTCTCTCTCTCTATCTCTATCTCTCTCTCCCTCTTTCCCCTTTCTCTCTCTCTCTCTCTCTCTCTATCTCTATCTCTCTCTCCCTCTTTCCCCTTTCTTTCTCTCTCTCTCTCTCTCTCTATCTCTCTCTCTCCCTCTTTCCCTCTGCCCCTGTCTCTGTCTCTGTCTCTCAAGAGACTTTTAAAAGCCCGGATGATAAAGATAAAGTGAACTTGAATTTCTAAGAGAAATGTGTTTAAACAACATTCCAACACTAACCTTGACGAAATGTATGACTTTTAATGGCCAAGACCAACAGAACATGATTGGATCTGATAATATTGCTCGCAGACTGCAAAGCTCTAAAGTCCCAATAAATTATGTTACATCACGATCATTGTAATTGTCTTGTAATCGAAAGTGCTTTCCGCCCCACGTTTGCTGTTGTTTAGGAAAATCTCCTCGTGATAATCGAGACGAAGCAGGTAATAGGTTCATCTTTCTCAAATTCGGTTCGCATTTTGAATCCAAGATAACCTGAGGGGATGTAATGTAATGAACTCACCCACTCTGATGAGCTTGTGTGTATTTCATGATAATATCTTTTTAATGTACGTATACACAAATCTTTCTTCTTTTTTTTTGTTATCTATTTTTCAACTATTAATTTGATTTTTCTATCTTTACAGATTCATAATTTAAATTTATCAATTTCATTATTTATCCACTTATTTTTCATTTTCTTCTTCTTCTCCTTCTGAACGATTCTAAAATACTTTTGTGTATATGATTTGGCATCTCTATTCTAAATGTCAGCCAACTGAGCCCTTCCCATTTGTGCTAATTTGTATCTGAAGATTAATTTATATTTGCTTTTCTTTTCTAAGATATCTATTACGTGCTAAAGCTAGCCAACAAATAGTATGCACGCTTGAGATGGGTTTATGATTTGTCATGGCAAGTTATTCACTGTTTTCTTCCGTCTTAAAACTGTTTGTTGTTATCGTTATTACGATGAAGGGTATTTGTAGTCGTAGTCGTAACTGAAGACGCAGAAGTGGTATTAGTAGCAGTAGTAGTAGTTGTGAGAGTAGTAGTAATAGTAGTACATGTAGTAGTAGTAGTAGTAGTAGTAGTAGTAGTAGTAGTAGTAGTAGTAGTAATAGTAGTAGTAGTAGCAGCAGCAGTAGTAGTAGTAGTAGTAGTAGTAGTAGTAGTAGTAGTAGTAGTAGTAGTAGTAGAAGTAGTAGTAGTAGTAGTAGTAGTAAAAGAAGTAGTTGTAGTGCAGTAGTACTACTACTACTTTTACTACTACTATACTACTACAATACAACCGTAGTGCCCTACTTTAAATGTCGATCGGTCCTACACCAACCGTCAAAACTTCACACCCAGCTTTTTCAAAGACACGTACCAACATGACCAACACAAACCCATACTCTTACACCCCATTCACAGTGGCCTCAAACACCGCGACAGCAGCGGGACTGTCCCGCTGCTGTCGCGGTGTTGTCTTCAGTGTGAAGGCTCGGACCCGTTATAAACTATCGCGGGATAACACCGCCTCGCGATAACGCGGCGACAAACTATCGCTAGGCTCGCCTAGCTACAGCAGCGGGACAGTCCCGCTGCTGTCGCGGTGTTTACTCAGTGTGAAGGCTCTCCGCTATAACACCGCGACAAACACGTGTGATTTGTTTACTTACCTATCACTGACCTCTTTTCTCCAGCAATGGGGAACATAAAGTGAAATAGAAATAAAGTAACCAGTGGATTCAAATTGATTTTATTATTATGTAGATTTATAATTATCCAAATAAAAATATTTCACACTTCAAAAATTAAAATATTCTGACTGGAAGCAATAAAAATGCTAGTTTTTTAAAAAGTAATATGATCGAGGATACAAAAAGCAACTTGACATGTTTACCCTAAAACCCCGCGCTGAAGTATTTCCGGTCATATCGGGGTCACTCGCGGGTCATGAGCCATGCATACACGTGTTTGTTACGGAGGTAATAAAAATCACCCGCTGCAGCGTGAATGGGTACATGATATTTATCCCGCTGCTGTAGCGGGATAATTTTTCTACTGTGAATGCATTTGTAGCGGTGTTATGGCGGTGTCGCCGCTCCGCTACAACGCCGCTACAAATTTCAAAACCACTGTGAATGGGGTATAATATTTCATTGTCAGGAGATGAGCTGAATCACGATCGGTGTCTCCCCCGCCTTCAGTGGCTGGGATAACCGACAGATCTGGGGTAAGATGTAATTAACGGCAGGAGAAAGAGAAAGAAAAGGCCTCTAGTCGCTCGATTCAAATAAAAACTCCTATCACCGATGCCGAAACATTTAGTTAAGTTCACACGACATTCCATAAACTCTAAGTTTATGTCGTGGCTTTAAACTTCACATTTGTATTAAAAATTACAACTTACAGCAAGGAAGGGGGTAGGGTTCTCACTCGAAGTTATGTGTCGTGCGGATGTAATATGCCTGTTTACTAACATATTCAAATGAATGGATGTTTCTATCCTGGGTATTACATTAGCCTGATAATCTGCTATTAATGAATAAACTACAATACTTGGAATCCAGTCTGCAAACATATTGTTTGCCATGTCGGGTAAGCTTCATCAAAATCTTCAGGTTGTCAAGAACAACGTTTGCTTAGAAAATATGCATACAATTTGAATATGTTAGTAAACCGGTATTGAAGTTACGCCACCGTGCTTAAATTGACTGCTTGACAGGCTTGTAGTTTTAAACTGTTAAAACGCGTTGTCTCAATCCATTGTAAATCTTCGTCTTGGTTTTTCCCGTTATAACTTTAAAAATCGCAAACCTGAAGTTTGTTACTACGGCGGTCCCGTGTAAACATTGCCACTATCTAATAACTAAGGTGAATGCTTCTGACAGCGGAATGAAATCCCTAAACAATCTGTGATTGTGCTCCCTAAAGAGTTACCGCCATGAAAACATGACAGCTTCTGAAAAGTGGGGGAAATGTAGCCATCAGTATTTTGGAGATGGACATGTATTTCTTTCTTTTCGTTGTTTATTGCTTTCCATTTGCCTTCATTTCACCGCGATTAGGATCAGTTGTCATACCTATGACATAAGCGCTTTATTCTTCGACATGGTTAATGTTTCTAATTGTCTGATGCTTTGGAGAGAATCTCTCTCTGTCTGTCTGTCTCTGTCTGTATGTCTCTCTTTCTTTCTCTCTCTCTCTTTTCCTCTCTCTCTCTTTCTGTCTGTCTCTCTCCCTCTCTCTCTCTTTATCTCGCTTCGACGCTTTTTGTGACTGATCATTCCCTATTTCATCCCCTTGCTTTCAAGAATGATTACTAGACCAAGAAAATCGAAAATAAAAGATTAATATAAGCTGATTTACATTTACAATTTCTAAAAATAATTGTGTAATTCCATCATTTCAAAGGTTGGGACCATCTGACCTTTATATATTTTGAGACCGTCTTCATTCTTAAAATCCCACCTGTCACAAGTGTGTGAATAAAGTAATAATTGGAATATCGTCGATGGAAATTAAGATCTAGCATGCTTTGTGCCTTCAATCAGTCGGTGACCTTTTATCGGCCAGGTACAAATTAAACAGCAAAACGCTGTTTAAAAAAAGGCATTTCGTAGTCGAGTGGTTTAAGCCCTTGGCTGGAAATTCAAACGTCGTTTAGATCCACGACATGGAACTACTGTCCTTTGGCAAGAGATTAATCTACAATTCCAAATCCATACACATGAACGAAATGGGGACCAGGTAGGGTGACGGAAGCCATGTGATAGAAACAGCCATCGATCCTCACAGGGATCATTATGGTAGGAATACTCCCCAGGGAGTGGAGATGGTGCACACTGTGTGCGGGAATGATTCCGATGACCGAAGTAATACTGGTATTTGTATAGCGTTTTATTAAGACGTATTCCGTATTGATCGCTATATACATTGAGACTAATTATTCATCTATTATTCTTCGAAAATCCTATAAAGATGCAAGTATATCTATTCAGATATGACAACACGACAGAGATACGTTTCTGCATTATCATACCCCTGTAAACACCAGTCCTTCATTTCCATGTAATCATTGAAAATATTGACCGTTCGATTTTCCCCAGTGCTGTAATATATAAATCAATTAAATCAATCCGCTGTACTCTCTGACGATTGATACTCAATAGATGCATTAATCTGTTAATCATTACTTCAGTGACTGCTTTTGTTAGGAAACAAACTGCTTCAATTACGATTCAGAAAAGAGTCAAATTACTTTCCAATAAGGCAAATGAATATGTTATTGCTTACAGTCAAACAAATCCATTTTATGAAACGGATCCATTTGATACAAACATCTCCTTCCACCTTCGAGGAACAGGTGGGGCTTTATTTGAGCGCATAATTCAATAATCTCTCACACTGCCCAGCGTGCGTGCGCATCGTGTTCCGTAAGGCCCAACATTATCAAGTTCAACATCACATTTATCAAAGTGCACCGACGAGTGATTCTAAAATACCATTTAATCGGTAATATGACATGGTGTGCGAGACAGCTGCTGTCCTGAAGCTATTTGCCTATCTATTCCACGAGATATTAATTTCGCACGACGTGATGCCAATGTTTTGATAGAAAAGATGATAAAGTTTTCGGGGAAGTTGAATTGGTTGGAAGGATGAAATGATGATGTATGCATTTGGGTGGGGTGAAATATGTTGGCGGTTCGTTACAGGTGATGGATGTGTTTTTCACTTGAAGATTGAACCAATAAATTCTCTTGTTTTCCCTGCATCATAATGTTTATTATTGTTCCTGCATGGTTTACTCCTAATGTACCGTCATCTCCACTCTCCTGTACTTTGGATGCAGCTCTCTTTTTTTCTTCATCGTTGACCATTTTTGTCTTCATTTTTTGCATTCACATGGTCGTCATTTAGTTTTTGTCATGATTGTATTACATCATTAAATTTATGCTGATGATAATGAAGGTCATGGCGATGGTGGGGATGATTATGACGATGATTGTGATGATGCATTTGGTTATGATGATGCTGATCATAATGATTACAGTGCTGCTGATGATGGTAATGATGATAATGATGATGATTTATTGTCTTGCACCAGTGTCCGTCTCTGATTGGCGCTCGTTCTAGGTTCGTGCTGTGCAATGAACAACTTATATTTCAAAAGCCAAGTCTTTAACAGGAGACAGATATGTTTTAAAAAGATTCCACACTTATTGTGTGCAACTCATATTAAAATATTAAAATAATAATGCCACAAGCAAAACTAGTACCATACGAATAATGAAATATTAATATACATACTATACAGATGCATGCCGCGCGCGTGAGGATACCCCTCAAAATAACAGCGGGGCGCGCGCCTCCTACCCCTTCTTCTCCTCCTCTCGCGATCCACCTGCACCCCTCTCAATTTCATCGAGATCGCAACCGATTCAATGCCCAATCAGGCACAAAGTATGACGCACCCGAGATCGGAAGCGACAATGCACACGCTACAACGACCGTGAATACACCAGTTTCCTTTCAAAATACGATACTTAATATCCTGTTGCCAATTTACCGCACGAGAGTAAAAGAGGAAGACCCTTATCCCCTTTCGCATCTCATGCACCGCGGAAAACGAAACACGACGTTTTCATAAACAATAACGTCGGCGCCCTAAGATATATTATTAAGTTGACGATAGTCAAGATGGATGGTCTAGATCGAAATAGCAGAAAGAGATTATTGAAACCTCTACATTAAACGCTTAATATTGTACAGTAAGCAAGATAATGTTTCACCTGAGTGGAAATGCATTTGTAGCATTTGTATACGTTACGGATACATCACTGACTGTGAAACAAAATGTAGTGATATGGGAAAGCACCCTACAAAGGCAGTGCCGTGTTTGGAAAAGAACCAGAGGAATTCATTCTTGTCCATTTGCGTTTTTAATTTCAATATAATTGAGAAGATAATAAAAAAAATCTTAATCTGCAGACAATTTGACCCGATCTATACTTTTTTTTGAAATA
Source organism: Strongylocentrotus purpuratus (assembly GCF_000002235.5). Lineage (NCBI taxonomy): Eukaryota > Metazoa > Echinodermata > Echinoidea > Camarodonta > Strongylocentrotidae > Strongylocentrotus > Strongylocentrotus purpuratus. The sequence goes on along the minus strand of NW_022145603.1, from coordinate 30,113,152 downwards.
AGCACATCTGTGAAATCGTGTACCTATTTATGAACACCAACTTCTCTCTCTCTCTCTCTCTCTCTCTCTCTTTGATTTCTTTAAAACATATATAATATGATAATAACAATAATAGCGTTTTCTTTGTTCAGAATATTTGTCCAAAAGCTGCAAAATTATAGCATAGACAATCTCGTTTGCCCACGTCACAACAAAATTAAAAACAAAATCACCACTTTATCAATTGTGTGAGTGGGTTTGTAATCTTATAAGGACAATTGCACTTGTTGTATAGCAAATTCATTTTTAAGATTAGTTGAGAAGTTGAGAGCTTATTGCAGTTAAAGCCTATCTGCACTAGTTAGGCCTCCCTATGTGGTCACTGGCAGGTGGTTATATCATCAAATCAGCTCTGAATTAATATAAGAAAAAAGGGGACCATGGGGGATCGACGGGTACCGCTTAGGCATTGTATGCTATATAGAGGGCGAAAGTAGCTACAATTGGTATTGGTATTTATTTTCCATATCAGAATATTAAAAACAATACAAAGAAAATGCATGCACAATCAATAAAATCAATGGTATAGTGAATGGCTGGATAACCCATTCAGCTTTGTTAGTACCTGTATAACAAAACTGTTCCTCCCTGGTGTCCGGGAATTAAGATATTAACAGTTATTATACAACATAAAATACAACATAACAACATACAATTTGAATACATATAAAGCCTAAAACATATTATAGAAGTATTACCGCTTTAAGTGTCTCCAATCTGTACAAGAATATGAGTAGAGGCCTATGGTACATTCATGACAGTGAAGCGATATAATTATGATACATGGGTGACAGCTACGCATTATACTTCTCTATTGTTCAGGGAGAGATGACCAAGATTTGGCCATGCCGGGGATGATAGATTATCGTGCCATTTTTAAACAATCTATCCTAGTCATGACCTTGCCGACCAAGATAGCCCGTAGTTGTTTTTTTATACGTGTACCGTTCTCCTTCATTCAAAGAAGCCCTATAAATCTGTGCATTTCTATACAGCCCGACCTGCAAACGGACAAACAACTGAATGGTATATCCGGTCACGCAGGTGCGCCGGTTATTGTGATCATCGATTTTCTTTTTTAGTACATCTTTTGGTTGATCGATAGTGACTTGTCAGATCATTAAATTCCGACCGTCTGTAGCAGTAATGAAAAGAGGAAACATTCACTTTATCCTATCTATACTTGATACTAAAAAAGCTCGGTAAAGATGGAAAGGGCATGCGGAATCCATTAAATGATAGACAATGAGAAGGAAATACCTGTTTCTCTTTCGTGCGAAATCGCTTTGCAGCTTATCGCTCATAAATGACGAGGTTCATAAAGAATGGTTATTGATATGGAACATTTATTGAATACGAGGTCAAAAGACCAGATGTTGAGAATATTTATAGTGCATGTCTCAGATGCAATGTGAATGCATTTGAATGAGTGGTATCATCAATCATGAATAGCTTTAGTTATTTCAAGACACATTTAATGCCAAGCCTGCCCTGTACGGAATTTATGAATCTATTATTTTACATCTATTCGACCTTCCCCTTATCTGTCTTGCTCTCTCTCTCTCTCTCTTTCTTTCTTCCTCTCTCCTTCCTTCTTTCTCTGTCCCTCCTTCTTTCTCTGTCTTTTCACATCCATCTGTACCGCTACGTGTTTATCTCTTGGCCTCTCTCCCTGTCTCTCCCACCCCTGTCTCTCTGTCTCTCTGTCTCTCTCTCTGCCTCTATGTCTGTCTCTCTCTCGGTCTCGCTCTCTCCTTCTCTCTCTCTCTCTCTCTCTCACCCTATGTTTCTCGGTGTCTCTCCTCGTCTATGATGAGAAGACTGTATAACCGAAAAAGCCAATGAAAACGCCGATTGATGTCGAATTCAGCAACAAATATATATACTTTAACCGGAAAAAAATAATATGTAAATACAATTAAATAATTTTGCACGAAAACATTTTTACATCCATACCAACATAAATCTTGAGTCAGAGTGTGATGTGAAATAAAAAGCGTCATCGGTAAAATCCATGCAACTGAACACTTGACAAGGCGATTAAAGGTCGATATTCGTCGGGATGCACGGTCACTTTATAATCTAATGATTTTTTGGCTAGCTGACCTTATTTGTATCTAAAAACTGAAAATAGATTTACTCATAATGAAAAATATCACCAGCTCTTACATAGGTTAATAGTAAAATTAACATTTCTTGTATATGGCATTGTGAAATAAATTAAGTGTTCGCTTCCAAAGAATATTGTTATTTTCCTAAGCTTGATGTCCGGCAGCTGTACTCAGCGCACAGAGCAAATCAAGGAATAAATCCGGTAAGGTTTCGCTTTTAATTCCTGGGGGGTGTTTCACAAAGATCCTAAGTAGAACTTAACACTGAGTTGGACTTAAAAATTATGGAAAGCCATTAGCATCTTTGAAAATATTTTGTAAAAGTTATTTTGAAAGGCATTAATTGTTTATTGAAATCATTCATATTGTGTATCATCAAGGAGATTTCATGTTCTGGATGTTGAATTTATAAAAAGTCTAAAATACTTGAATTTCTGCTTTTGAATATATTTCATTTTAAGACTCCAATGGCTGTCCATAATTTTTAAGTCCAACTTAAAGTTAAGTTCTACTTAGGATCTTTGTGAAACACCCCCCAGGGTATATAGAGAGCCGACTGCGCGTGATATGCCTTGTCTAAGGACATACGCACTGGGCAGTAAGTTGAACCATTAACCTTTTAAGAGAGTGAAGTGAATGAACTGTACAGTACGACTCTCCAGTTTTATGAGTTTAGGGTTAGGTGAATTGTCTATTGCTTAATGCGTAACAATAATGTATTTTGTATAGAAACTGCGGTAAATCATCGTTTCCTTCTGCGACATTTGTTGATGGCTTTCTTTTGTGGGTGTATTTTTTTCATGGCGTTTTAGATTAGTTTTAGTTTTAGGGAAATGATTATGTAAATATATATTAGGGTGCATGATTAGTTGAGAATTCACCACTGAAATCGCCGCCAGAGCATGTGTCGTAGAACCGAAAGTGGCATTATTCCCCCCCCTTTTTTTTGGGGGGGGGGGGGGGAGTTAAAGGTAATACAAAGTTTTGGGAAATTTTAAAAATTGGGTGGATAGTAATTCTTTACAATTTTGATATATTTGGATACCCCTGTGGATTTATTATAAGCACTAGAAATTTTAGCCCCTAAAACACTTCTGTTTTCGAGAAAAATTGAATATAAAAATTTACCGGTGCTCCCGGTAAATTTTTGATAATTTCAAAATAGCACCTACGGCCGTATAATGGTAGCTGCAACCATGACAATCTCGGAAAATGTAGTTGAGATATATAATTTCCAAACGGGAATAGCTAATCGGTCGTTTTTAGTCAAGAAACATCGTTTTATAGCTTAATTAATATCTTGACCTTGAGAGGGAGCTATACAACAGAAAGAGTTTAATATTTATAATTTCATAACTTTAGACTCAATTTCGACCGCGACAACGATCACATAATATTGTAGGATCGCTTATGCTTCCAATATGTTCATTAGAACGAAATTCATGACCCCATACCAAAACTTTGTATTACGTTTAAGCTGATTATCAATTCCTAATAGGTGTGCCATTGTACTAGTCAACCTTTTCCCGTGTACGGTGTTAATCAAGCATTTGGGGCAAGGCAAAAACAACATGGCCTATCCCATTGTAGACGCCCACACGTTTTAATATCAACAATTCATTAATTGGCGGGAAATATCGTAACTTCGGCGTCTTTTATCTAGCATCAGGGTCTATTTACGTCAAATACAATCCACGTCGTATATCATAAAGTCGGTTAATTACTGTTTCTTCCCGATTAAATCAAGATTGCCCTCATTATGTCAAGGGCAAGGCCTTATTGGGCCTACAAATATATTTTGCTCCTTGTATAAGGAGTACTGTGTCACGATACAATATTCATAATATGAGCATCATAATTGACTTTTATAAAGAAATATTGCAAGTTTAATTTACGTTTTCGGTAAACATGAAAGCCACTTTGAGAGTCAACTTGCAGAGTCGCACCCGTACACACTCGCATAGAATAGGGGGAGCACAAACCCAAAGTCCAACTAGGGTGTACTAAGCGGGGCTTTATGCTCTTCCTTCTGTTCTTAATTCTTCGTATTAGTTTATCCTTTATTTCCCCCCCCCCCTTTATTATTATTCTCGCTGTACAAATACTTTGTTTCTTCAGGTGATTGGTACACGTTAAGATATGTGTCTCACACATTAACGTTAACCCGTCTCGATTTCTTTTCCACTAATCTGATCAATTGATAATTTTGAAAAAGACCTATTTAAGAGTTCCTCAGCTCTGAATAGTGATGTTAACCCATTTTCAAGTTTAATTTTGAAGACCTTAACGATATACTGAGGGGGTGGTCTATTGTTATTCTCCTTTGAAAAATTAATATCATCATTATTATAATAATAATTATTATTCTTATCATTATTATTATTATCATTATCATTATCATTATCATCATTCTCATTATCATTCTTAATATCATTTTATTATTGTCATCATCATCATCATCGTCATCATAAGTCACACTTCATGCTGCTGTTGTTATTGTTTTTGTTTTTGTGGGTGTTTGGAATATGTTTATAACCGTAGAAATAATGAACTGATGAATGTCAATATGTCAATTAAAGCCTATCTGAAATAGTTTGGACAGGAGAGATTAGACCTCCCCGCATGGTCATTGACATTGACAGGTGGTTATCTCATTAAATCAGCTCTCAATTAACTTTTTAAAAAAGGGGATCATGGGGGACCAACGGTCACCGCTTAGGCATTGTTTGCTATATAGAGGGCGCAAGTAGCTACAAGCGGTGAAGTGGGGTTTAACGTATTAAAACAATAATTTGAGGAAACAAAGCCTTTGAACGAAATGAATGGTTTATCTATTTTTATTTGTCTACATGACTATATTTACTCCGTCGATACTCCTAGTGCACGTTTTTAATCTTCATTCGAAAATAACCTATTAATATGAAGGTCTCGTCCTCTATGAATAAAATAAGCCTCGATTTGCTCATCTCAAGGTTCGATAATAAATTAAAAAGTCATACAGCTTGGCATGTCATCAGAATATGCTTGCAGGGAATACCGAATTAATTGGCTGAGAAAATTGATACAGTAAAAGATTGTCATTATTCGATGATGTTGTCGATGATTCTGCTTGTCGAATAATCAGATAATACCTACAAAAAATGAGATTGCAGACATGCATCGCGTAGATACATTTTCATGGCAACTCATTACTTTGTAAAATATTTATAGAGTTGCCCTGAGCATGGGGTCTTTAGCAATATCTACTAATATTCGGCGAAAAAAACGAAGTAAAAGTAATATCAATAATTGGATTTATTAGGTAAATGGAAGCGAGATCACAAAGCTCTCAATGATGTTTTGTAAGTACGAAGTGAAAATTGTCTTGCAGATAAAGGTAAACAGATTATTATAGGTTTCTCGTCTGATTCTGTTCTTTTTGTTAGCTCTAACATGAAAGATTTATTGATCTTGGATTTAATAGCTCGAGTAGTACAATTCATTATAAGGTACTTCTACAACAGAAGAAAAAAAGATCACGCAAGAAAACAATGAATATAGGAACATATGTATCACCCAATGATGCCATTAAACAGTTTAAAAAAGAGAATAAATGTTTCAGGACGTGTTTTAACGCGACTAATATTATCACAAATGATATCATCTTATGGCGATTTTTTCTAAAGCTTTGCTGATGCAACCTGAAAAGAGGACCCATAAAGACTTGCATTTATTTAAGAGGCTTGTGGTAAGCTATGGGGTTCCAAATTGACTCAAATAAGGGGGCGATTTTTGTGTTGGGTACCTAGGTTTGCTGATTAGGTTTTAAAATGAGATCACTGGCTAATGATGGCCCCCTCCTATACCCATCACTCGCTCACCCATTACATGTGCTAGTGGCGTGGGATGCAACGTCAATAAAACATCAACAGACCATTAGACTCATGATAAGGCATATAGGCACGAATGACCTATTCAGAATTCGTTAACCTTTTTATAGTTGCTAATTATTATTTCAGTATCATCATCCTAATCTTTGGGGAGGGATGGACGGGGGCTTGTAATACTTCATCAAGCCTCCACATTGTCCCAAGTGGTCCATATAAATACAGAGGCCAATCGCATCAATAAAACACAGCTTTTATTAGAAATTCATCTTCGAGGCACTCTGAAATATCCCACAAATTCAGATTCTTAGAAAAGACTTAGGTCACCAAGAAATAAAAGTTTAGGGAGCACTCCTAATAGAATTGGGTAAAATCTTATCCAATATAGAATACATTTATTACCAAACGTTTTGTCTAATGAATATACATGTTTCATATTTTACCAAACTTCTTTTGAAGTTATCTGTTTGTATTTGTGTTATTGTCTCTCTCTCTCTCTCTCTCCCTCTTTCTCTATCCACTTTCTCTTTTTCTTTCTCTCTATCTTTCTCTCTCTCTCTTTCTCTCTCTTTCTCCTTCTCTCTCTCTTTATATCTCTCCTTCTCTCCATTTTGTTTTTAAAACAAGCCCTGTTCCAGTATAAGAAAGTTTTTACGTAAAGGATTTTCTTTTTTCACTCAAAGACAAAGGACATAGCTACACATTGCTACATGTAAATATCAATCCGTGATAAGCAATACCGCAAGAAAAGGACTCAAATAGGTCAGTAAGTCTAGAAATTCTTAATTAGACCGTTCCTTAATAGACAACCAAAAATAGAATACTGCAATAATTCCGTAAAATATATGTTAGGGGCTGTCTATAATGAGTATCATCATCGTCATCCTCATCATCTCATCCATAAAGAACTCCCCCATTCGCTTCTGCCCCAATTCCTGATAATTGGCTTAGCCAGGTAGATAAAGTGGCGAGTCTCTTTTTGATACTCATCCCACGGCAACTTGATTTAAACGTGGTATCATCTGCCATTTATTATCTCGTTAATTATTCAAAACTCCCAAGCGACCATATTCTGGGGCTGTTTTGCGATGTAGATAGCGATGTATGATTTACATGCGTAATATACCGCGGAGAGGAGACAGGAAGAACATCTTGCACCCCCTTATTGCATGGCATTAAGGGGAATAAGATGATGAGGTTTTTCTGGTAAGGTGCCTCAGTGAAAATGGAAGATGATTATTTCATTCGGGGAAAGGACATGAACTTATAATAGTTCCAAGAAGCAACCTCATCATATATAAATAATACATGTATCTGTCTTTTCGATCCCACTCTATTACCATACCCCTTTTTCATAATTTTGAAGAAAAACAAGCCTTATTCATGCTGAAGTAAGTTCTATTTGTGTTGATAAGTTCAAAAGTAGCTTTAGGCTACAGTGTTTAGTTCAGTCTATTATCTTTAGACGACAAATATATTTCATTTTTTAGCAAGTAAACGATTCACATACAAGGTTTGTTGAGAAAATTGATCATAATTTTGAAATTTATAACTGGTCAAGTTGATAGTTTCTATCTTTCTCATTCGTTTTTATTTCACTTTAAAAAAGGGTAATTTCATCCATACTTCATATCCTTTCTTTCCTTTGTTGTTATTCATTCGACAAATACAAAGAGAGTCATTTTCTTTACAAGCGGCATTATCTGTGCGCGATAGACAGAAACCCTCTCTTTATAAAACTGTCATGCTAATTATAATTAAGGTTAAATCATTATTTCGTCTTCATCTTAATTGCTAATTTTGTCATTATAATTAAGGAATACGTACAAGCACCCTATCAATGCATGGATTCCAATAAATTCATCACCCGTAGGATGTAATTTATACAATGATCGTTTCGACATTAGTTAATTGATATTGTCACCCGAAACCTCGTCTGTCCTTGTACTCAAGCTCTCCCTCCATTTTATTCAACCGTAAATGACAAAAGTACACTTAAAGATAAAGTTGAGTTCTGGCCATGCGATTGCATTGTGGAAGAAAAGATGTGGAATCTATCAGTCTCAGAAACGGTTGTTCATATAGCACGTAAGTATTGGTGTGAACTGCAAGGTTCTGGAGTCATGAAAATCATCATAAATTTGACCCAGTCTTGGTAAAGTAGCAGTCACTGTACATAGACAGATGTATATGGGACAACACAAATGGTGTCGGGGCTAGTACTACCTTGATTTCCTTATCTTTCTATGCTCATTACTCAGACAGTATACATTTTTTGAACATTCAGTGTAAGTTTCGTTAGATTCTGTGAGAATTTATTTTCTTTCTTTTTTTACCAGAACTCAAGCTTATCTTTAATCATCATGCTTATGTTATTGGTGTTATTTGTCCTCGAATTAATGAATAAAAAATATATTTTCCACATTGCTCGGATGTATTGATGCACTCGTCCTTTCTCGATTGGTTTATTGATAATGTCACCCTGAATCTCGTTTGTCTTGGTATTGCAGCTTAAACAACAATTGCTACAGCATACATAGCTACTTGCGCCCTCTGTATAGCAAACAATGCCTAAACGGTGACCGTTGGTCCCCCATGGTCCCCCTTTCCTTATGCTAATTTAGAGCTGATTTGAAGAGATAACCACCTGTCAGTGAACATGCAGGGTCAGCAGGGAGGTCTAATCCCTTCTGGCCAAACTAGTGCAGATATGCTTTAAGAGGTTGACACTTTGTTACAGGTTACCTTGGAAACGGTTTTATACCTGGAATCAAATTTATTTCATGGTGAAAATGATGAAATTCAATGATAATAAATGCATTTAATTACATCGTTTACACATATGATGATTTATTATTAAAACAAATAAACATACAAGTAGCAAAAACATGACAAATCATGAAGATCATAGATAAAAATCGAAATATAAATGAATTCATAACAGTGCCAGGCTGCTCATTTTCTGTATTACCTTATTCACAAAAAGTAACTGTGAAACTAATGGCGTCTTAAATTTTTGAAATTACGATTAGTCAGAAATGATTTATCTTTGATATCAATTTGGTGGATTATTCATGGATAATTGTCACCGAACGAGGCACCGTCTATCCATCAAACAGAATCATACGCCACACTCAATCAATGATATCATATCCAGACTTTCAATCTTTTTCGTCTACCTTACTTACCCCCCCCCCCCCTCCCCCGCCCCAACAACAAATGTGACATTTCTGTCTGTTTGTGATACCTTGAAATGGAATACCGGTGTGGCGATATTAAACCCTTTTGACTTTAAAAGTACCTTTATTCATGATGTTACAGTTAAATGTAAATTTTCCGCCTTTCGCTCTCTCTATTCTGCACGTTATTATGTATTCCTTTTTTTTTTTCTCTCTCTCTCTCATACTTTGTCGATCTATCTATGTATAATTCTTGCTATCTATTTAATTATCTATCTTTGGGTACCCTCCCCCCCCCCTCTCCCCTCTTTCTCTCTCTCTCTCTCTCTCTGTCTCCCCTTTTGTTTGCTCTCAGAGATCAATGTTAAGAGAGCAGCCTATTCATATCATCCCCTTCCCATCTCCCCCTACCCTCCCATCAAGTCGATTTATCTTTCTATCTATTCATATCTGTCTCTTTCTCTCCTCATTTACACCCTCTCTCTATTTCTCTCTCTCTCTTCTTCTCTTTCTCTCTCTTTTTTCGGTCGATCTATATATCATTCTTACTATCTATCTACTTATCATTCTTTTTGTATCCCCCTCCCCTCTCTCTCTCTATCTCTCTCTCTCTCTCTCTCTCTCTCTCTCTCACTCCCTCATTTGCTCTCAGAGATCAATGTTAAGAGAGCAACCTATTTATATCCTCCCCTTCCCCTCTCTCCCCTACCCTTCCATCAAGTCGTCGACCTGAATATAATTTCTAGTCGGCTAAGATCAATCTCAGAATAGCGATAAGAGAAGAAGAAAAAACCGGTAGGAGCAAAGCATTCGGGGAATCGAACCAGTCACGGAGGTAGCGAGCTGAAAACATTTGTATAATGAGATATGTGACAATTTTAGCAACCATTACCAGGTCGGAAGAAATGGGTGAGAGAAAGAAAAGAGAGATAAAGTAATAGGGTTGCGGGGATGGTAGGTATAATCGGCTACAAAGTCCAGATTTTGTGATGTATTAAAGGTATATGTGCATATTTTGAGGCCTATATTTACATCATAACGTTTAATAGCTGACAGCCGAAACGGTGTTAACCCATGTACTTTAACGCCGCGTTAAAACCATTCTGACTGACAACAAATTAAAAAAAGCAATTTAAATATCACTGCTGCTATTTATAAAACCATGTTTATAGCCCAGCAGTAAACCTGAAGCTCGATATACACTCGCAAAAGAATGTGTCATTTCATTTAATGTGAATCAATTTTTCGATTACTATTTCTTCTTTCTTTCCTCTGTTTCCAATATCTGCAAAATTGCATTATGAGTTCCTTTGCATGTCAGGAATTTCATAATTGTGGTTTAATATTGGGCTAAACTCGGAAAAACACCTTCCAATACAGCTTAACCAAAATGTCCCCGAATGCATTTCATCCATCTCACCTACTCCCTTTAACGTCACCTTTTGGCGATCGAAGCTAAGTGTATGGCCTCCTACAATTACTTGCCTGACCGGGTAAGGCCTGCCGATTACTCAAAACTATCGACGTGTAGAGTGAGCTTGAGGTGCAGACAGTCGTAACTACCACTCGACATATAACGAAGCCATGCAGGCAAGTGGTTTTTGGCATTAAACAATGATTCCAGTTTTACAAATCTGAAAATGCATGGCCTACGTGTTATCAGTGTCTCCGATATTGTGTTATATTGAAGCCCTACAAATTTGCACTTCAAAATGATCATTAAGTACCTCAAAATTCCAATCATAAATATCTTGATAATCAGACAGGCGATCGGCTTGTAAAAATCATGGGATTCCTGACTCACCGAACGGTGTATAATTCAGCATGAGCTACATCCAGGATTTTATTTATAATCTGATGCAAAGATACCGAAATTCCTTAAATGTATGGCGTTACCACACTTACTATAGAGGTATGGTGATTCAGTGGATACGTCACCGGACGATAGATCAATGGCTTGGGGTTCGAGTCCAACCACAGCACTGACGTCCTTTGGCAAAACATAAACCTACATTAGCCATTCTCCATTAATTGGGCACATTATAGATTCTTAAAGATTTGCCGTTATCACAACAATTTGTCATTATTATCATTATTATTGTCATTATTATTGTTGTTACGAAGATGATGATTATTATTATGAATATCATCACTATATCACTACAAAAAAGGGACACGCATTTCAAAGAGAAATATTTCTAATTGCCTTCTGTCCTCACTCACTCTTTTCCAGGAAACATCTTTCGCTTTCCCACACCTCTTTACAAGGAATCGAGATGCTTTGTGTAATCATATGGTTTTACGGCACATACTACTTTCTGCCGCTAACCAAGTACACGAGATTTTTACGCCAATCTCTGGCAGCAATTTCTGAGTTTATTGTTCGAGGGATGTCACATAACAACTTCTCTGATCACATCTTCACCCTACCTTTCTACAAGGGTTCAGGAAGAATAAATAATGCCTGGTAGATGTTCTAATCAAGGCGTTTAAGTTGTTTTTGTCTCTCTCGACCCGTGTGCAGTAAATATTGGATTAAATAAGGATATCATTAAATAAACGGATAATTTTGAATGACGAAAGACAGTTTTTTTCCAGCATAACACATTTAGTAATAATATGATGAATGTTGCCAAGCCGTGTATTGAGGGCTCAGCATAGATCCGAATGTAATGTCTTTTTAGAGGCAAAAAATGCTTTTTCATAAAGCCATCGTTTAGCAATGTATATATGAGATGCATAATATGTTATATGGTGTAATATTAAAGCCCTAAACCAAAACTGCGCTTCAAAATGATCATGAAGTGCCTCAAAAAAAAATCTTTGAGTGACCGGTTCTACCGTACTCATTTTCCCCAATAAACTGTAGTATTATAAGAACCGTGAGGAAAACGAATTCTGAAATTTCTAATTCTAATCATAGATATCTTGATAATCAGACGGGCGATTGGCTTGTAAAATTCATGGGATTCATGTATGACCTACAGGTTTATAATTATGATTGCAGCATGAGCTAAATCCAGGATTTGTTTTAGAATCTAAGGCAACGCATAGAGACAATGTATTTCTGGCTTTCAGCACACATTATGTATTGTGGAAATGGTTCAATATGTTAACAAGGAATGTTTATCATATCATCATCATAGTCATTGATCAAATACACGGGAGTGATCGCTGATCCATCGTGGATATGACGTTAAATGGATTCGGAATCAAATTTCGGAGATGAACTTGTATGAAATGCCGCCGTTTCGCCCCTAACGTCCCGTGTCACTTCCTCTAACACGTCTAAAGCATACTGGCACCTTTCTCAATATTTATTTGCAAAGGCAGAGCGTTATAAATTGCACCGAACGTAAATTTCAAAGCCATTCCATTCAGATAAAATAAAACATATACATGTAAAAGACGTATAAGATGAACATTCCTATTATCATATATTTTCAGATATTCCAAGAATAATACGTTTACATCTTAATAAGATCATATACATATATGTATATGTATGTAAGTATGTATACATGTGTGTGTGCGTGTGTGTGTGTATGTGTATACATTATATAGGTCAATTTTAGTCAATTTAAATGCATGCTCATTTCTGTTTATTGAGAGTAGAATCCATATCGAATGAACTGGATTAAATCAAATCGAATAATACGTTCATATCTTATAAAGATTTCACTTTTCGATCTTTCGTTATTTGTTTCAACTGATATCTAAGAATTCCAATAAAAGCTTGACTGTCTGTAAGCAGCCAGGAAACCAATGAATTTCAACCATTTTTAGAAGTACTTTTTATTTTTGTATTAAACAATTTTAAATTGGATGTCTTTACAAAGGATACTGGCCCATTTCCTTGGTTAAGAACCAAACCCGCTCAGGATCTTGCTACATCGCTTTGCCACTGACCTATTACTGAATATAAAATATATTTATTTAAACAGAAGTCCAGTGTATCTTGTTTATTATCTGATGGAAATTTGTCTTTGACACGGAACGAAGAATCCGAGGTGTTCGATGTTTCTGCTTATCGAGTCTAAACACCGAAACTTGTATGAAGAGCAGGGTTTTGATTAAATCTGACATTCTTGAGCAGTTTGGAGGTACTAAGCAGATGCCAATGGCGTGCATTCTATTAGGATTGTGTTTATTTTAACACCAAGCTATGCAAAAAGAAAGATAGGTTAATATCACAATGACACTGCCTCCAATTGTGACATACTGAATTTGAACAATCGTGAAGTGCTACATTCTGGGTGACTGTAATCATAAGAGAATTCGAAAGGACATAAGGCACCAAAAGGGATCTCTACCTTATTTATCTGTGCCTTTTACCCTTCCATCTCCCTAGCCCCCCCCCCCTCCGATCTCTCTCTCTCTCCCTATCTATCTATCTATCTATATCTCTATATCATTATCTATCTGTCTCAACTTTTGACCCTCCCTATCTCTCTCCCTCTCTCTCTCTCTCTCTATGCCTCTCTATATCATATCTTTCTATCTCAAGCGTTGCCCCTCCCTATCTCTCTCTATCTCTCTATCTCTCTATATAATTATTATCTATCAATCTCGATTTTTGCCACTCTCTATCTCTCTCTCTTATACCGCTCTCTCCTTCCCCCTTTCATGTGTTTATCTACTTTTCATTTAGCCCTTGTCTGCTGCAATGATCGTGCTCAATAGACAACCTTTTTCGATTCTTCGAGTCTTCACATTCGAGTAGATTGGTAAACACGACCTAGAGTGGAACGATCAACACTCGTAATCGGTCATCAAAATTATGGAATAAACCTCACCGTCTGCCACTCGTCATTTCCCGGAGAGTGCTCTGTCAAAAGCAGAGACGGAAGACAGAACATGTAACAAGTAATGTAACAACATGAACAAAAGGCATTTCATAAGTTGTGACGGTGAATGATGATAATACCCTTTACAAGTTATCAGAACAAAAGTGTTTACAGTATATTTATTAATGCGTTCACTGAATTCAATTTCTATTTTGCACTTTTAAGTACACATTCTCCACTTCCTAGGGAGCATTCCAGCTAGTCGCCTTTTTCACGGGCGCGCATAAGCTATCTTATCACACTGAAATTCGCATTCTACGTGGTACCCGTTCAGAACCTGGGTATCGGGGAGAAATACATACACACACTGCATTAAGGACATAATTGACATGTCTGGGTTCGAACCAATGATCATGCATTTTCAGGTGCGTGATTGAACAATTCGGCCACAACTCCTCTATCTACGTGAATTTAAAGCTAATCTTGAGCTCTGGTGTGGAAATTGCCGAGAGAACATGGTTATCCTGCAATAAAAAACAACCCCACAAAACTTGCTGGAATCATCTTTAATTAAAACAAAAACTCTCATTTGCACATAGTGCCCTGTGTTAAGCGCATGGTGTCGGGCCTACTTACTTTGATTTCCTTATCTTTCTACAATAATTCCTAAGCCCCTATACATTTCTTCCAAAATCATTTGACACATGTCATTTATTTGTAATCTTGAACATTCAGTGTAATTTTTGTACGATTTTGTAAGAATTTATTTTCTATCAAAATTCAAGCTTATCTTTAATCGAATATATTCAGGCTGTGTAAGATGCATGTATGATTTAATGCTGCTTTGTAAACAAAAACGTGTTCTTGGGGCAGGTTTTTTGGCTTCACACTCTTTATCTATTCATTCTCTGTCTTAAAAAAAAAAAAAAAGAATATCTTTTGTTTACCTCGCCTGCGCCTGAAAACCCGAGAGAATATTAATGCCCACAGAGAACCGCAACTTGGACATGCTCCTGTCCATATATTGAACGTGTAGCATGCGGGGCAGAACGGGACACTTACCCTGAGAGTTTCCGCTCGATTCATGGTTACTTTCGGGTGAAGAGGAGGGATAAACAGAGAAGAAGTAGGGCGAACAACATGATAGACAGGGTTGGGAGTGCGTGGTGGGAGAGTGGGTGAGAGGGTGTGGGTAGGAGGGTGAGGGTGTGGGTGGACGGTGGGGAGTGGTTGAGGTAAGAGAGGTAGAGTGACGTTACACATTATCTTTCTGAGAAGCTTCTGTGGTAAAATGTGATGCGGGTGTATGTGCGCGTGTGTGAGCGTGATTGTGTGTGTGCGGTACGCTTGTGTGTGCGTTCGTGTGTGTGTGTGTGTGTGTGTGTGCGTGAGTGTGTGTGTGTGTAAGTGTTTGTTAGGGAGAGAGGGAGATATTTAAAAACAAATTCAAAAAGTGACGAACAGAAATTTAAATCGAGTTGAAATCGATTGAAATAAGATTTAATGATAGTGTGCTTTCTAATTCTGAAAACTATTCGCCGAATGTTTCAGTTAGTGAAAAGAGGGGGAGAGAGATATAGAGAACGAGAGCGAGACAGAGAGAGAGAGAGAGAGAGAGAGAGAGATAGTTCTAAGTCAATTATCTACATGTGACTAACGCCTGCACGATCAAAACCTGAAAAATGTTCTATAAACAAATTAATACCACTCATACATGTCATGAATAAAACATATGTCAAATCCCACTAGTATAGTTTCCACTGGCTGGTCCTGTCTTTCCATGAATTTGTCTCTTCAAAGTAAATTCTTTAATAGCAGTCCCCGACAAACATAGCCATCATTTATAACAGGGCTAATGAGTGCCACGGGCCTAATATCATGCAAAATAAAATGACAAATAAGGTTTTTGTGGGAGAAGAGGTACCGCTGTGTCGACCAGTACGTAAATAATTTATGTCGCCTCGGAAAGAAAAGACATGTGGGGAAGAAAAACATGTCGATACTATTAAACAAAAGAAAAATGAGATAGGCGAATGCAATAAATTTTATGTCATATTTCCTATTGAAAACAAAGTGAGTGATAAATTCTTGCATTGAACATGCAGAAGGTTGAAGGACATGGTTATGAGTTATCTGTACACAGATGTGTTGAAGCACCAAAGAAAGTACCCCAAAGAAACATCGTATTGAAAGGGACTTTTTTTTGAGAGGTAGAGGTTGTAGAGGTGTCTTAGTCGAGTATTTTAAGCACTTAAATTGAATTTAAAAAGGTCGTGAGTTCGATCCCCGACAGAACAGTAATGTCTTTTGGCAAGGCATTAATCTTATTTGCCAATCAATATCCTGGGGACCTGGTATGATAGCAAAAGCATTTGTGTTTATAGTAATTGTCATTTGACCTTACGGTGAGCTTAAAGTAGAAATACTCCCCATGGAGTGGAGATGGTGTACATTGTGCGTAGATGGATCTGATGAATCTGGTAATAATTATTTGTAAAGGGCTTAGAGACAGTATAATGTATTAAGCGCTATATAAATTCAGATTATTATTAAACCATTTTACACACCTAAACTATCATTATAATAGGCCTATTCAATCCACTTACAAGGAAACTTTCGAGAGGCTAACCTTACAATAGAAGTTGCGATGGCTGAGTGGTAGAGCAGACGTCCCGAGTTCAAAACGTAGTTGATATGCCAGTTAAAATTTGGTAAACTAATACCAAGTCCCTCGGAGAGGACTTAAATCCTTAAGTCCCATTGTTGCTTACTTACAGGCATACTTTGCTTTTGTAGCAAACCAGCTAGAACCAAACCATCCAACCAATAATCACAATAGAAAATTTACGCAGGTAGTTGATATAAGAGAGCTCTACCGATACTCTTTCGTGCATTTTACAAGGTAAAGGGGGCCTGCACGCGTCGCAATGTTGAGTTTACTCCCCACATATAAAGTCCCATGTGGCTTTAGGAAATTGATACGGGCTAGCATGTATTAGTAAAGGATTCATGCAAAAAGAACATGCGCTGCACGGCTGAGACTGGAGTGGTGTTTCGTGAAATAGCGAGGCTACTCACACCTTTAGTTAATCCCCTGAGAAGGAATTGGTCACTAGTCTGTTGGTACGCTCTTTTCTAACACTCAGCATCACTTTTACAGCATTCAAATGCTCCGTATTATGCGGAAAACGCCAGTTGGAATAGTGACTATCTGCACTTTCTGCTAGCGTAGCACTATGATATAAAATGTAATCGTATTTTTATCATCTTTTGTACTTTTGTTTTTTATTAAAACGTTTCATGTGTAACTAGATTCTGGATTTAATTCAGGCTAAAATAGAATGATCAGTGTTCTACGGTGGTATACTGTATGAAAAATATCATATTAAAAACGCATTTTTGTATGAAGTATTGTTAACTTAAATGCACTCCAACTAAAGACTAGTTGCCGTTTGTTGATAACATTTAGAAAGTGTTTTAACTTGAAGTCAATATTGAAAAAAAGAATCAGATATTACGATTTGAAGAAATAATCCAAGGAAGCTTTGATCAGGAAGTATTCTAGATAATCACTCTACATTGTGTGATTGTATGCAAGTACTAATTGTGGTTCGCATACGATTGCATGTAGACTTCTCAAGACATTAAATTGAGTGGAACATATATGAAATCATAGTTAAACCCCCAGTCAAATTGTGCATTACGAGTAAGAGAAATAGATTAAAAACAATATTCACCAGTATTTTTTGATCGGGATAAGATGTCATACTTAAACTGCATTTGGACGAGGTTGTGGGTCCGGACAATACGATATAATATTCATGTTAATTTAATATGAGAAAATGCTTCGTTGTTTGATGATGAAAAATAAGAAGTGATTTCACTGCATTTCAAGATGGAGAGTTATGCCTCAGTCCCACCTTTGCGTATTTGGCTTGCGTATTGCTGCGTATTTATGGAAAGCCGTTTTAACATTTATCCCTATTTCTTGATATCAAGAAATCGAATTTTTGATATCAAGAATTACCCTTGGTTTACATCAGAAATCATTTCATGATATCAAGAAATAGGAATAAATGTTAAAACGGTTTGCTTGCCATAAATACGCAGCAATACGCAAGCCAAATACGCAAAGGCGTGACTGAGGCATATTTAGATAATCATATTAAAAACGACATTCGACATGTACACAGTAAAGTTTTGATCACAAGGTAGATTACCACACTGCATTTCATTTAAGAGTTCACCGGTATTCGCTTGAGATTGTAACTTTGCCCGGGAATACGATCCTTAGTCAGAGGGTGACAAGTACCGTCCGCTAAATCCCTAATCCCAGGCTCTTCTTGTAATATTAATAACCTTACGTCATGAATAATTTAGAATGGAATTGGGAAGAGGAGGTTGTGACAACATACGGTGAAAAGTTTACCATCCTTGCAAGGTCGACGGTGTATATACTGTTTCCCATAAAGTAAGGATATTTTTTCTTTACCTCTTTTCATGACCTGGTTGTGACATCATGATTCTATATTGGTAGATTGAATTGATATCCTCTTATATCAATCTTAAGGGTCATAAGATTGATTAATTGACCCCTGAGATATTACGAACCTCAGCTATGAATAATAAATCATATTGTCAAAATATTGTCATGAAGAGGAGTAAATAATTTGTTTTCCTAACTTTATGGGAAACAGCGAAGTACATTTTTTTAAGAACATCAGGGGGTGTTTAACAAAGACTAAGATAGACTGTAAGTAGGACTCTTCTATGACAGGCCGTTCATGCCAATGTTTTCCCTCACCATTTACTGGCATTGGTCTCTCAAGGGGCGTACAAATCATGGTCGCAAATCTACAGAATTTATATTTTTTATAAATCATTATTTGAAGAAAGGAAAAAATTTATCCAAAGATCATAATGATGAGAGTAAACAGTGGGATAAACAGCCTGTTATAGTTAAGTACAACTTAAATTAGATCTTAGTCTCTGTGAAGAAAAATCATGTAGTCATTATAATAGGGAGCCTAATATACCTAATACTGGTTTATAATTGTGTTTTTTGATATTGTAGAGAATACTGGGTAATGAAAACCTCTTGTAATGTAATCCTAATTTGCTAATTCAATGTAATTAGTGATGCGTTTGTTTGTTTTCCCTTTCTTTTTTATAATTTTATTTTATTTTTAGTTTTGTTTCGCTTTGCTCACTTCAATTCTCTGTTCATATTTTTATTTGTCCGTTTTTCATCGTAATATCAATTGGCCACGCTATTTCAGAACATCCACTGCAACTATGGAAATATATCTCATTAAACGTCATGAACAATGATATTATATCTTATACTTATGTATCATAATTGTATCTGATCGACAACTTATTTGTTTCCACGGGATTCTTATCACACGTCGAATCAAAAGCACTTTTCCCCATCTAGCAACCAAACTCGCCCTTCTTCCTAAATTATTCACGCACTCACGCTCCCACACAAGAAGATCTTCCTAAGGTTACAAAAGCGGAAATCAAGATGGAAATTGTTCACATATCGGCGGCTAAAACTCTCCGCTGATGGGAAAATTGAAAAGAAATTCGTGACAGGCTCACGCTTGCTGCCATCGATCCCAAGCGCTTTATTGAATTATGTAATTATTAGCAATCTCAGAGGGTAATTGATTCCCTTTCCTCGGCAGTGTTACGTCGTTGGGAGCTGTAAAGTCGCCATGTTGTGTCTAGATTGACGAGGATAAGACGTAATAGAGTCCCAGGGGTTACTCTAATTCTGCCACAGAGCTTATTTTATCCTACATTAATTGTCTTTTATCGAATTACTTGGTATGATCTAATTAAAGCGTGTAAATTGTATTGGAATTGTCGATTCCCATGACATATGGAATGAATGCTGTCTATATGATTATGACATATCTTGCTCGAGTCAATATTGATAAAGATGATTAAAGTCGCAGTTTGAAGCTGAAAAAAGTCTGTATTCCAGTCTGACCCCGCTACTAGTGTCCTTTGGCAAGACAATGAGATACATTTGCCACACTCCACCCAGGTTGTGTTTGCCGTACAAATAATTTCATCGAACGCTGGTGCGCCTCACCATGCTAGCCCGGCTATAGTCCAGATTATAATATTATATTTCCCGGGAGCCTGAATTTTTACATACTTCGGTAATAGGCTCATCATATTCAAATTGCACTTTTTTATATTGTCAGTCATATCAACACTTTTCTCGAAAAACTTAGCTTTTTACTGTACATCACACAAATTCATCATGTTATCTACCCGTTATGTTTTGTTACTCTACAGCTTGTATACAGCTGAATTATATGAAATAAATTTCGGCTACAACTTCAATACCAAAAAGATATATTCTTCTGTACCATTGCCCTCATATCACGGTCCAGAAGTCTAAGATACCTATAAACCCCCATTTACCCAATCATGAACATGTTTAACATCTTTGATATTCACATAACCCGCTCAGCACTGGCGCCACGTTATGACCGAATGCATGCATTCCTCGGTTCACACGCACCACTGATCGGCCGCGATCTTTAACTTTAAACGACTTTTCCCCAGGAATAAGCACAGATTGAATGTCGTACGTTAAATATTAGGTTGAGTTCTGGGCCCCATTTCACAAAACTTGTCATCAGTGACAAATGACAGTTTTTGTTATAAGCTACTGAAATCCTTGCTTCTTATTGGTTATCAGCAGATATGTCACTGATTTGTGTAATTTGTCATTGGAAAAAGGGTTCGTGAAACGGGGCCCAGGTCATGTATTTACACTGTGAAAAATTCTGCCTAGAAGCGATTGAACAAGGATGATTATACAGTGAATAATAATTTGTGTATCCTATGAGGTTTAGTAATCACCAAATATAATAACACATTGACTCAGTTTTGCAGACTTCTGTTATACTAGACAGGAAAATAGGTGTATGGGACTACACACACACACACACACACACACACACACACAACACACATACACACACTGACATACACATACTTCTGGCATGAAAGTTTGGTCCAATATTTGCAGCTATTTTTCATCATACTTCGAATATGGAGGAATTTGAAGAGCAATCCTTTAAGAAGGAACTTTTTTTTACCATGAATATTTTTTTTAGATTGACATGTAAACAATGAGAAAGCTTACCATTTTGATTCCACCTTCACCATAATCCAATTTCTCTTTAACTTAAAACGAGTTTTGCGAGTAATATCCAACGTTCGTAGCCATGCGTTAAAAGCTTATCTTCGTCATTGAAGAGATTAGTTACCCTAATCGTTACAATCAAATCTATTTGGCGGGAGTGCCTGAAACTTTAAATTGGAAATATCAGCTATTTGGAGAAGCAAAGTTAGGGGAGGAAAGCGTCTCGCTAGAAGGGGTGTGGCTTATCACCGACAAGATCTATCAAGATAAATGTACAGTTAGTTTTGCATAATGTAATCCGTGTTTATAAGCAGCATCTAATCCATATTTTTCGCATAGATTAGTGTCCCGTTTCTTAGAACCTTGGTTGAATATTTTCTGATCATTTCGTAAGGCGAGGCGTCAAAAATATCGATACCAGCAGGCTGCCGCCTCACGTATTGGCGCATCGAGGCTGCAATTACGGCCGAAGCCTGGCTGGGGCAATTATTTTTCACTTATTAACCCAGCCGGCTTGCTGGGATCTGAGGCTCGGTTTCCATTCGAAAGGCGGCAGCCGGCGCATGCTTTTGAATGCCATTTCCTACCGCCAGCGGTAGCCGGCTGAGCTAATTTAAAAAATGCAGCCAGGACGCACAAGTGCAGTTAGCTGCCGCTGGCTGGATTATTTATTTTTGACGCCTCGCCTCGCCTAATTCATAAGGACCTATTTTGGGGTATTCATTCCTTCTTCACCGTCAAACCAACTCCATTGAAGGCTATGCAATAATTGCATAGCCTTCAATGGAGTTGGTTGTAGGTTCGGTCTGTATACGGTCTGGTGTCGGTGTCGTTGGTGTGATTGAGGTATCAATCATTTTGATTTGACGTCTCTCATTTTGCTACGTATACACCAGTTTACGGTTGTGTGTGCCATTTTAAACAAAGCCAATGACCTAGAGGTCATGTATTTATGCGTAAATTAAGATTGCACCCATGCAAATTATGATGACATCACTGCCTGCGCGCTGCGTTGTGCGCGCACATTATCATTTCCATGGGCGCAATCTTAATTTACGCATAAATACCACTGACCTCGGGTCATTGGCTTTGTTTTAAAGCCAATGACCCGAGGTCAACTGTCTGCGCATGCGTACTGGTACAACCGTAAACTGGTGTATTGTTTGTTTGCTTGTTGTTGTTTGATGTTCTATTGTGTGCTTAATGAGAGCCTATCAGAGGCAGACGCGTGATCTAAATTATTGTTATCAATGTATATGTATATAAGACATTACGCCGACGGTAGTCTATCCAACGTGGTATCTTCTCCCTACTCTGAAGTTTCTTGTAACATTATTCCTCAGGCTCCAGTTTTCTACCATGTAAATGATTTAGAGAACCTATAATAACTCAAAAATATATCATACAAACATACTTACTTACTTAACACTTACGCAAACTTGAACACAAGTTCAAACCACCCCACCCCTTCTATTAAATTAGTTTTAGGTACGCTCCTGAAGTAGACTGATGATGCTAAGATGTACGGATAAGGTGCGGCGGGAATTGGAATGTGTGACGATTAGATGGTATCACGTGTTTCTGAGTTGTGTGTGACTGTACTTCGACTTTTCATACGGGAACCCGATGGGGGATATAATCCAGGGCGACACTATACTGGGAGAACACTTTCCTGGGGAACACTGCACTGGAGGTAGGCACGTATCTCGATTTAATCCTGATTGTATTACCGTCTTTCTTTCTAAACTGCTTGTATGTGATAGTTCGAACTCATGATGACGTATTTAATGAATCTTGATAATAGAATTAAAGTCCATGCATACGATTGGTAACAGCAGACAGAAGGAAAATAATGCAAATGTAATTAGGGAGGTTTTATACTTCCTTTTTAAATTCATATTTAAATGAATTTTGTTTAAAATCATCAATTATTCGATAATAAACGAAGGCATTATCTTCAAGTCTACACAGCCCCTGACCACCCCAACAGTTTTATTTTTATTTATTTATTATGGTCTCTTTTGCTTTAACATTTCTATTTTGTCTTTTATATTTGTCAATTATTGAATCTATATAATCTTGTTCGTGCTAATACTGAAACTGAAATAAATTGAATTAATAATTCAATGCACAGGAGCAACGACAGCTAAACATATTTCCCCTACATGTCACCAATGAACAAGGTAAACTGTATTTTAGCCTAGGCATTGTTGTACGTAACCTTGCATCTGCCAGACTCCTCAATACGCTTTGGATGATCCCATTAAAACAGAAAAGAGCGATATAAAAAGGTAGAAAGTTAACGATCTTTTTGTCTTCCATAGGGATTGCTGTATAACATTCCATTGATGGGATTATAGCGGAGACAACAGCAGAAGGTCGGTGGCTATTACCACGATGAATAGCAGGCTATATATCTTATAAATAGACAATCTGCCTTCCAGCAAATCCAATTTATGATTATCATTATTGATGATTACGGGCATAAAAAGAAGTGCTTGAACTCCATTTTACTCTCCTTCGACCACCCTATCCCCCCTCTCTCTCTCTCTCTCTCTCTCCCACTCTGTCTTTGACTCACACATCTTCCATTTTCTCTCTTCTCTTCCCCATCTTTTACTTCTCTCTCTCTCTCTCTCCCTCTCTCCCTAAATCATTGTATTCACCTTCTTATATTTAATCTTCCCGTATCTTTTCGTTCCCCTATTTCATACTTGTCTTCTTTCTCCACTTTTCCTCTTCTTCATGTTTCTTCTTCTTCTCCTTCTTCATATTATTGGATGGCTGATACTACTACAATGCTTTTACTGATACTATTTTTACTCTGTTTCTCTTTTACTCTTTACCGATACCTTTGAGCGGTGTTCCTGTGTGTATTATTTGCTCTTTATAGCACAGTTCCCATGAATAAATGAAGAGGACGGTGATATAATATTAACCAGTGCAGACGGCTGTCTATGCCGCCAAGGATCGAAGCTCGTGAAAGATTTATTCCAACGCACATGATGTTTACAGCTAAACCAAACACCTTTTTGAAAGAATTATCAATTCAGGTAAAATCCATCTCGAAATTTATATGCCATTGCCTCGACCTGGGAATTCATAGTAATGTGATCACACATTGATATGATAGGAATTGGGCATGATGAAGGAAGTAAAGCTAAACTACGTGACGAAGGTATATACAGGGGAATCCATTCGATGTGATTGGCTTAGCGCTGGTCACGTGTTACATAACATCCGAATATCATTTCGATATCCGATATGACAAACAGAATGGGACACTACAAGCATGTTTGCCAAATATACATAACTGCATATAAAGTAATGCTTGTTTTAATTGTTATCATGGCGTTTCTAAATAGCTATAGCCGGTCACGTTATTCTCTTTATAGGTTTAAGAGGCACGATAGGCGCCACGCTTCTTGACGAATATTCATCGTAAAATGGTTGCATTAGAGCAGCAATATGTGCATTCGTTTAACATGCAGAAAATCAGCGTTATTTAAAAAAAAAAAAAAAAAGAAAAAAGAAAGAACCCGAAAACAAACAAAAATAACAATGTCCCTGGCAGCATGATGATGATGATGGTGCTGCTGCTGATGATGGTGATGGTGGTGATGATGATGATGGTGATGGTGATGGCGGTGATGATGATGATGGTGATGGTGGTGATGATGTTGATGATTGAAATTATGTTGAAGATCGTAATGATTGCAATGATGATGATGATAATTGTAATGAGTATAATAATGTAAGGATGATGATGATGATGATGATGATGATGATGATGATGATGATGATGATGATGGTTGTAATAAGTGGCCTTAATGGTAAAGGCATCGGCTTGCCCTTAACTTGGAGGGGACGGAGCTCCTATATTATCTGATCAAGATTGATTGCACTCGTCCTTGACTCGTACAAAATGAGTTTAGCTCGGCCGCGCAATCATCTTTGCAGTCGGCCAATTGTCTGGCAAATCTCCATTACTAACGCTGATCTAGCTGTAAATCATTTATATTCATGTTTATCCTACTTTCCCTTCATTCAATCAAGACATACTACAGCTCTAGTAACGAGACACATCGATACAATTTCCAAAGCATTATCAGAGTCCATTAGCTAATGCTATAGAAGCATCGAGATGTTACCACCGTCATGTTACCTCAATGTACACACAAAAACTGCAGTGTTGACTTCAAAATCACTGACCCCCTATGTCTTGATTTCGCTCCCAGTTACATTCAATTTATTTTCCTCTCTCTTCGAGTAGCGGCACTGCTGCAGTCTGAAAGGGAAGGGGCGACAACATAGCGGAAACTAACTTGTCGGAAACAATAGGCCTTTGCCACCTCCAAAAGAACCGAAGGAAAACAACGTATTCATTTTGTGGACAACACTCTATACAATCTACAGCAATGACTTCTACAGAGATGTCCGATGGTGGGGGGGGGGGGTACCCCCTTCCCTTCTCCCCTGATTTGTGCCGCCCTTTTTGCGAGCAGCCTTCCTTCAATTGAACTCATTTAGAGTCAATCCATCTGAGTAAGGTATAATTCAGTCTATGTGTTGAGTGTAACCTCTCGTACTAACACGCCGTCGAGGTTGGCGGGTTGGTTAGTGGTGGGTTCCTTCTTTCACGTTGACTTGTTGCAGTGGGTGCACATCAGCTCCGTAGCCCCGTAAATAGGCTTGTCTGTATACATTCATCAGTTAATCTACAGAATGATTATCGCAATAAGACTGTGAGTAGAGAAACAGGCCAGGAGGACAACACTGTACAGATACCATGCAGGGGCAGTAAATGCAACATCACACGTTATCCAACACGCATTAAAATCAAAGGGTAAAGCGAAAGAACTAGCGGTAGAAATGAGTCTAGTTTTGAAAGAAACTGTCTCGGATCGGTACCTTTTTGTAAAATTATTTGATATCAGTTATCGTACGCCTTGTATTTATTAATTATGCAATGCCATGAAGAGTAAATGTGGGTGTCTTCTTGAAATACATAAAATAGGGATTACAGGATAATTACTGAAATACTGGAAATAACAAAGCAAAAACGAAGGAT
Organism: Strongylocentrotus purpuratus; assembly: GCF_000002235.5. Lineage (NCBI taxonomy): Eukaryota > Metazoa > Echinodermata > Echinoidea > Camarodonta > Strongylocentrotidae > Strongylocentrotus > Strongylocentrotus purpuratus. The sequence goes on along the minus strand of NW_022145603.1, from coordinate 30,086,928 downwards.
GGTTATATATCGAACTTTATGAATGTGGCTCTTAGTTCAACGTAGCCATAATGAGAGACTGTATATTAATCACGTTGTTCTTGACTTCACACGCCATTTGCACAAATCCGATTAATGTATCCAGAAATGTCACGAGCCGTGGAGTAAATGGTTGTCAGAAGCGAGCCGGTCGTCACGGTTATATGAAAAGCAAGTCATACGAATTGAATCACATTAAGACGAGTTAAATCAATTGAAATCACTTCAAATCGAACGAATAATGGAAGGTCAGAGATGTGTCATGGACTTCTTTATTATGATCTATTATCTTTTGTTGGTTCAGAGATGTAACATCTAGCTCAATTAGTAGAGCAGTGGTTTCGTAATCCGTCCACCCGGTTCGAAACCAAGGCGATGCGCAAGTGCCCTTTGGTAAGGCATTAATCCTCATTGCCAAGTCTCTCTCGAAGACCTAAAGACGTCGGTCCTCTGGTTGCTTACTAACAAGCGTTTATGCTTTCTTAGCAATCATGCAGGTAAAGTAACCACCATTACAATATATATATATATATATATATATATATATATATATATATATATATATAAAACATGGATACTATGCGAGCGACATTTTATAACGAAAATGGACATTCTCTTCAAGGACATCTCGTTAACGAACCGGCCGTTGAGGTTGTTGGGATGGTGATCTGTTGTTTTTATGTGTAGTCGTTAACGATCATAACAGGATAGCATTAATGACGTTTATCATCTTATCAGCCTAGATTGCTAAAGGTTATGGGATAGGATAATTGTTATGACTCCATAGAATGTACCAATTAGTATGGTAGTTTAGAACGTATAATAATCTCCCCCTTCCTCGGCCTGTGTGTGTCTTCGTTGGTCTCTTTGTGACTTTTCTACTATTCCCTATCCCGTTTCTCTCTCTCTCATCCTATCTCTCTCACACACGTCATCTATATTTCTACCTTTCTCTTTCTTTCTTTCTTTCTCTCTCTGTCTCTCCCCCTAACCACATTTCCTCTTTCAATCTATATTGTACTCTATCTTTAAGTTTAGTCTATAATGTATTCCATCCCCAAGTTCGAATTATGTTTGGATTACCTTGTATACGTCATCAAATCATGTTCAGTTTGTGATTCAGCATACAACAGTGCTAATCTAAACGTAATTGCTATCTCCTTCAATAAATCAAGTTTCCTACCATCTTCATATCACCTGACTTCATATAAAAAGGTAAAGATTATATACAGAGGACAGGGGGGGGGGGCGTTTCACAAAACCTGACAAATGACAGTTTTTGTTATAAGCTACTGAAATCCTTGCTTCTGATTGGTTATCAGCAGATTTGTCACTGATTTTTGTCATTTGTCATTGAAAAAAGGATTTGTGAAGCACTCCCCTGGACGCAGTGGTACGAATAATTGAGACCCCGTCTCCTATCAATTCAAATACTAAAGTCAGCCATAACTTGTGAAACGAAGCCCAAACAGAAACAAGGAATGTATAAATAGCTGACATAAAAAGCATGAACTGTTCATGTATCATATCTTTGTTGAGTTTAGAAATACTAATTATTCAGAACTTGTGAGTATGTTCCGGTTGCATGGTTGAATAGTTTCAACGTCTCTCTCTCTCTCTCTCTCTTCCTCTCTCTTTCTCTCCTCTCACTCTACCATCGCTTTCTTTTCATCGCTCTTTTTATTCACCCCTCTTTCTCCATCTCTATCTCTCCCTCTTATTGTGTGTGTGTGTGTGTGTGTGTGTGAGTCTCTCTCTCTCTTTCTCTTTCTCTCTATTTCCCACTCATTTCAACCATCGAACTTTCTGTTATACACCCTCAATCATTGATTGAATTGCGAAATTGATCCGAGCTTTATCCCAAACACTTCATCCTATTCCTCCACCCGATCCCCAGTCCCAGGTAATCCTAATCCATAAAGTGCACAAAGGGTTACAAGTCACTGTAACCATTTGGACAAGAGGGGCGCCTGTATTATGTTGTCACGTGTCATTAGCGAACAATGCGAATGAGATGGTTTAAGGAAACCTGGCGCTTCGAGAAAAGTCACGACCCCCTGCGAAGATTGACAGGTACTTACACTCAAGGGGGCGTATTTGAGGGAAGGAAAGCGGAAACTCGGGATGACATCTGAAGAAGTGCGAAAGATTAGAATTGACACATTAGAATGTATTGAGCAAACACATTGGCATAGAGATAAAATCAGATAAAAATCAAGATCCGGTGAAATCTATTTAAATGCTCATCGAAGCTATATTTTTGTTTATCATACTCGACATCTCTTTGGTTTGGCGCTTCTTTCTCCTCTCCTCTATTCATCGTGCTTCATCACCTTCTCCTTTTTCATCTTTCCTAACTTTATTCCATTTCTTTTTAACTGTCCTCACTCGTCTTTTTCTTCTTCTTCTTAGGAAACCCTTTTCTTCATCATCATTTTCTTCTCCTTTGCATACAATCTCCATGTATTCCAATCTTTCTATCCTTGTCTGTTCTCTTTCTCTACCCCCACCCCTCTCTCTCTCTCTCTCTCTCTCTCACTCCCTCTCTCTCTCTCTCTATTTCACACACACGTACACATTACTGAATTGTCTTTCTATTCTTCCCAATATATCTTTGAGATTGTGTGTGTGGGTGTTTAGGTGTGTATTTGCTTGTCTCTCCATAGTTTGGTCTCTCTCTCTCTCTACTATCACTTTGGCTTTTATGTTCTCCTTGAAACAATCTATCCATTCCATTATCTCCACATTACATCTCTTCTTGTAGGGGTGTATATCTGTTTCTCGTACGTTAATACTGAATTTGAAACGTAGATCTTTGTGAATCTCTTTAAACCCCCGATCGTTTCGCAATAGTTTACACTTACTGCTGTATATCTTTCAGGTGCGTTTCAATGGAAAGCGAAAAGACAACAAAATCAAATCTTGTAAGTTCTTTGCGCATTTCATTTAAAAGGTTTCAATCGTGTGCAAATGAGAGTATTAATTCTTAAAGGGATTGGGTTCTTATGCCCCAGATTCTTAACAAAATCAAGGATTTAGCTCATGCTGCAATCATAATTATAAACCTTTAGTTTAGTATGGAATCCTTTGACTTTTACAAGCCAATCGCATTTTGATTATCAAGATATTTATGATTGGAATTCGAAATTTCAAAACTCTTATTTCATTTTATAACACTACAGTCTATTTGGGGAAAATGAGTATGGTAAAACCGCCCGCTCACAATACTCTGCCGTCTCACGGTTTACTGTAAAGTACGGTACATTGTCTTTGGAGTTGAGAGTGTTAATGTTGTTAATGCCAATGCAAAATTTTGCAGCATGTCTGCGTTGATCAGTAGGGAGTGAAAGACACCCGTTTTGAGAAGAGGTATTCAACGTCACGCTTTTCTGAACCCATTAGGGGTTTGATTGCCCCGTTAGGTCTATAAGATGTCAGCTTGGATGATGTAAACCATGAGATTGCAAGGCTACATGGACAACATGGATTTCATTACATGACAGAGAAACTTGAACAAAAAGTAAAGAAAGGAAAGGAAAAGGAAAGAAAGAAGCATTAAGGCGTTAATATCAATCATCTTCTTTACCGCATTAAGAGTCGAGATGTCTGAGTTAGTTCATAGGTTAGCGTTGTAGAGTGTAAAACTGCATCTTGTTGCATCCTGTTATTGTTTTAATTTTTGTTTTTGTTTGTTAGTTTGCCTTTTTAGCCTTTTTGTCTGCATGCAGAGGCGTCGTGGTCTAGTGGATAACGCATGGGAGTGGATCATATGGTACGCGGTTCGAGTCCCACTGCGGCAATACCAATTACTGCGAATTGGATCGCGAAGCAAAGATTGATTTTTTTTTTGAGGGGGAGGGGGGACATTCGAAAAAAAAGGGAGAATTCTCGCTCTACGGCAAGAACGTCCGAACTGCGCATACCTGAATATAAACGACGTATGCGCGCTTGCATAGAATCCTATAATTAAATGAATCGATTTCTGATCCTAGATAACATTCACACACACACACAGCGCCCGGCAAACTTCTCGATTATTCTGAAAAATCGCAAGACTTACTGCGAATTGGATAGCGATGCGAATCGCGAAGATAAGTGAAATTATTCTGTCCACACACGCCAACAGAAAAAGGATTTTTGGATCGCGATGCAGAAATCGATTTTTAAATCTCACTTTTTTCTGTAGGTGTGATTGCCCCTTATAAAGTCATTCGGCACGACATTAATCTGTTTTTTTTTAATCCCCACCCAGGGGTTAATGGGTTTCTAGCAATACGTGGGTAAAAATTAATTGCAAGGCCCTAGGAAATAACAGCGTTAATGCTAATGGCAGTGATAGAACAGAAACGATTTAGATAGGTAATGAAGAAAAATAACTATAATTAACTATTATGTTTATATGGTTGTGTGTGTGTGTGATTGCGTGTGTGGGTCTGTCTGTATGTCTGTGAGGGTACGTGTGTTGGTGTGCGTGTGTGTGTGTGCATGTGTGGGTGTTTAAGTGTGTGCGTTTGTGAGAGAGAGAGAGAGAGAGAGAGATAGAAAGGGTGTGTGTATACCTTTATACATCTATTGGTGACAGGCTAATAATAGAATAATAATAGAAGCACCTAACAACACAAACGTAAAACATTTGATACTTCATATGCAGGGGGAGAGTTCACCACGATTGATATTTCGAGAATCTCAAAGAAAATAATCCATGAATGCAATATGCATCATAATCAGGTGCCAACATTCTAATAAAAACGACTCTTTCTTCAGGTCGACTAGAATGGGGACATTTTGCAGCTTCGATTACCCTTTAAAAAAAGATATAAATAACAGAATATGATCTCTCGTTAAAAAGTCATAAGACTGTAGAAAATTTCAAAAAGCAAACAACACAAAATAAATCGAATTGGGTTATGTTTCTGGTCACTTGCTGCCGTGAAAGCAGAAACTTCTACCCCTCGCCCCCCCGCCACCCCCCCCCCCCCCCCCCAAAAAAAAAAAAAAATAATAATAATGATAAGTTAATTGAAAGTGTCAGATAAAACCCATAATTCTTGTAGCATTAGTAAAATTGCCATAACAATGTTTCAACAATGGTTGTATCGATTTGATATGTAATATTATTGCAAATGCAGTAGTATTATTTCTTGTATGTTCAGTGTTATATTAGTAGCAGTAGAAATAGTATAATTGCTATTATTATAGTTCTTCTTATTATTATTAATACTAATATGATTATCATTATCGTTGTGGATCAGGTGGCATTACGTTCTTAAAGCATTTCTATTTATTAATATCAACATTCAGCCCCGGAAAATGAGTGCAAACATTATCCCAAACAAATCCATACTAAATCTCAAGGATAAAATAAAAGCTGTAACAAAAACAGAGGTAGCCTAACACCCACTGACGCAGTGGGCAGGGGAGTATTAAAGGCTTTCAAAGATAGAGGGGGAACGACTCCCCCGCTAACGAATCTGACAGTACATCTCCGTGAAGCTGATAGCTTCAATCAAATAAACCATTAAGATTATGTTTATGTCAATTCATGTTCAAATGAAAAATAATCCATCAGTACTTTGTAACTGAAGGGACATACATTAAACTTGCCAATATTAAAGAAAAACAAGATAGCATTTTTCTTCAGGTCAATTCTTTCCACTCCCATGTTCTCCCCAACTCTCTATTTCTCTATCTGTCTCTACCCCTTTCTCCCTCTCTCCCCTCTCTCTCTCTCTCTCTCTCTCTCTTTAAATTTAATTTGTTGTCTGTCTCTGTTTCTCTTTCCCTATCCCCCCTCTCTCTCCATGAAAAGAAAGGAAAAACTATTCGACTATGTGTAAGATGAATTACATTCAAAGTGCCGATAAATAATGTATAACACATTAAATTTGCAACTTCGTAAAACAACTATTTCTCTATCTGTCTCTACCCTCCCCCCTCTCTCTCTCTCTCTCTCCCTCCTCTCTCTCTTTATCTGTCTTTGTTTCTCTTTCCCTATTCCCCTCTCTCTCCATGAAAAGAAAGGAAAAACTATTCGACTATGTAGTTGAATTACATTCAAAGTGCCGATAAATCATGTAAACACATTAAATTTGCAACTTCGTAAAAAACAACCTAACAAGCATGTTGCAAATAAATGTATATCAATACCAATTCAACATAACATGGATTTCATCAAACTATAATGGCTACCGAGAGTCGACTGAATCATCACTTCTATGAATATTACTTGTATTTCCTGTTATCCACATCCGCATCGGTAATATCAATAATGACACCTTTGTCGGTATTTTCAATTAATGTCGTATCACGCTTTTGCAGGGATCGACGAAATTCGAGAGAAGAGTGAACACAATCACATAGAAATGCTGGGAGGGTAGGATTATTGGCAAAATAATTGTTGACGTCCAATGATTATTTTGTAAATTTTGAAAGGGGTGATCGCCCGGCGTTTCATCAGGAATATACTGCAGCGGAAAAACAATATATGAATTCTCCATCAACACATTATATGAACTGAATAGGTAACACCATTAATAGCTGTTTCCATGATTCGTGAAGTTGGGGAAGAATGGGCACGTCTTCAAATTCAGTTACAAACCAAAAATGGGGTTCACATTTTCAGGTGCTTTTGATCGAACATTTCGCCTGGAAAGGACATGCATAGGGAAGCATTTTTCTTGTTATAATACATGTGTAGTCAAAATGTGCCACATTTGATGAGAGTTTCCATCCCCCTGGATCCGCCACTTTCACCGATTCTTAACCGATTCAGTGGAGTTGTGGTAAAGCCGTTTCATTGTGATAGAAACTGTATGGAAGCGATTAAAAAGGGATGATCATGTACCACATTAATATAGGTGTATACGGTAAGGTTTTGAAACCCTCAAAATCGAAAATTGGCAGTCTTGGTAAAAAATTACAAGCACTGTACAAGGAGATGTACAATAATGTGCTCAAGAATTATGTGTTCACCTTACCCAGAGGTCACTCAGGGGTCACCCAGAGGTCACCCAGAGGTCAGAACTCAACCTTTTTCTTTGTTGTTGTTGTTGGTTACAATGGCATTTCTCTTTGGAAACTACCACTTCTTAGATACTAAAATATTACGGGGGTGTCCTCCTATTGAATGTCGGGTCCAACGAAGTAAATTTATTTAAAACATCGTCTAGACAAATTTAACAAGTATGTTTTAAATGCGATAATTAATGATAATTGATTTTTTCTTCGTTCTGAATAGAATATTGAAAAGTATGTAAAAACTGTATAACAATTTGAATGCTGTAGAGTTTTGGATTCATATTTACCACCATTTTCTTAATGTCTTCCAACACAGTACATATTACAATGTGCAATGACAACGGTCCAAGAATCAAGATTATTTCCTAGATGTTAACGGAGGCCTAGGTGTGAAGGGGGTATTTGTGGTATGCATAAGCTTCAGTGAATCGGCACAAATACAGCATATTAGGCGATCAATTATTAATGGTCGCGTTGGATGAGGAAAGGCAAGAAGGAGCGAGAAAGGTGTGAAATTCTCTGGAAACAAAATTGGGACGGGGTAGAGAGTTTTTCGCTTGAGAGAATAATCCGTCGCGCTCTGTCAGTTCATGCACGGGCATTGAAACGAGTTAAGAAGTCTTGATGTTTTACATTTTATCCCTTCCCTCCTTTCTACCCTTCTTCCCCTCCGTCTCTTTATCCCTCTCTCCCATTTTCTCTCTTTTTATTTCAAGGATGTTTGTTGTTTGTGTAATGTATTTGATTGATTCTTTGTGTGTTCCTTGTTTTTATTGTTTTCTAAGATGTTAATGATGTTTGTGGAAGTTTCGTGGTATAGTGGCTTAATCACTTGATTCTCAATATAATGGTTTGGAGTTCGAATCCCAGCCCTGCTCTCATGTCATTATACAAGACATTAATCCACATTTGCCACTCTCCATCCAGGTCGAAATGCGCACCTGGCAATCGCTGGTATATTTATGATTGCAGGCCCTACAGCTAAGAGCATAATATAAAAACGAAGTGGCTACCCTGGATAAATAAGACTTAATTATAAAGTATGTGATCTTCAAAGTAAACCTGAACCTTTCTGGTTTTCCGTGGTAAATCAAGAGATTTATGGTTGCTTTCAGTCCGCAAAAACTTTCATTGATGTCATATTCAAAGCGTTTTCTTTAATAGATATTACTAAAATTGCTTTTAACTCTATGATTCCGAATTTACGATATTGCTAACAAATACCGATTGTATTACCATTTAACGGCAATGGAGGATATTTTCAAATGATCGTTTCGACCGTATAAATGTTTCCGCCATTAACTGATTAAGAAGGTATCAAAGGAACGTACACCAATCCTACAAGATGAATTTCGTCAGGGACGTGATAACAATTTAATTGTTTATTAGCAGCAATTGGAATAATTTTGACCTCCTTTTTTTTAAATTACACAGGAACATTTCCAAGTATTCACATTCTTCTAACAATGTTAAAAACGCGGATAAGCGAACTAGAGTAATACATGCATAATCCTGCCGTCAGAATTTCTCTTGTTTGCATGGGTTCTCCGTTTATTTTCTTTGACACATTTTAGATTGCATACGCTTCCTCTTGTCAAGGAATGAATGTATCACGAATGGAAGATCACCTACATTAAATTGCAAAGAAAATCCGCCTCCAGTAACATATCCAATATCCATCGATTACCTAAAAAGTAGTGAACCGAAATGGAGCAGAAGCCATGATCTCGGTATCATAAAATTGGCGGTTCTAAAGCAATAGATACATAGCAATGTTCATATTACACATAACACTATCGCAAATACATTCGACAATAGGCCATTCTCGTAATGTAACCAAATTTAATGCATAAGTCTTTGTGAAGTGCCTCAATACAAGCTATTTTATTCGCCTGATAAGAATAATATTTCAATAGTCAGAATGCAAACTGCATATAATAATAATAATATTTAATTTTTATATAGCGCTTAACACAAATGTCTCTAAGCGCTTTACAAATATACTATTACCCCGGTCATTGTATTCAGTGCTTGCTAGGTGGGTAAAGCCATAGTGTTTGTCCAGCCTGGCAACAACTAATGTATGCAGTTCGGATTCTGTCTATTGAAATACTATTATTCTTTTCAGATGAATGAAATAATATGTTACATTACGAAAATGGCCTATTGCAGCTCAGTGGTTTTCCATATGCGACTCTCTATCCTAGAGAAAGCATGTTCCGATTACGTAATACCCTTTTGCAGTGTTGAAACGTTTCAGTGACAGACAAGGCTATTTTTGTTTATACGATCCTATTATCCTTTGTTGAGAGCCAAAAGGGGGTAACAATGTTTAAATTTGTCTGAGTTTGCCATCCTGGTTCTTAAGCCTCGGTCACAAATACCATTACGAACTGCTACGAACGTCGTACGAACGATTTTCAGACAATGGAAATTCGGGAAGACAATGGAAGAACAGGGAGATTCGTACGAAATTATAAAGCTACGGTCACAAAGCGTTTGTACGAATCTCCCTGTTTTTCCATTGTCTTTCCAAATTTCCATTGTCTGAAAATCGGTCGTACGGCGTTCGTAGCAGTTCGTAATGGCATTTGTGACAGACGCTTAAGCAATCAAATATTTCCTAGTTTGAAGAAGAAAGAAAAAAACATCACCTAAGAACTTTTGAACCAAACGTTTGCATTGTCCTAATGAAAATATAAAATGACGGGAATTATTTCATCTAATGACTTTCAAAAAAAGGACATCGTCTGCTTGTAAAATCAGATGGTTATCAGGAAGGTTTATCGACGCCTCTAGTCATCCATTAGGGTGATACCAATCAACAATAATTCTGCACAAATTAATTGTTACTTGACAAGTGTTTGACAAAATTACCAGGATTAAAAGGTGTACAATCCTCTAAAAAAAGGGGGGGGGGGGGGGAATAGTGTGGGTAAAGAGATGTCCATTGCAGGGCTGCGTTATCGAGCAACGAACATTAATATAGCTGTGGGGCGATTCCGTGCTATCTGCTTTATTAAAAGCCAGCAAATGTGGCACCATTGAAGAATGTTTATTTTTTGCATTAACAAAAATCGTTGTACCAGAGTTTCTTTTTAAATGTTTGCGGATTAGATTTTAAAAAGACAAAGACATTGATCGTACCGGACACGTTGCAAGGAATTGGCATGTGGGTTTTTACTTTATCAAAGATGAAATATACATTACACATTTGTTTTGAGATTGTAATTTCCTTCTCTATCCCAACACACACCCCTCCTTCCTCCTCAACACCATCTATCTCTCTCTCTCTCTCTCTCTCTCTCTCTCTTCCCATTGTTTCCCTTTTTCCTCTCTTTCTATCTTACTCCTTTGTTGTGGCTTCCGATCTGAATTTATTATTCCCATCCTCTCTTTCATAATTATATAACCTTTCGCGACACAAATGCGCATTAAAAAGCACAGAGTTTATTTCATTGTGGCGCTTAATATTTCTATACACCCTGTATCTGTTAAACGTTGGAGACTGGCCAAGCCATGCATAACATGGATGAAGGTCGAATATGTATTTTTTGCTCTCTTTTAGAGTCTGAACTTGTTGATTGTATATATGCATAATTACTCATCGATCCCTAATGGCTTGTAGACGGATCTGAATAAGCCATTATTTCTCAACAATACAAACACCCCTCATTTTATGAATGAACGTCTCCTCCCCGACGATTTAAAGGGTTAATAGTCGCTTGAATCTAATTAAATACATCGAATCTTACTGAAAAAGTCGGGAGTACAATCCCATCTTTTTCAATTTCATATGCAAAGGCTGTACCGCTCTAATTTATTTTTTGTTGTGGTAAAATCGAACAAAGTGATATTCCTGTTTAATTCCAAGGATATGGCCTGCGTCAAATGTTACTAGAATTATTTACTGTATTTGCTGTAGTTCTGAATTATGTAAGATAAAATGGGAGACTAGACCGTGGAAAGTAAACGTTTTAATAAATATAAGGCATTTAGCTCACTTCTTTAAATCAATACTGTACAAAACGGTACCCCGATTTATAACATGTTGTAAGTATTTTAATTTCCTGCGTTCGATTGCAGAGTGCGCCACCCGTAGGATTTGGCCTCGCTAAGGCCTTATGAAGGCATTGAAAAGCATGAACCGTGAAGAATGAGCATTGAGCTGGGCTGTACGTCACTTTTTCATGTAGCAAATGCTCCTCGTCCATTTCCTGCTATAACCAATTTCTTAACTTCAACCTTGAACCAACTGCAATACCTAAAACTTACCTGAAACTTAACCTTAAACCCTATTCCAACCCTAACCCTAACCCTTACCTTCTAATTTTGGCAACATGAAGCCCGGATCAATTGTGGTATGAGCAAATGGTCAGTTCACCGCTGAGTATGTGGTGTGTATTGGGTTTTTACAGACGTAAATCAATCACAAATGATTATTTAAGTCTGGGGACCGACATTTAAACTTCACCATCCGAAAGACGTGACTCAGTTTCGAACCTGCCTCTTCGACTGAATCAATTTGTAACTTCCATTGTTAGCTGGATTACAAGCGCACGCCACAACACCTAGTTGAGCTGACATAATGAACTAATATTTGACTTACTTGTTAAGATTGAACTGGACGTAGTCTTTCGCCTTTCCTCCTTTAGCGACAAGCCCTTTCATCTTGGTAAAGTCCTCCATCGTTAACCTTCTGCTTCCCCACGCCGGTATCTCTGAGTCAATGATGCGTAGAGGACTAGTTGATGAAGATGCAAAGGGTTAAGTGAGCCGATGACAGGTCAATGGTCCGATACTTTGTTAAAATGCCGCAAGTCGTTAAAGGTTACCTTGAGTGTGGAGCTGTTGGCCTACCACCGCATCCACTTCTGGTAATGCTGTAGCTTATTTTGCTGATGTTCACAGCGAAAGATTATATGTTTAGCGTCAATAAGTTGATTTCAGAAGATGTTCTTAGCTTTTCGGCTTTAAGTTAAAAGATATTCTTCACGGTAATCAAAGTCAAGCTCAGAATGGAAATGGTTGTCATAGATATTCAGCACAGCTATACAACCATGGGGTCTATACTTTGGTGTGTGGTGTTCGCTAGCTCCGGGATTTTAGATATACAGATATTCAATTCGAAGTGAAGCGCTTAATTCTGGCGAGAAGTTTGGTAGCTAAACACAAGATTCCAACCTTCATCAGAGCTTTCTTTCTTGGCAAATACCTAATTAACAGGATGATTTTTCTGAAGAAAGTGTTTCCACCAAGCAGATTGGTTCACGTCCTCGATGTTTCTTTTTGTAATCCTTGTGTTTGTTTTCTATTCGTTGATTTTTAATTTTCTACTGATCAAGAAGTTTTCATATACGTAAGATGGATTTGCGTTTCCTTCGGTTTGAACTAAAAATAGATTATCCTATATTGATACCACGATCTCGGTCTAAACGATTCTTTAGGAAAACTGATGACGCTACAAGGGGGTGACTTTTAAGGTTAACAAAGCTCTCGTTCGGCGAAGAACCTAATCTGAGAAGGGAGGTAATTGTATCTTCTAAAGATTTGCATCAAGATTCGACCAAAAAGGGATCTATTCTGTACCAGGATTGTCGAAAGAAAATTTGGCTGCGCAAAGATGATCATCATTCGATAGAATCTTGTAATGCAAAGTAAGAAAGATAACCAAAAAGCATTGTTACGTATCAAATACCATGAATACGTCTCTATCTTGTCGTTGAATTATCTATTCCATCAAACCACTTTATGCGTGACTTCAAATCAAAATGTCTTTTCTCACCAAAAATCTTTTTTCTTTTTAACTCGAAAAGAGGTACGCCCAGGAAACTATGACGCAATAGAAGGCAACTCTCAGAATGTTCTTTCAAATCAAACTTTGACCATCAAATTGATTTAAGTCCCGTTCATGAACAACACTAAATGAACACGGTAGAAGTGGTGATGCTCAAATCGAAAGTCAAAATATCGGTTTCTCAAGGATGCTTTCCGCTCGAAAAGCTTCGCATTGATTCATTAATGTACAGCCTCGAGTAGATATCAAATTTTGAACAGTACAGTTGTCTTCACGTTAACTGCGTTTTAAACAGTTTGTTTTATTAAGTGAGGTAAAAGTACTTCAAAATTATTTGCCGAAATACGAAAATGTGACGTCCTCTGGATAGAAAATGCCTTCGGAGGTGAATTGCCTCATGAGGTGAGAAGCTATGAAGGCCTTCCGCTGTGAAAAGCTATAAACGCCAACTATAAAATGACATCTGCAGCAGTTTAAAACAATGTGTACTTCTCTCCTCCTTCTGCTGTGTCGACACTAGAAATTAAATCTTAACTACCAATATCCTCTTGACTTGCACGGAGTATGGAGTCGGAGCGACTGACGGCTGCAGAGCTCGCGCTGATATCGCCCATTTAACCAAAAGGCTGGGGAGTGATATGAGACGTGGGTGTGCGTTTTTTTTAAGGTGCGTGAGTATGTGCGTGTTTTTGGGCCGTGCGGTGCGGAGTTGAGGGGGATGATCGCGGGCGGTGGAGGCGTGCTTCTACCTCGTTGAGACGCCAGTCAAACGGAGGATGAGGCTGTCTTATCTAGATTTTCGTGGTCTTTCTCTTAAGCTTTCTCTAGCTTACTGATTCTATCTATTTCATCTCTCACATCTCTCTTTTCTTCTCCCGTCTCTCTCTCTCTCTCTCTCTCTTTCTCTCTCTCTCTCTCATTCTAGGGTTTGAGTTGGCTGTTTAGCAGTTCTTTGTCTGTTCTCTCTATCTCTCTTTCTCTCTCTCTCTCTCTCTCCCTCTCCGTCTCTCTCAATATCTCGTTTTCCATTTTCCTCTGCTTTATGTCATCTATTTTATGTGTTAAGGGTTCTATCTATCCAATCTGTCCCCTCTCCCTCACTCTTAGGTCTTCAGTTCTATTTTTTGTTATACATTTTCTATTATATTTCCCCCCCCCTCCCCCCCCCCTCTCTCTCTTCTTCTTTCATTTATCTCACTCTTCATCTGTTTTTGTCAACTTAGACTCTGCTATAGATTCTCCTCTTCTCTAAATTTCCTATTGCGCTCTACTCCTTCTCTCTCTCTCTCTCTCTCTTTCTCTCTCTCTCTCTCTTTCTCTTTCTCTCTCCCTTTCTCTCTCTCTTTCTCTCTCTCTCTCTCCCCCTCTCTCTCTCCATATCTTTGTATGTATGTCTCTCTCTCTCTCTCTCTCTCTCTGTCTCTCTGTCTGTCTCTGTCTTTTTCTCTCATTCACCGTACTCTTCATCATCCCCACTTGACTGTTTCGCTCTATTTAATTGTCTCTATTATGAGGAATTAAAAATGGTTGATTTGAATGCTTTGTAACAAAGTTTTATATTAAAGTGGGTACTGCACTACTTCTCCCACGAAAACTCCAAGTAGAAAAAGATAATTGATGGTTTCTTTAAAAAAAAAGTAGGCAATTTACAATATGGGGTAAATAATAAATGTACAAAAGATGATATGAAGTTTTGTTTAAAGAATATAAAAATGCCCCAATATTAAAATAATATGGTATATACTTGGTTTGACTTTAAAGAGAAAGTAGAAAGTAATACGCCAATTGATTTACAATGTACTGATGTAAGAAATGAAGACATAGCCTATAGTTTAACTCAAATATAAGAGATCATAACAAAAAAAGTGTCATTTATAAAAACATGGTTCGATGTAGGCCTTTTGAAAATTAATGATGTCGTAAAAAACTCTAGATTTATGTTTTTGAGAGAAATTGAAGAAAGATTTGAGAAAAACATGCTTCTTTGTTTCAAGAATATAACATCATGGTAAATGCGATTCCCAAAGTTTGGAAGTAGAATATGTTAAGACAGGTACAGGTATATGATGAGACACAGGAAGAAAATGAAGGTGTCATGAAAAATGTTTTAATGAATGTTAACACTAAACGAAAGTCGAAGTTCTTTTACTCTACATTGTCTATTCATTCAATTGTTAGACCTCCAATCGAAGAGAAATGGGGAAAATGTTGAATAGTACAGAACAAATCGACCTGAAAGTCATATGGTCATTTAATTTACAAGCTATGAAAGAAAACAAAATATCAGAATTCAATTTTAAGTTATTACACAACTTATTACCAAATAGGTACAATTTATTCAAATGGAAATTGTCTAACAATCCCTTACGTTTATATGATGATCAGTTACACGACAATCTTCATTTATTTGTAAAATGCAAACACACAAGATTGTTTGGGGTAAAACTTGGAGACATAATTCGAAAACTTTACAACGTTAATTTTTCTTTTGACAAGTTCGTTTTAATTGAAGGTTATAACTTGAAAAACAAAATATTTTAAAAGTTTAAATTATGTTATCATATATGCAAAATACGCAGTTTATTTAACATTTATGCAAGCAGAAAATCGCTAACTTTTGTTTCATGAAGTCTCTATTCTTTGTATTTTTAAAAGATTAATCCACAACCGATTAAAGATCGGAAAGTACTGTAAAACAAAAAAGTTATGCATTTTTGAAAATGCTACAATGTTATTTCAATTGATTGTTTGATTTGTTCAAAAGCATATTTATCAATAAATTAATTTTACCAACAAACTAACAAAAGAAACTACAAACAAAAAAATCTTTCAATTTTACATGTCAGTTAAGAACGCAGGTTTCGATATGTAGTCAATCTACACTGTTGGTCATAATGGTCAAAATGTAATAAATTATCAATAATTCATTGCATTTTGCCCCGACCCCTAACTTTAAAAAAATCCTCTATGTGGGCATGTCTTGAACCATAATGCATGGATCTACAGGGGATTTTTTCATGTTGGGGACCGGGGGAAAATTCAATGAATTATTGATCATTTATTGCATTTTCTTGTTTTTTTTTTGTATTTGTGGGGGCGCCGACGTACCCTAGCCCCCGCTGCGTACAGTCACGAATCAGTGGCTAAGCAATTGCCTCGTTACTGTGAGGCCCCAGAATAAAAACCGTGTCGATCAGCTATATAAGTGCTCTTATGTGAGGCATTAATCCTCATTACTGACAGTCATGACTTAAGGACGTAGGTCCCCTATTTGATTAGCATAGTAGCATACACATGCTTTAGCAGTCACGCAAAACAAACACTCATAAATCTGAGAATGTATACTATTATCTAGATCTTCTGGGAATAAATCATTTTCTTAATCATTCTATAAATTGGGTAAAAAATTATTATCCCACCATTATGACCAACAGTGTATCAACCAATACGAAATCTAGCTGCAGTTAATACACAGACAATGAATTAAATCAAAATGGAGATGCCAGAATGATGACAATGACAATAATTAATAGTTTCAATTAAAAAAATAATCAAACAATTTGTTCTGAGGTCATATTTCACGGAATTTTGGAAAATTTTATCCACACGCATATTGTTCAACAAAAATATCTCATTTTACATGTGGTGACTTGTCGGTTACGAACAATGACCATGAGAATTTTTTTTTTGAATAAATATCAATCAACAATTTGATCTAAGGTCATATTTCACAGAATTCGGTAAAGTTTTATCCACAAGCATATTGTTCAACAAAAATATCCAATTTTCCATATGGTGACTTGTCGGTTACGAACAATGACCATGAGAAAAAGTTTGAATAAATATTAATAAATCAATTTGTTCTGAGGTCATATTTCACTGATTTTGGTAAAGTTTTATCTTTCAGCATAATGTTGAACACACTTGCCAATTCTATGTGCGGTGACTTGTCGGTTAATACGAACAATGACCATGAGAAATCTTTTGAATAAATATCAATCAATCAATTTGTTCTAAGGTCATATTTCACAGAATTCGGTAAAGTTTTATCCACAAGCATATTGTTCAACAAAAATATCCAATTTTCCATATGGTGACTTGTCGGTTACGAACAATGACCATGAGAAAAAGTTTGAATAAATATTAATGAATCAATTTGTTCTGATGTCATATTTCACTGATTTTGGTAAAGTTTTATCTTTCAGCATAATGTTGAACACAATTGCCAATTCTATGTGCGGTGACTTGTCGGTTAATACGAACAATGACCATGAGAAAAAGTTTGAATAAATATTAATGAATCAATTTGTTCTGATGTCATATTTCACTGATTTTGGTAAAGTTTTATCTTTCAGCATAATGTTGAACACAATTGCCAATTCTATGTGCGGTGACTTGTCGGTTAATACGAACAATGACCATGAGAAAAAGTTTGAATAAATATTAATAAATCAATTTGTTCTGAGGTCATATTTCACTGATTTTGGTAAAGTTTTATCCACAAGCATATTGTTCAACAAAAATATCCAATTTTACATGTGGTGACTTGTCGGTTACGAACAATGACCATGAGAAAAAGTTTGGATAAAAATTAATTAATCAATTTGTTCTGAGGTCATATTTCACGGATTTTTGGAAAGTTTTATCCACCAACATAATGTTGAACACAATTGCCAATTATACGTGCGGTGACTTGTCGGTTAATACGAACAATGACCATGAGAAAAAGTTGAATGAAAATTAATCAATCAATTTGTTCTGAGGTCATATTTCAATGATTTCGATAAAGTTGTTTGGGAAGCAGACTAGCTGGATCTTCTTCATGTGGTTAGACGACTTCTCTGTTCATCGAGACTTTTGTCAAATTGATGCGAACAAAAATCATTAGTGACCTAGCCCAAAACAAATTTATAACCTTGTCCCCTCCCTAGAGGGGAACACGCTCAGGCAAAGTACTCGTATCAAGTCGTCAAGTCCACGCCGATGCGGTCGTATACCGGTCAGGTTGGACAGGCTTAGCAGTTCATGCACCGCAGCACCAAGTTACTTCGTACACCGGAGAACTTCGTTTCACCTACTCAGAAACAGGAATAGGTTGTATTTCTCATGTCGTCTCATCTGTCCCGTAGCCTGGCTGACCGTTGGGGCACCACTGTAGATACAGCCGAATAAATTGGGCCATACGACAACGACATAGCATATGCATGTGCAGAAATATAATCATGATAATGTTTACTCATAAACCTGTCATTGTCAATATCCTTGCCCCATCCCCTTTTTAAACACGTTAACATTCCAATAACGTGTTACATAATCTAAACATGATTTCTATAACTACAATAGAGTATTGAAGTTACTCCTAAGGCTGGTTGGGAGTCTTGAGATCACGTTATTTACACTCAACATAATTTAATAAAAATTTTCGACCTCGCCTGGGCAATGTCTTCGTAATCTCCAATAATGAAACAATAATAAGACAGCCAGTTGACACTTACTCCAGACTTAAACCTCAACACTTAACATACACAGCTCTGTATGCATTGTAGTCTGTATGAAATGCACTTTTTTCCCTTCATTATAAATCCCATTCCTCCCGCTACTCTGCGTGAATCCTAGACCAGCTTATGGTCGTTTTAATCTTTCGCCCTTTCCCAAATGCGCGCGCGTGTATGATATGCGTACTCCCTACGAATTCACCTTCCTACGTGTATAATTATTATGGTGTACTAGTATGTGAGCGAGCACGGATCATGTAGAGAACAGTCCAGGCAGTGGACTACGTGAATCCCTTCTCCCAACAGTCATTCAAACCTGTTCCCCAAGTTATCCCCTATCCCTAGTTGCAGATAATAACCTTTTCTGGCGATAAAAATCCTCGATAAGCCAGAAATACCAGCAAATTCCTGCACCCAACACATGACTGATTGAATTAACGCCTTGTAATTGGGCGCCTTCTGATCTGGGTGGATTGGCGGAAAATGCGTTTTTATACACGACCCAAGCAAGAAATACTGTTTCGATTCTATTAAAATGGATGTTTCTCCGCCTCCCGATAGGATGATTATCAACTGACTAACTGAATAGGAATAGAATTAACTCCTATATCAATGTAATTTGCGTGTAAATATACATATACTATAAATATAGTTTACAATATAAAACAGTACTATACATTACAGTACAATACAATACAATACAATATAATACAATACAATACAATACATTACAATATGTCTCTCGGCATCTGTCTGTCTCGAAAGACAATAGAGTATTGTGCTAGTTGTACTAGTCAGTTCAGTTGCTTGGTGTGCAGCTCCTGCTGTGACTGAACAATCCAATCCTCGAGAGGCAGGTCCTGTTGCAGGTCCTGTAGCAGCCAGAAAGGAGGTGGTCCTTATATGCGGCTGACCGATTAATCAAATATAAACAAATTAAGCTATAATAACAAGTAAAACAAATAACAATTACATGTAAAATATAGTGAATTTAACAACCGTTAAAATCTGTAGCAATATATAATACCATACTATGCAACACAGTAAAATACATTACTTTACTTACAATGCAATATAATACAATAGTAGAATACAAGCAAACACAAGACAAGACAAGACAAGACAAGACAAGACAAGACAAGAAAATACATATAAAACAATAGGAAACAAATTTTCATTCAAAGTAAGTCAATTCTTATAGACTTGTTTTACTTTGAAATAAATAATTAACATTTATTGTGTCCCAAACTAATGTCCTGAAGCTCATATCATTTCAAAAGACCTTTATCTCAATTCGCCACTTTCCGCCTATGTGTAGGAAATGAGTTCCTTTCAAGAAGATGTAATTCAATGTTTTCAGTACCTTTAATAGGCATTCCGTAGCCAAGTAACACAAGATAAGTTAGCATTTGATTGCTATTTTGCCATTGACCATGATATGCAATCATTTGATTGTAGGATTAATCAATTCATTTTAAAGATTTGAGTGACTGGGCTCTCGCTAAAAAAGAATTAGCCTCAACTAGGATGAATATTTTGTAAGAATTTAGCTATTTTTAAACCTGTTGTTTCAAGTTGTCATCATTTCGTCGCAAAATTAATAATCTCTCGATACTAACTTTGTAAATTTTACCATAAATTGAGTTAGTAATGACTGAAGAAGGAAAACATGGTTCAATCACGCAGATTACCCAACCTAAACTTCGAATATAAGGTGAAGTGATTTGAGTGAGAATAACTTAAAAGTACGTCATAGAGAATACCGTTTGTTTGTCTGCACAAGAGTTCTCTCGTCAGCCGTAACTCTTAAAGTCCCACTGCACTACTTATAGCTACCTGCGCCCTCTATAAAGCAAACAATTCCTAATCGGTGCCTGTTGGTCCCTCCTGATCCTCTTTTTCTTATGTTAATTGAGAGCAGATTTGATGAGATAACCAAGTGACCTTGCATGGAGATCTAATCCCCCTGGCCAAACTAGTGCAGGCGGGCTTTAAAGACAAGGTTATCACATGGTGAATTTAAGAGATAACATATAAATACAATGAAATAGGAAGCTTTCAGGTAATCACAAAAAAGGACATAATATACAATAAATTATTAATTTGGAATTTACAACGACAAAAATACTCGTGCCTGTATGCGATTCGTGAAAATATCCCTGTATTGAATTAAAATATGATATATTACTCTCTTTTTCTCTTTCTCTCTCTTCTAATTCATGTTAGAACGGGAAATTGGTGATAAGTCATCGTATCGCTATCTCCCTCTGTCTCTGTCATTTTTTTCATTTTATATAACTTTGTCTGTCCATACCGCCCCCTCTCTCTCTCTCTCTCTCTCTCTCTCATCCTTTATTTCCCTCTCACTAATCCTCTCTCTCCCTCTCACTGAACCTATTTTTCTCTCTATCTCTTACCCCCCCCTCTCTCTCTCTCTATTACCCTCCCCGTCTCTATATATATTTCTCTCTTTCCCTCCCCATCTCTCTCCCTCCTCATCTCTCTCTCTCTCTCTCTCTCTCCATATCTCTCTCCCTCCCCATATATCTCTCTCTCCCCATCTCTCTCTTTCCTTCCCCATCTCTCTCCCTCCCCATCTCTCTCCCTTCCCATCTCTCTATATATATATATATATCTCTCTCTCTCTACCTCTCTCTCTCTCCCTCTCTCTTTCCCTCCCCATCTCTCTCCCTCCCCATCTCTCTATCTCTCTCCCTCTACCTCCGAATTCTGACACACAAATGAAAACGTCAACTCAGTGTTATTATTCCTGTCGTGATTTCCACTGGGAAATAAAAACCAATTTGGGATTATAGCCTAAGATTAAAAGCTTCGGGCCTTCTTTGTTTACTCATTCTTTAGTGATGCCGATTGAATAGCAATTAACTCTCACCAAATGAGTCGCTTTAAACCCCGGTCCCACGTTGCCGAAGCATCTACTCCGATGACTCAATGAAGGCCCTACTACTCAGTTTACTCTTGTTAAACACTAAGTTCTCTTTAGAAGCCATATACATTGTGATACAATCTTTCCCCAAGCCCCTTAAAATCTGAATTGCAGTAAATTTTGGGAACCGATTTTCATGCAAACTAAATCACTAATTGGTGATTTGTGATTTAATTAGGAATTTAGTTATAGTTTTCAAAGTTGACGATTTGTGACCGGGGCTTTATGTAGGTTATTCGTGAGTCATGTGTATGCTGTAGCAAGGGTGATAGTAGTGTATATTCATGGTTATCATGATTGGCAATGTATTATCAACAAGATGAAGAATAATATCATTATATTGATATCATCAAGGTGAGGGTGCTAGTGCTTGTGATAGTGCTGGTGCTGGTGCTGATGCTGGAGCTGTTGCTGGAGCTGATGCTGGTGCTGGTGATGGTGTTGGTGGTGGTGGAGATGATAGTGGTGGTGGTGGTGCAGGTGGTAGTATGGCAGTTGGTGGTGGCGATGATTATTGTGGTTATGGTTGAAGTGGTGGTGCTGGTATGATGGTGGGTAGAGGTATGGTTGTGGTGTTGATGGTTGTTATAGAGGTAGTGATGGTGAAGGTGGTGGTAGTAGTGGTGGTAGCGGTGGGAGTGGTGGTAGTGGTGGTGGTGGTGGTAGTGGTGGTGGCGGTGGTGGTGGTAGTAGTGGTGGTGGTTGTAAAGGTTTGTGAAGGTTGATGGCGTAATGAAGAATCACCTATGAACACATCAGTTGGTGGGGGTTACAAAACTAAACGTGCGCACATGTCTTCGTAGTTTAATCTTTGTTATGATCGCTCTTTGTATATCATCAATAATAGGCTTAATCATTGTATGTTATAACCCAATTACCGTCTTAAAGAATCTACTATGGTGTCATAAATCTCCCAATATCAATATGCTTACAGAGTTTATTCTCATTAAAATGGACTTTAAAACTGGCTTTCCATAGAACAAAATAATGCTATCATAGTAGGTCTAAATGACATAACCCATCATGCAAATTAGCCAAGGGATTTATAACTCAAGTGACTTCTATTATGTACTCACTAATTAAATCTAAAAAATACATACATTCTGTGCAACCTCCCAACCTTCTACTGATATAGGCCCGAATTCACAAAGGAGGTTTGTCAGACAAACCTAGGTTTATGTGCGTCATAGGGCGCGTTTGACGCGTTTTTACAAACGGTTTGT
Organism: Strongylocentrotus purpuratus; assembly: GCF_000002235.5. Taxonomy (NCBI): domain Eukaryota; kingdom Metazoa; phylum Echinodermata; class Echinoidea; order Camarodonta; family Strongylocentrotidae; genus Strongylocentrotus; species Strongylocentrotus purpuratus. The sequence continues at coordinate 30,064,431 of NW_022145603.1, read as the reverse complement.
AAAAACGCGTCGAAACGCGTCATATGACGCAAACCTTCTTTGTGAATTCGGGCCACAATGTCTGAAGTACATGTTCAGCAATAGACATTTTCGTAATGTTATCAAATTTAAATGACAAATCTTTGCAAAGTTCCTCGTTACAAATTATTTGATTCACTGATACGAATAACTGTTTTTCGATAGTCAGCAATTGTTGCTAGGTAGGACAAGCATTATGACGTGGCCTACCTAATCACACGGAATGTATGCAATTCGTATGTTAACTATTGAAATGCAATTATTCGTAACAGGTGGATGAAATAATTTGTAACGAGGAACTTTACAAAGATTTGTGCATTCAACTTCATTACATTACGAAAATGGCTTTTGCCAAATACATTCTAGACTCATTATGAGGTAACTCGACTGTTGTATATACATATCAAATATTAAATATATATCAATACGGTCAACCTATGACGTAACTGTGAAGAGTGATGTGAACATGTTATAAGCCAGTTTTAAATTCAAAATAGAGTCACTACTAGTAGAAAGAAATAATGATATCAAATCCAAACCACTTCGGAAATTTTACCGATGCCATGTCATAAAAGAATCCTGCACACGCAAAAGATTTTCACCTGCCTTTCCTATGCACAAAGATAATCCATCTATATAAAACTCTAAGACAGATGAGGTCCATCTTCATAATATCATTCAGTCAGTGCTTCGAATATTTTTCTATAGCGAAACGGGTTTTCCGCTTAGACTTAAAGATAAAGTTGATTTCTGGTCATGCGAATGCATTGTGAAAGAAACAGTGCGGGATCGATCAGGAAAAGTTGATCATGTAGCATGTAAGTATTGATGTGTACTGCAAGGTCCTGGAATCATCAACATTATATTGGTAAAAATAGCAAGCACTGTACACATAAAGATGTAGGTGGGACTACACAAACAAGTGGAATACAAATGTTTTCCTCTTCTTTAAGCTGTTACATGTCATATGTAGAATATGAAGGCACTTGATGCTAGGAGTCCACTGGGCCGGCGCCAGTTGGCGCCAGTTGGCGCCAGTTTGCGCCAATGCAATTTACTGTGGCGCCTAGTGTCGCCAATAAGGTGCCTAGTGGCGTGTAGTGGCTCAAACTGCCTCCCAACTGGCTCGTGGTGGCCCGAAACGGCACCAAATTTGAATGTGGCGGCAAGAAAATTTCAAAATGTTTGAAATTTTCGTCGCGCCACTTGCATCGAGCAATCAGCGCCAAGCGTCCGCCAAGTGGCACCAAATGGCGCGAACATATCGCCCTTTGGCGCAAACAATCCGCCTATTGGAATCCACTGGAATGTAATGGCGCGCGCCAAGTTGCGCCAATAAGATTTCGCGCCACAAGGCGCCACTTGGCGCCAAGGGGCACCTTGTTTGCGCCACTACGCGAGCCAAACGGCACCCGATTGGTGACTACTTCGCGCCAAATGCCACTTGATTGCCCGCCATTCGGCGCCACTTGCCGCCTATAACAGCAGGGCGGCATCGCAGGTCTTTCTCACAGTGATGGCGGCAGTTCTCCAAGCTCTAGGGATGAGGTTGTGCTGGGCATCCTCCTGGTCCAACATGCGGACGTCCAGTGCCTGATAGTGCTTCCTGATGAGGTTGTGCAGCATGACGGCAGCTTCAATGAGCAGGCGGAGCCATCAGGACAACCGAGAAGAACTGCTTGTAGTTGAAGTCAAGGCTGCCTGATTTGTTTGGCTTCTGGAGACGGATGTGCTTTCCATCATAGGCTCCCAGACAGTGAGGAAGATTCCATCTGGCTTCAAAATCACCTGCAACCTCAAGCCAGCCTTCATTGGTTGTGGGGAGGGAGATGACTTCTGCAGCATACTCATCCACTACCGCTCTGGCTACATCAGGGACACACTTCTGGATGGTTTCCTTGCCCACTCGGAAGTTGTAAGACAGCTCGGCATAGGTGGCCCCAGTGGCGAGATGGCGCAGGAAGACGGACAACTTGAGACCAGGGAAATGGCCTTCCTGATGTGGGTGTCCTTCTTCTGCAAGTGGGTTGTAAGCCTGACCAACAGGTCATCAAACATCTCTGGGGACACCCTGGTGTAGTTCTTGAACTTCGTCCTGTCATTCTCACTCAGCTCTTCCATCAAAGTGTGGTACTGTCCACGTTCGGCCCTCAACTGTGGGTGGAGCATGGGTCTAAACCACCAGTTGTGCTTCCTTTTCTTCTTAGGAGGCTCTTCTTCAGGATTGGCCAGCATAAGTTGATATGCAGTGGCCACCTCAGCATCTCTCATCATCTTCTGATGGAGCAGCATCATCACTCCAACATTATCAAAAGCCTCAGACATATCAAAATTGTTAATATTTAGTAGAGATGTTGTTCATACAGCAGCTGAGGAGGGTCTGAACCAGGTAGCCAATGGCCGGTATTTATTTAGTCGGCAAGTAGCGCCAAGCGGCGGCAAGTTCAAACCAATTTGGCGACCTTTGGCACAAACTAATCACCAAGTGGCGCAAAGTAGCCGTCTATTGGCGCGAATGGCGCCAACAGGGTGAATTTTGGAATCAAATGGCGGTGTAATGGCGCAAACTGGCGCGAACTGGCGCAACATTTTGGAGCAAGCCGGGTGGCATTTGGCGCACGCCATATGGCACCCAGTGTATTCCACTTGGCGACACATGCCGAGCGGACATTAATTCGGCGCCACAGCGAGCCACTGCGCGCCAATCACATAATCTTTGGCGCCAACTGGCACCAACTGGCGCCGGCCCAATGGACTCCTAGCATGAAGAGCCATGCTTTTTAGGGAAAATTTTTCCCTGATGTTTTTCCACACTTGCATAATAAAAATGAAAAGCTCACAAATTATTGTTCACCTCTCTCCAGAACTCAACTTTCTCTTTAAGGTTCGTTCAAACATGACGCGGCAAAACGTTGACGGTTTTTATGATGACGTAACATGTAATGGCTTTATGTTTCTGTATCTCATAACACAGAGCTCAGTGAATTCGCAGTGAAGTATTTTGTTGCACACGGTTGCCATTCATTATCACGTAAACAAAAAAAACGCGGGGGCTTTTTCGCGGAGGTTTGTCGCTGCATATCTGAACATAAAATAAATATCAAAATTATCAATAAAACTCAACCTCACAAAAGCCTTTCCTGCTGTGGCATTCTAACACCTGGGCCGATATTCAACTCAATACCAAAGTCAGAAATCCTTTCCTCAATAAGATGTACTTCATTTTAGTAAAAATGAGGTTTATGTCATTGACCTTCTGAACGAGCAACGGCAAAATATTAATAGCGCTGTGCTTACGAAATTAGGGACTTTTAGATTGAGTGGACGAGAATGGCGTGAACGTCCACTGATTATGCATTGTTAAGGCAAGCCGTTTTAATATTAATTCCTATTTCTTGATATCAAGAATTACATCAAGAACTGAAATCTTGATATAAAAAAAAATCAATTCTTGATATCAAGAAATGATTTTCTGTTGTAAAACAATGGTAATTCCTGATATCAAGAATTGATTTCCGGATATCAAAAAATAAGAATAAATGTTCAAACGGCTTGCAATGACACGCATGATCAATGGACGTTCACGCCGTTCTCGTCCACTTAATCTAAAAGTCCCTATTGTAGCACCACTCCCGCCATTGTCGCCATACAATGCATGTGACCTTCTTTAAAGGACATGATGTAGAAATGGGGTATAGTAAACATTTTGGTTTGATAGAGCATTTTGAATTATGGCATAACATCTTCAATTTTTTCGAAGTGATCTGAAAATGATTATACCGGCTTTTAGTTCAAACAGACTTTGTTGATGCGAACTCCAAAAATGTATTACTAGGGAGACAACGTCTGGGTCGAGAGAGGCCATACAAAGTGCTCCCTTCAATGTACATCAACGCCAAGTGGGGACTCGAACCAACGACCTTCGAAGATAAGTCCAACCAAATGTTCAATATTTGACAACAGCAGGACTTCATCAGATCTGGGGCATGTTTCATGAAAGTCGTTATCAATAACAAATTACGACAACCCTTTTAAGCTACTGAAAACGTGGAATATGAATAACTGAGAGGAAACCTGTCATAGAAAGTTAGCATTTGTTATTTATAACAGCTTTTGTTTAGAGGTTGGGTGAAATTCAAATATGAGTTGATTCATGTGGATGTGCAGGGCTGCATACAACTCATATTTTGTTATTCAAACATCTAAATATATTTCATAGATTTTTTAATATTTGTGAAAATAATGTTCTCTGACCTGCCTATTAAGCTCCACCCTAAAAGGGCTGCAGATCTCATTCATCTTGTGACGTCATCTGTCAATCATTAATGAGCTAACAGAAGACAGTGGTATGTAACTTCCAGATCAGCACATACTCACACAAGAATTGCACTCTTTCATATAATACCTCCATATTAATCTTCTTTTCCTGGTGATGCTATAGCACTGAGCAGCATATCTGACATAGCAACTCATTATATTGTATGGTCTATTGGAAACAGGTGGTCAGCACTTGTGAAGCTACAAACCACTGTTGATTAGTGCTTACTTTTCCTTTCTTCATAACATGCACCCCTATTTCAAAGCGACTTTAGAGCCCCTTTTCTTTAATTTTCTCTAGAGCTCGCTTGCATGTATAAAATAATTAGGTTACTTATAAATGAATTTTTCAGTCTTTCTTCATTAGTTTAGTTGTTCGTCCTCCTTATTAGAAGGAAAAGGGATTCATTTTAGAAAGCAAAAAGGGCACCTATCAAAGAAGAAGAGGAGCATTTATCAGAAGGTGGAAGGGGGAAAGTATTACGAAGGAAAAGGGGCACTTGTCAAAGTAAAACGTGTATCTTTAAGGTTGAATAGGGGCAATCATCAAAGGTAAAGGGGCACTTCGCAGAGGTGGAAAGGGGTACTTTTCGTGCCTAAAAGGGAGTTCTTACCAGAGATGAAAAAGGGCACTTATGGGACAGTAAAAGGGACAATTATTGCAAAATAAAAGGAGCGTTGTCATAGGAAAAGGGGCACTTGTCCTATATAAAAAGGGACACTTTGGGAGTAACTGGAAATGTGTGGGTGCACTGTGCCCTCTTCCCCCTCCCCGGATCGCCGCCTCTGCCTCTGCCCTTCCCGACCCCTCACCTCCACCCCAGCATTAAAAGCCATGTCCTTCTCCCTGAATTCATCCCCGGCCATTTTCACTCTTCACACCTGGCGTAATCATATTTGTTGAACAAGATGGGGGGGGGGGGGGGGGGGGGTAAATAGGGGGTGGTGACACACAAATTACAAAGTCCCTCCAAACACTCGGGAAAAATAGAGGTATGGGTAAAGGGCACCTCACCCCAATCAATAACTTTACTTATTCTCAGAGATTTATAATATTCTTGCCCATTAATCTACAAGATTCCCCGCCAAAGTGTATGAGAGAGGCATAAAGCTAGGCTAATGTACAGTTTCTCTGCACGAAATGGGCATCGCTATTTTCTTGAGTACTGTGTGAAGTCGTTTATCAACTAAATGTTTTCACATTTATGGATGCTTCGTTCCCAGGCGTGTTTGGTGATGAAGCATTTCATTCACCTGCGATTACCCTTTGCACTCCAATTACCAGAACGCAAATTGCTTAAGAAGGTTGGTGCTCTTCTGGGTGAAGGTTTCTCATAAATGAAATAGATTTGCCAGCTGCTATGTTCTAGTTTTTTTTTTAACGAATTGGTTACAAATGTTCCCCTTTTATCTATTTTTCACCACATATAATTTCTATCTTCTCAGCTATGATTTTTCCTCATCGAAAAGTAAAGGTTTCGCTCTCTATTTGGAAAGTGCATGATACATGTATATCTTCAACTGGTACGTCACATTTTCAAGAAAATAGCTGCGCCCATGTCATAATGCATCACAGCATGCCAAAAATATCTTCATTTATACATCCCTCGTACATTTTCGTAAGGAATATTGTACATCAAAGGGCAGGAATACATCTCATTCTTCAGAATACCTACACTTATTCTTTGGAGTGAGGGTTCCTTTAAGGTATTGACCGCTAATTTACGTTAATGAACCTTTCTCTTCCTTTCTTTTGTTAATGATGAATGGGCCATGGGTTCCTCGATCAGAGCCCCTTGGCTACCCCAATGCTCTCAGCCCCCCTTCCCCCTATGTTTCAATCGTTCAAGGATTCCCTCTTCTTTATATGTGATTGCTCAAACCCAGCTCCAGGTTTACTTCTTTTATTGACCCAACACGATGCTAAGAAAAGACAGGGTGCTAATGGTAGGATAGAGAGCTTTTAGTGGGATTGCAATGATGTTATTTGCACAGAATTTAGAGTGCTTTTAGGTCGGATTACATACGGCCATTTGCCGCGTACCCGCCCCGTAGATACGGCTCGCCGCGGCGAGGCAATTGAATCGTGAAGCGATGTGTGAGGAACAGATAGCGCGAGCAAGCAAGCGACTCATATCATAATTAAATCGATTTTTCAGTGTTTTCTCCTAAATACTGATTCCCCTGAGCTTTTGATTCAAGGCGGAGGAATGCGCGCGTATTTTCGCGGCAAAAACTTGACATTTCGTATCATTGATCAGAAACTGACAGTAATGAGTGACGTAACAATGGGCGCCTCCAGTTCCTTGAAAATAAAATGAGGTTTTAGACGTCCATTTTTGGATTGTCATTGAATCCAGAATCATTCGGAAGGGCTTGTTCAGATGATTATTTATGAAGTGGTAAAAACCACGGTGTGTTTATTTTCTTTCTTGTGTCGTGTTTTGAGCGTTTTTTTTTTCTTCTTTCGATTTCCACGAATGGCAACTGCGCTTAATGGCATCGTTTAACCATGTTAAATCTGAGATGCACGGCCTTATATGTGATCAGTGTCTGTGATATGGTGTAATATTGAAGTCCTAAACAAATCGCGCTTCAAAACGACCAAGAAGTGCCTCAAAAAAAAGTAAAAATCTTTGAGTGAACGGTTTTACCATACTCGTTATGAAAACCGTTTGGAAAACGCAAAGTTTGGTTTCGATTTCCAATCATTAATATATTGATAATCAGACAGGCGATCGGCTTGTAAAAAGTCATGGGGTTCCTGACTGACCTAAAGGTTTATAATTATCATTGCAGCATGAGCTAAATCTAGGATTTTGTTTCAGAATCTGAGACTAAGTTACCGGATCCCTTTAAGAAAGGTCCTTCGCGTATTCACTGACCTCTGATTGATAAGAAAAGTGTATTACACGTTACTTCATCGTTAAAAAACACATTGCTGTTAACCGCTTCATATCTGGGTGAGCATTGATTCCACGTTCTTATATGCCTCTTTGTCCTGGTCTCATGGATCCGTCAACGGACTTTGGATCACATCGTTCGAGGTTCGAGACCCGCCACGGCACTACTGTTCTTGGCAAGACATTACATTTGCCACTTTTCACCCAGGTATCATATAGGTATCCGTGAGAGTGTACATGTTAAAGGAAGTGTAGCGTGACGAGACTACGGGTCTTCCCCCGGCCTGACTCGGGAGTAAACGGGTATATACGAATACAGACGACGCGACGCAGCAATCACGTGCGTGCAACATACGCGAAACCGGAGCGTGAGTAAAACTTCGGTCAGTTTCGCGAACGCTAGCGCGCGCTGACCATGTAGAAAATAATTCACTGACTACCGTTGATCAAGTCCATTCGTTTACGTGCAGTTGTCCGAAAGAAGTCACAGATGGCGTTAACCAGTATTCGCCAAGCTAAACTCCCTTTAAATATGGTAGGATTGGCATTATGCGCCCTTGTAAAATAGCACCTCATCGGAATACTCCCCAGGGAGTGCAGCATGTGCACTATCATATGCGGATTAGGAAATTACTCCAAAGACCGGGGTGATAATGAAGCGCATAGAAACGAAGAGCAGGGGGTGTCCACCCTGATATTGAGTCGGTCTTAAGAGAAGCAGACAAATAAGAAAAACAGGTTGGTGAAAGTTTGAGCAAAAACCGATTAAGATTATGAAAGTTATTAATTTCAAAGTGCGATCAATCAACTCTTTGACATATTTGTAACAGTCCCCTTTCTACTTGCCTGTCTTAAATCTACTTCAAAAATTCATATCTTCCCTTAAGAAAATTGTTAATCATATATTTACCCATTATTGCAATTTAGTTTTTATACGACACCTGGGGCTCGTTTCACAAAGCCTTTTTTCCAGGAAAAATGACTAAAATCAGTGACAAATCTGCTGATAGCTAATCGGAAGCAAGGATTTCAGTATCTTATAACACAAGCTGTCATTTGTCACTGGTGACATGATTTGTGAAACGCCCCCTATATGAACATAGATATATTCCGTCAAAAATCACTAAGAAATGAAAGTTTATGAATTCTTCCTTACAAACCCAATTGAAGAGGAACTCGCATATTTTATTACAGTGGATATTGCTCAAACTTTGACTAATTTGTTCCTCTCTTTTTTAATTAAAAAATGAATTAATATCACGGTGGACTTCCCCCTTTAAACGCTATATAAAATGTGCCTATAAGTATTACTATCTGTAAAACATCAATAATTGTATTCATTGCAAATTTGGATGTATATCAGTTAGAATAGAAATGTTATATTTATACAGACTGCGTATCTTTCGGTTAACATTAGGTCAGTTTTTGACAAATTGCTTTTCTTTTCTTTTTTCTTTTTCTACCATGATTTTAGAGACAATGTCAGTTTTTAGAAATCTTTTGGACATTTTCTAAATCATTGCTATCACTATAATCAAAAATATTCTTCTTCTTCTTGTTCTGCCTTTTCTCCCCTTTGTTATTTTTCTCTTCATCTTGGTATGACCTCCTTTCTTTCGTTCCCTCTTCCTCTCTTTCATTTTATCCTTTCTCTCTCTCTCTCTCTCTCTAGCTATCTTTTTTTTTCTCACACTCTCTCTTCTCCTCCCCCCGCTTTCTCTCTCTCTCTCTCTCCTTCCCCCTCTTTCTCACTCTCTCCTATTTTCTCTCTCCCTCTCTGTCTCTGTCTCAAAAGGGAATTTAAAAGATGATAACGTGAGTCCTGGATTTTCAGTATAAATTGCTCCGATAATTATCAATACTCTGTCTTAATGACTGATTTAAACAAAAAGGTATGGAATTCTTAAAACACGAGATGGCGCTGTCTCGAATGGTAGTCCTAGGAAAGAGAGAGATAGTGAACTCTTTGTTAGTAACTGAGCAAACTGATGTCTGGCTATAATAAGAGTACTCTTCCCTTTACCAAAATATTCTCTCATAACTTTCATCAATAAAAATGCATACTTGTTCACAGCTGCATACATACCAGTCTTTGAAAGGACGAAATACCTGTGAGTCTGATTAAACATTTAATATTCGACATCAGCCTAAAATACATTCATGTTCTCTTCCCTCATCCAATAATGTATAAACTGTGAATTGCAAATTATATTCAAATACCACAAAACTGAAAATTAAGATACATGAAGCTTTTCTACGATAAATAGTTCCACATTCAATTTCACATCCTGATTAACGAACTAGATGAAAGCCCCTCCATTAATTGTTTTCAACGAAAGCTCAGGTGTTTCCTTTTGAGTAAGTATGTATAATATTAATGTTGATGCCGCGCTGGATCGTACAGGTAGTTATACAGACTTTTATTTTATTACAATGCCATTGAATTCATCAATCTTCTTCTTCTTCTTCTTCTTCTTCTTCTTCTTCTTCTTCTTCTTCTTCTTCTTCTTCTTCTACTTCTCCTTTTTCTTCTGCCTCTTCTTCTTCCACTTCTTTTTCGTCTTCCTCCTCTTCTTCTTCTTCCTTCCCTTCTTCACAATCTCATACTTATCATTATTATAATATTTCCTTATTCTATTTTTCTTTTCTTCTCAAATTCACTCTCCTTGTACGTTTCTAGAATCTCATACTATACTACTCCGTTTTCGCCTCCTATAATACCTTTTAAATTCAGACCTACAAAATTGTGTTTTGTAATACTCAGTAGGGGAGTCTATTCGCATACAAGCTATGCTTTTTATTAAGGCTCCCCACATTTTACATTGTTTTACTTTGCCTGTCACATCTATATTTTTATAAACTGTGTATTACCTATTTTCCGTTCATTTTACTTCATTTAAAATCTTTAATTTCTTAAATGTGAAATCTACGCTTATACGCCTGTATATATAAAAAAAAAAAAAAAAAACTTCAAACTTCAAAATTGCTTTTTCTGTTAACCTTAATTTTGGAGACAAAGTTGGTTTTCCCCTTTCTATTTTTTTTAATCCTGTATTATGCTCTCACCTGCCTTTTGTTCCCTCTTCCTCTCTTTCTTGTTATCCTCTCTCTCTCTTTCTCTCTCATTCTCTCTCTCATTCTCTCTGTCTCTCTTTCTTTTTTCTCTCTATCTCTGTCTTTTCTTTCATCTATCTCTCTCTCTCCCTTTTTTCTCTTTCTCTTTTGTTTTCTTCTTCTCTTTCTCTCTCTCTCTCTCTCTGTCTTTAAATAAAATGTTAAACATGATAACGTGAGTACTGGAATTTCGGTATAAATTGCTCCGATAGTTATCAATACTCCGTGTTAATGACTGATTTAATTTTTTTTTAAAGTGTATAGAGACTAGACCTCCTCACTCAAAGCAGGGATATATCCCTGCTCAAAGGTCACTCCATTATTATATACGCCTTCAAACCAGGCCTGAAGTTCTGAGCTATCATTTTTTGTTTCTTGTAACACATGATGGCGCTATCTCGAATTGTATTCTTCGGAAAGAGAGAAATTGTAAATGTTGTCTAAGTTTAAACAGAGCAAACTGGTATCTGATTATGACAAGAGTATTATTCCCTTTACCAAAACATTCTCTTATAACTCTCATCAAAGAACATTCATACTTTTCACAGCCGCATACATACCAGTCAATGAAACAACGAAATATCTGTGAATCTGATTAAAAATGTAATATTCGACATCAGCCTAAAATACACTCATGTTCTTTTCCCTCAACCAATAATGTATGAACTATGAAATACAGTCATACCATATTCAGATACAAAAATCTTCTCTACGAGAAATAGAGCCACGTTCTATTTAACGTGTTTTAACACGTCATTATAATGTTCATGCATGATATGAAGATTTATGCAATGTACAAAAATACATTTGAAGAAGGTTGCACTATTCGTTGATCCTACCATATTCTTCATATTGTACTTTATTTTGGTAGTTAGAATACATATCATACAAGTCTTACTAAACTTAATGTTATATCTAATCGAGTAATCCGCACAAATTCTAAGTACAGTGTATAACAATTCCATTCTGATTTCATATTGTTAACTTTAAGTGAAATTACACAATATCAAAAGTGTGCATTTATTTATCAGTGTATTTATCAACTAATGCTTTTTCTTTTATTCATTTCATGCCCATAATAACTTTTTAAATTTAAAATGTATTGGCTATTTGTTTTTTGTTTTGGGGGTTTGTTGATAGTTTACGGCACTCTCGACACAATAGCGTTTGCTCTTTAAAAATGTCGCCGCCTGTAATCTATTTTCACTGTATATTTTCGAACCGTATGGAATAGAAAGAATAAATATATTAATACTAATGCTAATACTAATATTATTATTAGTCCTAATAATAATGATAATGAGAACATAATTACTAATGATAATAATTATAGCAACAAAAGAAAAGGAAGAAAAAAGGTAATGGGAATGGCACCCCTATCATCATCATCATCATCATCACAAAAGTATAAAAGTTAGGTAACAGTAATAGCTATATAACAATAATAATAATAATAATTATATAAATATTGCAAAATTATTTACTTTACTTGTATCAAAGAGAACTGTTGCTGAGCTAGCGCCATGAGCGTCCCTGGAAGGTGTGTGCGCTCTATAATTTTACACTATTATTATTATCATTATGAATACGGGCGTTTCTAAGCGCACAAGTAGTATTGTGTAACTCAGTATAATTATTCAACATGTTCAATAGGTTAAAAGCAAAACAATATTTTTTTACTAATACAATACAATTAAATTGATTGGAAATAACTACTTGTGTGCGCCTCCAGTATAATGTAACTGATTATCTTGTTGTAATTTCTTCTTCCATACCTCAATGCAAGTTTCAGAATTAAGCATTTACTATATACATGTAAAATGATATACGGAACATGGAGAGGTAAATCCATTTCGGAGGTGAGGATGGAGGTGAGGATGGAGTGAGTTCCACAGTTCAGGGCCAGAACTTAAAAGTGGTCGCCTTCACGGCCCAAGAGTGCCGTAAACTTGGGATGTAAATAACTTGGGTGTGAGCAGCTAGAGCGGAGTCGCCGTGGTGGTTCGTGTACTGGGTCTTGTATGTATGAGGGTGCAGTGCAGTGAAGAGCTTGATAGACGAGAAGAATGACTTTGAAGATGATACGCTGGCGGACAGGAAGCCAGTGCGCAGTGCCTGAATGATGGGTGAGATGTGAGTGGTGCCTATAGTGAGAGCTACAATCTATTCTAGCTACTGAGTCTATGAAATTGTTATCAGATGTATCAGAAGAGAATTTAAAAGTCTAAGTGGGAAGAAATAAGGGAATGACCAAGTCCAAGGTTTCAGTAGCCTTACGCGTCAGGTCAGCAGGGAGGTAAGACAAAAACAATCTTCGGATGTGCGAAGAGTTGCAGAGTTGGAATCTATTATGTGTTGGATATATTATGATTTAGAGTCATGTTCGAATCGATGAGAACATCAAGGTTCCGGCATTTATTATTTTGCAGAGCTGATCTGAGCATCACAAACTGTAATGAAGCTTTCCGGGATCTTGTTCAGCATGACCTTTGAGCCTATAAAATCATGAACTCAGATTTCCCTCCTTTGAGCTTTAGATTACAACCGAATATTCTGCTTCCTTCGAAGTTACGGCGTGTTTACCTGCAGCATCGTCCGCCCTGTTTTCGTAGATATCCTCCGTTACCATGACTTCTTGGTTGTCTATGGTCTTCTTTCTTTCTCCACTACGTTCCGTAAGAAAGTTAATTTATATTCTATATCTACCTTAATACAAAATAAATGACAAGTTTGAAACAGGATATTGGTGAACAGATTGGTACGGAGCAGTACTGGCTCTTGACTCTTCTTTATTTTTGTTTACACTTCTTCTTTTTACAAATTCTTCTTTCAATTTGATGGATAATAACACGACGTGTAATGTAAACAGTAAACATGAGACACGTTTGAATATGTACTTTTAAGTGACATTCTTTTTATAAAAAAAACAAAAAAACAAAAAACAAAAAAACAGGTAGGCTGTATTTAGGCGCCTACGGAAAGCATTACATGCGCACGAAATATATACATCAATTTTGTTAGGTGGAAGCTAATCGTGCGATTTATCTATATATATTTTTTTTTTAAAGGATAAACCTAGCGAAAATGGAAAACAAGGCGTCCAGTGCCTAGCTAGTGTTGGACACTAGTTTACGGAGGCCACGAACAACCCCCAATGTATTTGTTATTTTTTGGAGGAAACGTGGTTGCGACCAAGGGAACTGAACGAGGGCGCACTCCCTGTTCCTTGTTTATGAAAAACCGTGCACCTACAAGTATTTTGGATAAGAGTTTTGTAGGTGTCATGTAAACATACATGTAAAATAATGAAATTGTTGGCAACATACTACGAAGATAATTGCTAGATAGTCAAATATGAACGATAGTGATTCAAATTCCGAGGCTCTGTGAAGGTATGAGGTCAGACTTGGCGTCGGGTTGTAAATAAACGTTCCTGGCCTTTGTTGACTACCATCGTCCGTGCCTTGAAATCAGGAAAGGTGAGACATAGGCGTTTAAAGCTGCAGTTGCCCCTCCCTTCTTTTCCAAGAATGAAGATATTGCTTGGTGGTTGAAGATGCCTTGGCAGTCATCAGGAGTGAAGGAAGATCATAGACTGCCAAGGCTTGTAATGATGGGTCCTGGAGTGGGGAGGACAGCTTGCTCCATTCTTCTGCCAAATGGAAGATATAAAAAAGAAACAAAACAGCAAATCCGACAAAAATAGCGTGGTCGCATAAAAGGGCGACAACTTTTGACGATCACGATCATGACACAAATAATGACCGGTGTAAATAAATGCTATGCATTTGCTTCTTTAATATGATATACGCGATAGTTTTAAAAAGGGAAGTTATTTTGGGATGGGAGGGTAATAGAGCTCTGACTGCATAACCGAGAATGAGCGTGTAAGCTCGAATCTCGAATAACGAGAATGCATATAACAAAAGATTACGTAATGCAGCTGTTCGCGGAGGTATGCGTTCGATAACGAACATAAATTTCACATGTCGACATACTCTGCCTCCATGGTCCCTCTCTTTATTCGGGGCGTTAAATATTCTTTCTCGATCTCGCCTTGTTGGTCGTTCTTAAATATATAAAATGATAGTAATATCCAATATTTAGAGGCATTAAATTAAAACCAATACACAAAAATACCAAAGCAAAAATAAAAAGCTTACAAAGAATAATAAAATAAGCCTAATAGAACCATTAATAAGAACATAATTATATCAAAATATTTATATCACGGAAAGGGGGGGGGGGTAATGACCTTTTAAAAACAAAAACGAGTTCTTATTTTGAGTTACTAGGGACTTTTAGAATGAGTGGACGAGAACACGACGAACGCCGACTGATCATGCGTGTCAACGTACTTAACTGCCCATGTTGACTACAATTAGAAATCTTTTAGATTGCACTAAAAAATTGCACGATACTTGCACGATATACATGCATGCAGGAAGTCAGTGGCGTAATGAGCAAAAACGTTTGGGGGGGCTGACAAAAAAAAAAAATCCGCAGCACCCTACACTAACATGCAGGCCCCGCTGAACGTTTCGCAAAGTGTGGTCGAGTGTATAAACTGTGTCGTTATCAGGGGCGTCGCTAGATCTTTGTCAGTGGGGAGTGGGGAGGGGATAGATGCCACCGATTACAGACAAAACGAGCAACCAATTACCGACAAATTTGCCAATGTCCAAAGGTTTATAAATTTAACCCTATAAACCCGGTGCCAGTAACTAAGTTATTTTTCAGTCTTCCCCCTCCCGCGCGAAGCGCGGAAACTTTGACATTTCATTAAATTATTAGAGAAAGAAGACGATCCGTTGTACCGTCCTCGACTCTTAATTCTTGTTTGGATCCAGTTCCCCCCCCCCAACTCCTCCAGCGGGAAGCGCGGCAGTTTGGACGTTTCAATACAAAATAACTCTTAATGATTGTCTGAATTCATTTTAGACCATCTCGCGCGAAGCCCGGAAGCTTTGACACTTCATTAAATTATTAGAGAAAGAAGACGATTCAGTGTACCGGTTCCGACTCTTAATCCTTGTCTGAATTCATTTTCGCCCATGTCGCGCGAAGCGCGGAAACTCTGACGTTTTATTAAAATATTACTCTTAATCCTTGGCTGATTTCATATTCGCCCATCCCGCGCGAAGCGCGGAAGCTTTCACGTTTCATTAAATAATCAGAGAAAGAAGACGATTTGTTGTATCGTGTTCTTGTCTGAATTCAGTTTCCACCCCCCTCCCGCGCGAAGCGCGGAAGCTTTGACACTTCATTAAAGAAGGAAGACGATTCGTTGTACCGTTCTCGACTCTTAATCCTAGTCTGAATTCATTTTCGCCCTTATCGCGCGAAGCACGGAAACTCTGACGTTTTATTAAACTATTACTCTTAATCCTTGTCTGAATTCATATTCGCCCATCCCGCGCAAAGCGCGGAAGCTTTCACCTTTCATTAAAAAATCAGAGAAAGAAGACGATTCGTTGTATCGTGTTCTTGTCTGAATTCAGTTTCCCCCCTCCCGCGCTAAGCGCGGAAGCTTTGGCATTTCATTAAATTATTAGAGAAAGAAGACGATTCGTTGTATCGTGTTTTTGTCTAAATTCAGTTCCCCCTCCCGCGCGAAGCCCGGAAGCTTTGACATTTCATTAAATTATAAGAGAAAGAAGACGATTCATTGTACCGGTTCCGACTCTTAATCCTTGTCTGAATTCAGTTCCCCCCTAACCCTAACCCTAACCCTCCCGCGCAAAGCGCGGAAGCTTTGACACTTCATTAAATTATTAAAGAAGGAAGACGATTCGTTGTACCGTTCTCGACTCTTAACCCTAGTCTGAATTCAGTTCCCCCCCCCCCCCCCGAAGCGCGGAAGCTTTGCCGTTTCATTAAATTATTAGAGAAAGAAGACGATTCGCTGTACCGTTCACTATACTCTTAATCTTGTCTGAATTCAATTTCCCCACTGGGCCCCTTAAAGGGACTATGTCCCATTTGCAGGCCAAAAAAATGAAAAAGTTAAATTCCAACTGCATTTGAAAGATAATACTAATTTAGAACTTCCCTAAAAAAGGTGGGGCTTGAAAATGTCTTCAAGTGGGAAAATAACGACCATTAGTTGTCAAATCGACTTTAGGGCTATAGAGCCCAAAAGTAATAGTCTTGATTTTCAGACAATTGTACCGAATGGTCATACGTTTTATGCTGCGCAAAGATTGAATCAGTTTAATCTTGGCCATCACAAGAAGTGGGTTATTGATGTAGACAAATGCTCATGTACCCTTTACAACTCTTTTCATGTATGTTATTACCAAATAAGAAAAAAAAGCCAGTCAGTCACTCAATACTGTCTGACATTGAAGTCTAGCAAGTATACGGTTTTCCTTGCATAATTTGAATATGAGGACACTGCTAACGTTTAAATTTCACAGATAGGACATACATGACATATTCATAATTCCTGCAAAGTTCTACAGCATTTGAGGTTGGCTGCAAAAGGGACATAGTACCTTTAACGGTACATGTGCAGTGTTACAGTTGCTTCTGGAAAGGATTTTTTTTTACTAGTGTTACTGTTAGGGCCACGGCCCCTTAGTGACTATAAAAAAAACATATGCTCTTAATTCCTGGCCATTTGGGAATGTGTCAGTTTGCAACTCAAATGGAGAAACGAGCATTTTGTTGAAAATCATGTGATATCACGAACATTTATACATCACTTGTATATGGAATTGAAAATAAGTCATGGTTCAATTTTATTTGGGGGGGGGGGGCTGGCGCCCCCCTAGCTCCCCCACCAGTACGCCAGTGGTAAGCACTAAGCACTAACCGAACCAAGGACCTCTCATATGAAAGTGCTGCCGGGTCATTTTTCTTTCATAGAGACAGCTGCTTTTTGCTCGTCATTCCAAGCCAACGGTCCTCTTAATGTAATATATATCATTGTTACGTATTTGGTTCCATAATCTCCGTTTGTAAATGCTGAATAGTCAACAGAAGATGTGTTTTCGGAAGAGGCAAAGACGTTGCAGATAATGTCTACCACGTACCTCTGTCGATTGTCCAGCTCCCTTCTGTCTCAATGATTCCACATTTGTCCTCTTCAAAGTCACATGACCAATCTAAAAATATTAAATGGAGTCAGGAAAAAGATTAAAGCAATAATATGTATTAACAGCCAGAGATCCATGGTTAAACACACATGTACGCAATATATGCTTCAACAAATATCGGAGAAGCATTAAAGGCTACATGCACTTGTAAGGCAGATTTCAAACCAACAAATTTAGTTTTGCGGCCCTACTCATAGTTTAGTTCACGGTTTATGAACCCGGCGGCACACATTACTGACAGTCAACGAGACCGACAGTTTTGCTCTCGCTGGCATTTATGAAAATGTAATATTGCTTCACGAGACCGAAAGCCCACGAGATCGACAGCTCGAGAGAGTGGCATGTGGGCCTCGCAATCTTTTCAAGCTTTCATGAGATCTACAATATACACACTGGTGGTCTCTTGGACTGTCGGCCTAGTCGGCTGGTCGTTAGTGAATGTTTCGGTTAATAGGATTAAACTGTAGCAATATTTGTATCTAGATTGAAACAAATTGTAATTGTACTTACTGTTTCGGTAAATAAAAGTGTGGGAGAGTTTAAAGCACAAGTTTACTATTTTTCTTTTTAGAATGCATTAATCAATTAATCATTACCGTTGAAAAAACACTGAATAGGTAAAAACATAATATGTTCATCGGTTTCATTGAAAGACAAGGTTGAGTTCTGATTTAGGTTAACCAACAAAATTATGAATTATGTCTGAGCTTCAATAATAATATCAGTGAAATAATTTACCTGGATCAACAGCCAAACAAACTCCTGTGCATATTATCACGAAGATAGTTATCCGTTTGTAAAGCTCCATGATGTCTTTTTTTTCGGCACTCAAAATGATAGATAACGATGGACATACAATGCACAGATTTTTGTTGTACAGCAGCGCACACAATAAATTATCTTCGCCTTCATAATCATATCGGACTGAATTTTGTAATACAGTGCAAATATTTGCTCTTGTCTTTATGTATAATGATTGTTTCATTTTCTGTCGTTCTTTTGTCTGTTCGTGTATGATGGCTTACTCCACAATGCATGGAATCGTAGTAGTCCCGTGAATGGTTTTGTTTTTTCCCTGAGTGGTTCATCAACTGGAAAGTGATTCTCTTGTGTTATATGACATGCGATACCGAAATCTCCCTCCTATATTACACTACACTTCCTTATTGATAGGCATATATTGATACTAAACGCACTTTTATGAAAGGTTACAATATGGCAGGGGCGTAAATCCCGGGGGGGGGGGGTATGCATCCCCCCTCGCTTAAAGGAGGGGGGATGGCCAGTACAAATATCCCCCCCCCCCTGAGATTACAAAAAAAATCATATTGCTCCGATTGTCTCATTTTCGCTCGCTCGATCACTGCAGCACAAACAAAGCTCGTTCGACATCACTACCAAACTAGCCAATCCGCTGTCAATGACGTCATATTGAATGCGGCGGCAAATATATTTTGTGAAATTATCGAGAAATCGACAATTTTTAATTGCAAACTAGTTTTATTTTTGGATGGAAAAGCAGCCATTGTTATCTGTAATAATCAGAATAGGGTAAGTTACTTCTCAGATGATTCAAGAGGTCCATTATGTAGATCATGTTTTAATTTCTTAGAATGTTCCACTGTGTTGCAGGGTACCGGGTGTATGCCATTGGGTATGATGTGTTCGCGCGCTATAAGTACAGGCCACCGCGCCGTCGGGTGTATTCTCGTACTGATGTAGGTGCAAAGCTCTCTATGCCTTCCTGAACATTCCTTTCCTTCTCAATACAAGAACTTTCACCTGCCTAAGTTATTCAAACCATACCGCCTCGCCTCTTCCATTGCGTAATCATTAAAAGGATCCGCATATACAACATTTTCCTACTATACGTTGTACTGCAGGAAAATACAAATCTCCCTGGTATACCTTACAGTCCAAACGATAAATATGTGCCTTTAACGAAGCAGGCGACAATCGGCGTAGCAGACGACACTTGATAGTAATTTCGTATGTGAGATTGCTTTGCTAAATAAATATCAAATAAAATTTCTTTTACATTTCTTTAAACCATCATTGATATTTAATAATTCATGAGTGAGTAAAAGAAACATACCAGACTATATAATTATTATGAAATACTTGGTGGCAACTAGGGGAGTTTGACGTGATGACCGATTGCACCCCTCTGTTATTAACCAAAAAGTCCATGGTGTGTCATGAATATTCATGTTTTTGCTTACCTCGGCTAAATGTTTGCTTTTACTAAATTGAAAAATTACGTTGGGGGGTTGGATGAAATGGACATAATGAAATAGGCAGAAGTTATCTATGATAATTCATGCTTTTTATGTTTCGTGTGCTCGACCTATAATCTTCAAATCGCTTGGCAAACTGAGTCCAAAGTTAGACTTGTTTCACATGTGTATTACAGGCAATGACGAGCTTGCAACCTATTTTGAAAAATTACGGTGGGTGAACTTTCAAAAGTCAATGAGACATGAGGGCTCCAATGAAAGAGCTAGTGATAACGTACGTCGGGGTGGATGTGCTTTTCGTTTAAACAAAAGATGAATTTTTAACGATTTAAAAAAAAAAAAACGTCCATAGGCTAACATGTTAGGCTGCTGACTCTGACCATGCTCTGACGATAGGGGGCGTTGTGAAATGACACTAAACGGAGCAATATGAGAGAGAAAAAAAGGAAGAAGGAAAAAATGTGACTGTTTCAATTTCAGCATAATGCATGAGAAATTAGTTATTTTGTTTATGTATGTATAACTGTATAGCCTACACGTATACAGTATGTCACGATCATTAAGAGTAGTTGCGCGACGTGCGCGAACAAGCACTTCATAAACTTCAGAATAATTTTTCGTTATTTTGCAAGGTATTATAATAGCCCAGACGTAAAGTGCGCCAGCGCTTAAAAAGTGCAATCATGTACAGTAGATGCCCGGCTCCCCCCACTCAGTGGTACGCGTATGCTCGTTACTTCCCTTTGAAAGCACCCCCCCCCCCCTATCTCAGGACTGCCAACATTTCTGAAGCCCCTTTCACCGGCTTTTCGCTGGCTTTTCCTACCTTGGAGACCCCCTAAAAATAAAAATCCGGAACTCTGCTAATGTACCACCCCCAAAAAAAAATTCAGGTGAGCTCTAATCGATCGAGGGGGACTGGGGGCCAATGATTTTACTTTTCAAAATGAAATAATCGTGAATGAGCTTTCAAAGCTAGCAGGAATTTGATCAAAAACAGTCTTGCTTATGATAGTTGGCCTCTGCATTTATCTTGATTATTTTTGTTTTACTTACCTCCATACTTTCAAGCTTTTAATTATGCGTTTTTATTTATGTGTATTCAAGTTGTCACTCTTTATGTAAATCAATTATATTATATACTATTGTTATATGAATGTTTTTTAATTTGATTTATCAATAAATGCAGAAACATCTGCTAAAAAAAATATTAAAAAAACTGAGTGAAGAATCCTACCTTTTTAGTCAGGTGGCACAACGATGGAGAAAAAAACCATACCGAGTAGTTGACTGGGGTTGGTTATCGGGGGGTTGGATGTCCAGGAGGTATGTGTCCGGATAGGGGAAAGGTTGGATGATTGATATTCAATAATATTAATCCAAGAGTTCGACAAGGCAGAGAATACCTATGTGTATGGTGATTTTTATATTATTAATAACATTGTCTAAAAATCTAACTCTTAAAACATGGAAGTAGCATTTTACCCTCCCAGTGAAATTATCCAACACGTACTTTTGTTTATTAAATCCCATTTTGTTTCAATGTATTCCTGAGCATAAGGAAATGGATTTTTTTTTTCTCAAAAAGGAGGAAATTCCGGAATCGCATGTCAATAAAAACCAGAGGATCACTTTCCGGTTGGGTGAATGCCAATCATTAGCGACTTCTTAAGTATAAAACAAAACCATCATGAACTTACTGCCACTCCATGATTTGTGGAGTAAGCCAACAAACATGAACAGACGGAAGAACGACGGGAAATGAAAAAAAAAATTACATAAAAGCAGGAGCAAATATTTGCACTATGACAAATTCAGTCCGACATGATTATGAAGGCGAAGATAAGTTATTATGTGCTCTGCTGTACAACAACGATCTGTGCATTGTATGTCCGTCGTTATCCATCATTTTGAGTGCCCAAAACGAGTCATCATGGAACTTTACAAACGGATAACTATCTTCGCGATAATATACACAGGAGTTTGTTTGGCTGTTGGTCCAGGTAAATTATTTCACTGATAATTATTTGCACCCTGTTGATGCTCAGACATAGTTCATAAGTTTGTTTATTAACCTAAATTAGAACTCAACTTTGTCTTTCAATGAAACCGATAAACCTACATTTGTTTTTACCTATTCAGTGTTTTTGCAACGGTAATAATTAATTCCCCAATGAATTCTAAAAAGAAAGAATACTAAACTTGTGCCTTTAACTATCCCACTCTTTTATTTATAGTAAGTACAATTACAGTTTGTTTCAATTTCGATATCGATATTCATTAACGACCAGCCGATTAGGCCGACCGTCCACGAGACCACCAGTGTATATATGGTAGGTCTCATGAATCCTTAAAAAGATTGCCAGGCCCTCAAGCCACTCTCTCGAGCTGTCGATCTCGTGGGCTTTCGGTCTCGTGAAGCAGGATTACATTTTCATAAATGGCCGTGAGAGCACAATTGTCGGTCTTATAGGCTGTAAGTGTGTGCCGCCGGGTTCATAAACCGTGAGCTAAACTATGAGTAGGGCCGCGAAACTGAATTTGTTGGTTTGAAATCTGCCTTTTTGCATGTAGCTTGTAATGGTTCTTCGATATTTATCTAAGCATATATTGCGTACATGTGTGTTTTACTACGGATCTCTGGTTTTACCTATTAAAATTAAATCTTTTTCCTGACTCCATTTGATGATATTAGATTGGTCATGTGACTTTGAAGAGGACAATTGTGGAATCATTGACGAGGAAGGGAGCTGGACAATCTACAATGGTACGTGGTAGACATTCAACTGAAACGTCTTGTCTCTTCCTAAAACACATTTTCTGTTGACTATTCAGCCTTCACAAATAAAGAGTACGGAAGAAAATATGTAATATATGTATTGAATCTCGTTTCATAAATGTAATACTTCCTGGAAGAAATTTCAATTATTTAGATATATTTGAGGCAGCTCCAAATTCCGCTGGTTCCAAGATTTTTCTGACTTGTATTTCAATTACAGCTCGATCAATCGATCTTATTTATTGGTTGTAATATCCTTTTCTAACTGGCCTGATTTTCATCGGATGCATCCGGACGTATCCGATGAGACGGCCAGTATGAAAGCAACAAAGGAGAAAAGGTGATTAAATAGCCGATGAAAAGAAGAGAAATAGGCGATTAAATTCTCCTGCTCAAGAGCAGGAGAAATTCTCATTCTAGCGGTGTGACACCGATGAAACGGCCAGTATGAAAGCGTTCGGGAGAAAAAGGCGATTAAAACAGCGATTAAAATGGTCAAAGGTCGCAGTATATGGTTGACCATGCTGCATGCTAGCTAGATGGATCGCGGGCTTAATAATTACGTAATAATTCTTTACTTCCGGCAAGGGCTCGCCACAGCGAGTGAATTTCACCGGCAGTATGAAAGCGACAGGGAGAAAACGGCGGTTTCACATTTGTTTACATAAGGAAAACTCAATCAGTATTTTCATCGGTGTGACCCCGATAGAAGCCAGTTTGAAAGCAGTATGAGCCACAAATATGTTTAAATAATTTATTTGGTTTTATTTTAATACATTTCTGTTACCAGTGACGAACAAAAAAAAAGCTGTCTTTATAAAAAAAAAAAAAAAAAAAATGACCCGGCAGCACCTTCATACGAGAGGTCCTTGGTTCGGTTAGTGCTTAGTGCTTAGTGCTTACATCCTTGGACAAGGTGTTTCGCATACATTTGTCCCTCTCTACCCAGGTGTAAATACAATGCTGCGTCAATGATAATTTAAAGGGTCCTCGATAAGATCAGTATTAAATAGGACCACATTGATATTATTGTGTTTAACTACATTGAACAAAATCGCGATTATTAAAAAACTAATAATATTGTATTTTCTTGTCGAATGGATACAGGGGCCTATTTGTATTTCAACTCTTTTTCTACAAACTATAAACAGGGGCTCTAAAGGCGAATGTGTCTACAAGCAGTTCGGGTGACATGTTCATATTCTCCATCCCGCACACTTTCACATTACCTCGAGGGAATGTATCGTTTGTATACGTCTTTGGGGGTTCTGATTCATCTATGTCGGTCAAGGTCTGCAGGGAAGCAAGTGAACATGCATTTACAACTGATGGTATGGGGAGTTCAACGACCGTTACTGAAGTCGTCCCTTACTCATGTGCAAGCAAAATGGACGTTGAGGTTTGTAATGCAAGGAATGATTTCTAGTATTCTTTGATATTGTACCTTCAAGCATGTTTCAAGCATGCTGACACAAGATAGATCTCATTTTTGTATTTTGTTTATTGAAAGGCCTAACTAAGATTTAAACATGATCTTATTGTGGACCAAGTTAATTATTATTTGTATTGTACAATATATCATAGTTGTGTTTTTATAGATTGCATGGATCTAAAAAAGCGGTAAAAAAGTTGCATAACTGTTATAACACTTGTTGTATTGTCAGGCATTAAAAATAGCTAACCTTATAGGTCTTTATATTATACTATACATGCATGTGTTTTGGATTTTTCTCTTAGATTTATTTTAAAAATCCGTTTGGGAATATATTGAAGATCACTTAGCACTGTCTAACAAGAGATTTTCGTTAAAAGAGAAGGCATATTGTATCTCCCTCTTCATTTATATTGCAGATTACATTTATTGTCAGAAGGGGCAGTGTACCTCCTTTGATTATAGTAGACAGCATTCAAATATATGAAACACCATATGTAGGTAAGTTGTTGAAAGAGACAATACTCTAGTAGTATAGGTGTACGTAATGCCATAAGGTTTGATCTACAAAATATCCATATTGTTATAAATCTCAAATGAATGACTGAATTAATAAAACCCCTTTAAAATACATTATAATAGAGATGTGATTCTAACACGATAGCAAATACTTTCAAGAAATAAACTAAAGTGCAATGTCATTTCCATTTTGTATTGCCTTTTGAAACCCTGTCCGGATTACGTACTATATTAATGTCGTGTTCGCACGACCATGTCAATATGACGCCCATCGCACACTTCACGATCCTCCTGCGATAAATTTTCTAGGAAATTACAATTATATACATCATTTTCCTGATCTAATTTGTGAATAATATTAATAATGCTAACAACAGGAATGTTAGTGCATTTCATTTTTCTACTAAGATTCACAGCCAATCCGGCTTCAAATACATATAATCGCTATATTGGTGACGTCACTACGACTGTGAGCCGATTTAATAATAATAATAATAATTAACCGTCCTCGTATAGCGCATAACACATAGTATTAAAACATGTCCCTAAGCGCTCTAGAGAAAAACAAAACAGAATACAAAATCAAGATTAGCCACCTTTCCTCCGATGAAGCATTAAGTCCCTCGGAAGTTACATTTTATTTTCATATGACTATTCAGATACTCGATCATTCCAATTTTACGTGTTTGAATGTTTGCACGAAATTTTACTGCAATTAATAAAATATGGGATCATAGTCAGGTCATATAATATAAGGTGGGCTTTAGTAAAATCGTTTCAGGTTCATTTCTTTAAATAGTCATTGCGATCTTATTCAAAGTACTTCCTTTTCAAAATACACAGATCCGCTTGTAACAAAACAACCCTCTACTGAATCAACCAGCACTAACTTCCTGTTCAAAGCACACACCCCTACTAGCTACACAGGTAATTCAACCACTTCCTTAGAATGTAAATGTCATTTTCGTTATTAGTATATAATTATCTGACTATTCTCCCTCGCTTTGCTTACATGTGTCTAGAAAGAAGATGTAGGATTCTTCACTCACTTAAAGTCAAATCAATTTCGTTATTCTCGAAGCTTACATTGGCCAGCGGTATGCAATACAATATGATAAGAATAATAATAAATAACCTTTCATTTGACACGAAGTAGCAAGCATAATTATGTGATTATAAATTATTATTTGTTAATCACGTTATGTACACTATCGCAACTAGACGTTTTTAATTGGGTTATAATGAATACCTCCGGGTATTTCATATAATAAAGTAAAAAGTAAGGAAAGGTAAATGTACTGAGCATAATAATGATGATGGTTTTTATATTGCCGTTTATTTAAACCTATATTCCAAGGCGCACAAGGAAAATAAGATGTGGAAGAAGAAGAAGAGTCGGAATATACGTGTGCCATATTTTATACATGATCTACCTCCATCGCTGGACACAATGAAGTCATGTATTTATTGCTTTCCTAATATATGTTTGTCCATTTGGGTAAATGGTAACGAAATTAGATACTTGTTTTACACACAGCTCCATATGCAGCTATAGGCGGTGGAGTTGCAGCAACAGTAGTGGTAGTGTCTATCATCATCATTCTCGTTTATAGATGCAAGTGAGTATGGTTACATTCTAAGGTTATAAATAGTCCTTTAAATGTTGATTAATGTCAAGTATAGACTGCATAAGCGGTTGGGAATTCACTTTCAATCAATCATCAGTGCGTGGTAGTAATTAAGATATTTCAAGCGAACGTCAAAAAGGCATTTTTTAGTTTATGTGCAAGAGGATCATCCTTCGTTTTAAAAAAAGTTATAAGCTTTTATGCGAGAGGATTAATGCTCCATTTTTAAAAAGGTCGCGTCATAGATCAACATGCTAAAGGCGAGTTACAACAGCTGTGTTGGAGGAAGAAAAGAATATACAGCCAGATAAACTCTCTGACAAAAACCAAACTTTTATAAATGTAATGCTTCCTGGGAGAAATTTCAATTATTTAAACATATTTGTGGCTTACACCCAGTAAATAAGATCGATTGATCGATTTGTATTGAAAAACAAGTCAGAAAAATGTATTGTCCTATTGCGGACTAATGAATATTAATGAGTCAGAATGAATCAGGAGAGCTTATGTATTTGTTCTAGTTCATCGTGACTGTCCGGTAAAGGGATACTTTTCGTGCAACGAAGTCCGGTCCGAGAATTGTGAAAAAAGGGGTGTATTTGACATTTCACCCGGAGATATTTTTTATAAAGGGGTGTTTTTTTTCGTTTTTTCTCTCATCTCTGTGGACGAAAATTTGGGGATTGCGCGATCAGTGGAGAGACCGCGCTGTGTGTGGGGGATAAAAAGAACGAACGGACTGAATCTGGACTAGGCAAGCAGTAGATGCAGGTTCAAGTCCCGCTGGTTCCGAGATTTTTTCTGACTTGTTTTTCAATACAGATCGATCAATCAATCTTATTTACTGGGTGTAAGCCACAAATATGTTTAATTAATTAAAAACCAGACTGTCTATCATTATTTAAAAACAGTATACTGGTGAAACAATTCAGTTAGTGAAAATAAGCCTACCCGACCATGGTGTCTGACAGAGATTCTTCTCCTTACTTATTGCCTCTCTCCTTAGGTGCAAGCCGAAACAAGACCCAAACTATGGTTCTGGTCTCGAGAAGATTGCTGATGGAGAAGCACCACCTCCTGGGTACAAGACTACGATTGTGGCTTTCCCCGAAGCCTCTGGCTGTGACACCTTGCGCATGAACATGGAGGTAAAATGTCCAGATTCGAGCCGCTAAAAATAAGATTTGACCAAGAATCCAGGAGGGTGTTTCACAAAGACTAAGATCGACTTTAAGTTGCAATTGACTATGGCAGGCCATTCATGCCACTGGTTGCTCTCATAATTGGTCTGTCAA
This sequence comes from Strongylocentrotus purpuratus, assembly GCF_000002235.5. Taxonomy (NCBI): domain Eukaryota; kingdom Metazoa; phylum Echinodermata; class Echinoidea; order Camarodonta; family Strongylocentrotidae; genus Strongylocentrotus; species Strongylocentrotus purpuratus. Next base: position 30,037,089 of record NW_022145603.1, on the reverse strand, counting down.
TCATGGTATTTAGATAATATTTTTCCCTTTAATAGTGAATGATAAAAAAAAATGTAAATTCTGTAGATTTGAGACCATGATTTGTACGTACGTCCCTTGAGAGACCAATGCCAGTAAATAATTAGATAAATTGTGGCACTATAATGGCCTGCCATAATTAAGTTCAACTTAAAGGCCCACTGCACTACTTGTAGCTACTTGCGCCCTCTATATAACAAACAATGCCTAATCGGTGACCATTGGTCCCCCATGATCCTCTTTTTCTTATGTTAACTGAGAGCTGAGTTGATGAGATAACCACCTGTCCAGTGGCCTTGCAGGGCAGTCTAATCCCTCCTGTAAACTACGGCAGATAAGCTTTAAAAGTCGGTCTTAGTCGTTGTGAAACACCCCCAGGACATACTCATCTTCGGTTAGAAGATCCACGGGTTACCTCTTTATCAATACATTCTTTGTAATGTCTGCTTGCATGGTGTATTTCTTCAGAATTCTAAATAATCTGTCTTGTTTGGCATCTGACTATTTCAATAAAAACCTTGATGATATAATAATCGTTGCTCTGCAATTGACAGAACTAAATTGATCATTCCCAAACGCAAACTCTCATCAACTGAAAGACGTTTTATAGTGGCTGTATCGAAAATGTGGAACGACGTCGCACTTTTCATCAGTAACTCAAAATAAGAACTCGTCTCTGTTTTTAAAAGGTCATTACCCCCCCCCCCCCCCCCTTTCCGTGATATAAATAATTTGATTTAATAATGTTGTTATTAATGGTTCTATTTAGGCTTATTATTCTTTGTAAGCTTTTTATTTTTTCTTTGGTATGTTTGTGTATTGGTTTTAATTTAACGCCTCTAAATATTGGATATTACTATCATTTTATATCTTTAAGAACGACCAGCAAGGCGAGATCGAGAATGAATATTCAACGCCCCGAATGAAGAGAGGGACCATGGAGGCAGAGTATGTCAACATGAAGACCAGAGACAATCAAGTAGTCATGGTAACGGAGGATATCTACGAAAACATGGCGGACGATGCTGCACGTAAACACGCCGTAACTTCGAAGGAAGCGGAATATTCGGTTGTAATCTAAAGCTCAATTGAGGGAAATCTGATTTCATGATTTTATAGGCTCAAAGTTCATGCTGAAGAACATCCCGGAAAGCTTCATTACATAGTTTGTGATGCTCAGATCACCCCTGGCCTGCAAATAAATGCCGGTGTTGTCATCGATTCGAACTCTAAATCATAATATATCCCACACAGTCATGTATAGCCTTTAGATTCCAACTCTGCAACCCTTCACACATCCGAAGATTTTGTCTCAACTCCCTGCTGACTTGACGTGTAAGGCTACTGAAACCTTGGGCTTGTTCATTCCCTTATATTTTCCCGCTTAGGCTTTTAAATTCGCTTCCGATACAATATTCCTGACTACCAGCTGCAACGCCACTAAAAACTCCTTCAGAACTCAGAGGTCAGACATGTAGCGCTCGTAAGGCGCGACTTACATCTCACCCATCCTTCAGGCACGTACTCCGCACGGTGACTCCGCTCCAGCTGCTCACACCCAAGTTGTTTACATTCCAAGTTCACGGCACTCTATGGGAAGGCGATCGCTTTCAAGTTTTGGTCCTGAACTGTGGAACACACTCCCTCCTCACCTCCATCCTCACCTCTAAAATGGATTTACCTCTCCATGTTTCGTATTTCATTCTACATGTATATAGTATATGAAACTTGCATTGAGGTATGGAGGAAGAAATTACAACAAGATAATCAGTTAAATTATACTGGAGGCGCACACAAGTAGTTAATTCCAGTCAACTTAATTGTATTGTATTAGTAACTTTTTATTTTATTTTTGCTTTTAAGCTATTGAACATGTTGAATAATTATACTGAGTTAGAAAGTTTTACTTCTGCGCTCAGAAACTCCCGTATTAAGCGCCCTATAAATGTAATTATTGTTATTATTCATGTTATATAGCTATTAGTGTACCCTAACTCTTATACTTTTGGGATGATGATGATGATAGAGGTGTCATTCCCCTTCCCTTTTTAATCCCTTTTTTGTTGTTATTATTATTATCATTAGTAAATATGTTCTCATTATCATCATTATTAGGACTAATGATAATATTAGTATTAATATATGTATTCTCTCTATTCCATTATGTTCGAAAATATACAGTGAAAAAAGATTACAGGAGGCGAAATTTTTCAAGGGCAAACGCTTTTGTGTCGAGAGTGCAGTAAATACAAAAATAAACCCCCCCCCCCCCAAAAAAAAAAAAAAAAAAAAAAACAAGAAGCCAATACATTTTAAATTAAAACAGTTATTATGGGCATAAAATTAATAACAGAAAAAGCATTAGTTGATAAATACACTGATAAATAAATGCACACTCTTGATATTGTGTAATTTCACTTAAAGTTAAAATATGAATTCAGAATGTAATTGATACACTTGTCTTTGGATGTTATCCAAATTTTTTTCGGATAACCCTATTTAACATCAGATTTAGATTAATTATATTTGTATGGTATGAACTCCTCCAAAGTTATCTAATAATTAAGAAAATTATGAAAGGATCAACGAGCAATGCAACTTTCTTCAAATGTATTTTGTACATTGCATAAATCTTCATATCATGCATAAACATTATTATGACGTGTTTAAATACGTTAAATAGAACGTGGCTCTATTTCTCGTAGAGAAGCTCTTTGTATCTGAATATGGTATGACTGTATTTCATAGTTCATACATTATTGGTTGAGGGAAAATAACATGAGTGCATTTTAGGCTGATGTCGAATATTAAATTTTTTAATCACAATCACAGGTATTTCGTCCTTTAAAAAAACTGGTTTGTATGCAGATGTGAACAAGTATGAATGTTTATTGATGAAAGTTATAAGTGAATATTTTAGTAAAGGGAATAATACTCTTGTCACAATCAGACAACAGTAATGTTTGCTCCCGTTACTTACACAACATTGACGATTTCTCTCTTTCCAAAGAATAACATTCGAGACAGCGCCATCTTGTGTTAGAAGAAACAAAACTTGATAGCTCAGAACTTCAGGACTGGTTTGTAGACCAATATAATAATAAAATGACCTTCGAGTGAGGTGGTCTAGCTTCCACACCTTTTAGTTAAAATCAGTCATTAAGACAGAATATTGATTGCTATCCGATCAATTTTTAAGCGAAATTCCAGGACTCATGTTATCATCTTTAAAATTCTCTTTAGAGACAGACAGAGAGGGAAGAAAAGAAGTGGATAAAGAGAAAAAAGGGAGAGGGAGAAAGATGAAAGAAGGGAAGAGAGAGAGAGAGAGAGAGAGAACAGAGAAAGAGAGTCCGATAAAATGAGAGAGAGTGAGAGGATAAAAAGAAAGAGAGGAAGAGGGAACAAAAAGGGAGGTGAGAGCAACATGAACAGAACAAATAGAAAGGGGAGAATATGCAGAAGAAGAAATAGAAAACAAAATAATAGAAGAAGAAGAAAAAGAATGTTTTTGATAATAATTGTAATAACGAGTTTGAAATGTCTACAAGATTTGTAAAAACCAACTTTGTCTCCAAAATTAAGGTAGAAAAAGAAAAGCATTTTGCTGCACACTGACCTTGTGTCAACTCCGAAAAGGGAACTTGCTAAATATAGCATGTCTATTTTAATTGATGTACATCCAAGTTTGCAATGCATGAAATTGTCGTCGTGATAATTATAGTCACTATTGTACAGCGTCTAAAATGGAAGTCCACTGTGATATTAAGTTAGTTTTTAAAAAAAAATGAGAGGGACACATTAGAAAAGTTTGAGCAATATCCAACTACAAGTTGGAAGGTTATGATTTATGAAGTTGCCATCAGTGAAACTGGCGTCAATATAACGTAATTTGCGAGTTCCTCATCAATTTGCTCTATTCAGTAAAATGTCATAAACATTCATTTTCTTAGTAATTGATGACGGAATAGATCTTTGTTCATACAGGTGTTTTCTTTCAACATGTTGTAATAATCACATTTAGGGTAAATGTATGATTGAAAATGTTCCTAAGGGAAAATGTGAATTTTTGTAGTAGATTTAGTACAGGAAAATGGAAGGGAAGCTCGCAAGATTATGTCACGGAGTTGCTAATTTGTGTTTGATTGATAGCACCTTTGAAGGTTCATGACTTTCTGAATTTTAATCCCTCAGCCCCGAAAGGGGTCGAGTGGTCGAGTAGGTGCTACCTATTCGTGATGCCTGGCTTTCACAGCCTCTGGTTGCTTTTGTTGTGGCTTGGTTCTCCTCTGGACCTTTCTTTCACTCTCTTTATCTGATTCTTACCATAAAATCCTACCCTTTATATACTCTTCGAGCGAGTCCCTCTATACTACGAAGCACGATAATATCTCAGGGTTGGAAAAGATTTAGCAATCAAACAAAGAGGTTGTTTAAAAGCCAATCTTCCCCTTAAGGGGCTTTCACACCGGGCCTTGCGTAGAGTTGCGTAGTGTTGCGTACCGACTACGCCGATTGTACGCAACCCTATATCCCGGCCTACGTAGCTTTAGGCGGAGGGACGCAAATGGGTACGCGAGATGGACAGCGTACCTTCGTAGACACTAAACGCAGAGAGTACGCATAAAGTACTCAGGTCTACGCAACACTACGCTACTGTACGCCATCCCTACGCAACACTATGCTACTGTACCCCGTGCCTACGCAATAGTACGCCAGCCTACGCCAGTCCGACCTCAGCACACAAGACGATGATGATGGTGAATGTTTATATGGGTTTATGGGTGAACTGGAATCATAAGAACTTGTTAATTAGTGTTTCAGGGTAATGAAATACATTACATTACTTTAACCGAATCACGAAGTAATGATTACCATAATGAAAAAACAGCCTAAAAACTGACAATAAACTCCTGCTGACACTCTGGAAATTAAAGTGTGTAATTTAACAAGACTTTGACATGTTATTACACATGGACGTTACCAAAAGATACATGTTATCATGAATTAATAATCACAGCAACAATAATAGTCTTTCATCACCCTGAAACACTGATTAAAAAGTTCTTATGATTCACATTTCATATAAACCCATATAAACATTCACCATCGGAATCGTCTTGTGTGCTGTGGTCGGACTGACGTAGGGTAACGTAGTGTTACGTAGGCATGGCGTACAGTAGCGTAGTGTTGCGTAGGGATGGCGTTCAGTAGCATAGTGTTGCGTTGGCATGGCGTAGAGTAGCGTAGTGTTGCGTAGGGATGGCGTACGGTAGCATAGTGTTGCGAAGAATTGCGTACTTTCTGCGTATAGTGTCTACGCCGAAGGTACGCGATCAAAAATAAACATGTTTAATTTGTGTGCATAGGCTAGCGTAGGGTTACGGACGCTCGGCTTAGGGTTGCGTACGCAAAACTACGCAACTCTACGCAAGGCTCGGTGAGAAAGCCTCTTTAAGGAGGTAAAACCAGAGAGCATTATAGCTGTTAGTCTCCCACTCTCGAAAAGAGCTTCCTGCTTAAAGTGGCATTCCGTCACAATAGGATCAAATCATAGTTGCGCTTGATTTTCAGTTTCTTTCTTGGTTCAGAGTTTTCATAACTTTCAGTAAACATCTAGTTTGAATGTTGCAGACTGTCACTTATCAAGGCGACTCAAAATTATACGATATCTTTGCATGAAACTGAATTCTAATCACACGCACACACACACACCCTCCCAGCTATAGAGCAAAAGGATCATATATCCATAACGTAACCTTTCATACAAGTGCATGTTGTTTCAATATATACCTGACATTAAGGAAGTTTATCATTTTTTATTTAAAAAAAGGGGATTTCGGTATCGCATGTCAATAAACACAAGAAAATCACTTTCCAGTTATCAGGAGCCGTTTATGTAAAACCAAAACCATTCATAGGGTTACTGCGAATCCATGTATTGTGGAGTAAGCCATTCTGTCCCTCCACTCTGGAAACAGGGCTTCCTGCTTAAAGTGGTTTTCCGTCACAATAGGATCAAATTGCGCTTGATTTTCAGTTTCGATTTCGGTTCAGAGTTTTCATTACTTTCAGTAAACATCTAGTTTACAGAATGTTGCAGACTGTCAATTATTACGGCGACTCAAAAATATACAATATCTTTGCATAAAACTGAATTCTAATCACACGCACACACACACAACCGCTCAAACACACGCCCACACGCAGGTGGTTTTGATTTCAAGTTGGTTTCGAAAAGTAGAATAGCACCAATATTAGCTCATGTTATGTATGTGTTTGTGCGTGTGTGTGTGTGTGTGTTGAATGATGTATACCCAGTGAGTTATTAGGCTCCTTGGTATACCTACACATGTGATTCTATAATACAGAGGTAGATATACTTATATGTTTGTAAGTTTGTTAGTGTGATGTGTGCAAATACTTAATATCATTTGAATTGAGAAAAAAGTTGTATACATGGTATATATAATAATGTGTATAAGGTACAAGCATTTTGGATTATACATTTAAAGTAACTTAATCAAATAGCTCCGTTTTAGTCTCATTTGACAACGCCCCCAATCGTCAGAGTCCAGCAGCCTATAAACTTGTTAACCTATGGAATTTTGCCCCCTAAAAAATCGTTAAAAATACTCTTTTTTGGGGGGGTTTAAACGAAAAGCACATCAACCCCGACGTACGTTGACACTAGCTCTTTCATTGGAACCCTCATGTCCCATTGACTTTTGAAAGTTCACCCACCGTTATTTGATCAAAATAGGTCGCAAGCTCGCCATTGCATATATAACGTATGTGTAACAAGGCGAACTTTGGACGCAATTTACCACGCGATTGTAAGATTATAGGTCAAGCACACGAAGGATAACAGACATGAATTATCATAGATCAGTTCTGCTTGGTTCATTATGTCCACTTCAGCCAACCCATCTAGCGTAATTTTTGCATTTAGTATAGGCAAACATTTTGCCGAGGTAAGCAAAAACATGAATATTCATGACACACCATGGACTATTCGATTATTAACAGAGGGGTGCAATTGTGCACCACATCAAACTCCCCTACTTTCAGTATTTCAATGTATTATGTAGTTTGGTAGGTTTATTTTACTAACTGTTTAATTATCAGATATCAATGATAGTTTAAAGATATGGAAAAGGTTTTTGTATTTTATATTTAGCAAAGCAATCCCACATACAAAATCACTATCAAATGTCGTCTGATCCGCCGATGGCCGTCTACTATATACGTTGTATAGACGGCGAACTAACTACGTTTGTGCTGGCGAAAATGAGACAACCGGAGCAATATGAATATTGGAAAGGGTCGAAGGATTTACAATTCAAAAACTCATTTATACCCTTAAATATCATTCTGAATTTCCTTCAATATATAAATGAATACAATTACAGATATAATGCAAACACATATGATGTACTTATTATTCACTCGTATCCTTTTAATACCATTACGTCAAATATTATGACTATCCAATTCGAACAAACATCAAACGGAAGTTAAAGTTTATTTAACCTAGCAAGGTTTCCTTTACGAATCATAATGTTTTATTATCGTGTTTATTATAATTTAATGACCCCCGCTTAAGTGGAATTTAAATGAGGAAGTCGCTCTTGCATGATATAGCACAATGCAACCATGCAACTTCCTTCAAAATTAAACATCAACTTACTTCCAGGACTACATAATTGGAACTAAATAACTATTTACAGTCCTTCACGGTATTAGAGTTCAACAATTTTTTGCGATGTCATTCTTTAAAAAAATATTAGCATCAGCGGGGTAAGGCAAACTATTGCACAGGAAAGATAGCAAATTAACAATCTTTTAAATTTGTTTTCTTACGCTAACAGTTCATCATGGAGGCCTCAGCAGCTTCAATGCTGTTCTTCCTCATGTTCCTAAGAGGAAAAGGTTGTGAACTTGCAAGACAGAAATTTGGAGTTTACTGTGTAGCTGTTTGATGTGTCGATTTATTAGGGGGGAGGTAACACGCCCATAAACACTGGTGGGAAGTAGAATCCTTTCCCCCAAAAAAATTATGCTTAGTATTTAGTATTACATTGATACAATTTACGTTGTAAAAAATATACAGAACAATCTAGCAAAATGTAAAATCACGGTAGGAGAGAGAAGAGAGAGAAAGTGAGACAGCCAGATAACGGAAAGTGAGAATAAATAGTGGAAGGGTGGAAAGAGAGTGAGAGAGAGAGGGTGGACGAGAGGGAAAAAGTGGATGAGAAATATATAATTAATCAAATACTGTCTAACAGGAAGGAGATTTTGGTATCGCATGTCAATAAACATTAGAGAATCACTTTCGAGTTGGTCGAATGCCCATTACTAAGAACCACTCAGGGAAAAAACCAAAAACAATCATGGTTTACTGCGCTTCCGTGCATTGTGGAATAAGCCATCAAACAGGAACAGACAAAAGAAGAACGGCAAAATGAATAAATCAAGAGTTTCATTTTACATAAAAGCAGGAGCAAATATTTGCACTATTACAAATTCAGTCTGACATAATTATGAAGGCGACGAGAATTCATAATAATACTCTGCTACAAAACAAAGATCTATGCAATGTTATGTCCGTCGTTATCTAAAATTTAAGTACTCAAAACAAGCCGATATGAATTTTTTGGAAAGGATAGTTATCTTCGCGATAATCTGCACAGGACTCTGTTCGGCTGTTGATCCAGGTAAATTATTGCACTTTTCAATTACACTCGCTTGCTGCTCAGATATAATGTTTTTGTTAACCTATTTCAGGACTCAACCTTCTCTTTCAATTTTTGAAAGGATAGTTATCTTCGTGATAACCTGCACAGGACTCGGGGCCGATCGGGATCTGAATTGAGTCTACTTTGGAATTACAATTATTCTCATGTGTTGATTTGGCGATCGCTGCGAGGCTTTGTCAGCCGTTCCCATTGCATGTATCAAAATGCTTCTACGATATACCGGCTACTTTAATGTTTTCGTACTTAAAATGTTTTGTTCATTCACAATGCTCAGAACAAGTTTTATTACCTCTCATTTTGTAAAGCAAGTTTCAATGAATAAGATGTTAGCAATACTCTACTCATTACGTATTTATATGTGTCACCTGCCCTTATGCTCGCATTTGCTTTGTACATTATCATGCAAACAAACTCAGTATAATGCAATATTCACGTTACTGAGGTCGCCCGGGTGAGGCAGTTTCTTTGATTTGTTCCTACCCAGCAATTACGAAAACCATGCATACCTCTGTCAATAGACATCGCTCGATTCAAATAATTCGGTCATCGACCAACGCATTAAGCTGCGTTGTCTTGGTGACAATCTCAACTCACCCTCCACAATATATCAATTGCACCCCCGCCCCCCCCCCCACTCAGTGTTATTTAGGGTACGCATATGCGTGTTCCCTCCTTTTGAAACCACCCCCTAAGTCCGGTGTGTAAAGTCAATTTTGTGTATGTACGTGCCGGACCTTGGTGCGTGAAAAGTACCCCTTTACCGGGCATTTTGGTAACACGCATGCGGTCATTCCAACCCCGGGGTGGGGGGGGGGGGGGCGGTAAATGATGTCTAACTTTCCTTTACAATCGCTAACTAAATGATGAGCTTCATGACTTTTTTGTATAGCCACTCTGATGATTCCACACACTGTGAAAAGGTTGGGCAATATTTTTCCAACACTTTGCCCAACGTTGTGCCAATAGTCAACCCAACCATCTATTGGGCAATATTTTGCCCAGTGGTATTGGTAAACGTAAATACCCTTCTTCACACGTGCATAATTGTTTCGTATTTTGACCAAAATTTGGGCAAAGATTTGACCCTTCAACTGCCCGACTACGGTAGCCCACTTGTTGGGAAAATCTCGACCAGCTGTTGGGCACAATTTGAAAATATTGCCCAATAGATGGTTGGGTTGACTATTGGCACAACGTTGGGCAAAGTGTTGAAAAATATTGCCCAACTTTTTCACAGTGCACCACCCCAGGGAAACGCGGCTTTCTTTGATTCAGAAGAAATTAATCGTTAAAATTTACAAATGCCTGATATGGAACTGGGTTATGATGAACATAACAGATCATCTAATTATCTTTTACCTCTTGATTTAAAAAAAGCGTGAATTCTTCAAGCTAACAAATATTTGTTTCCGTCTTACATCACAACATACGAAGTCTCTGTAAGAATTTTGATCTATTACAATTATTTTTAAGTGTGCTTAATGTTTACTTTTCAGTCATAGGTTTATGTGAAACTTGATTGTCAGAAACGCCCCCTCCACTTCTTATTTTGGATGGCTATTCGTTTGTTCCCAAAAACAGAAAAAGTAGACCTGGTGGTAGTGTGGCCTTCTATATTGAAAATGACTTGGATTCTGCTCTAAGAGAAGATCTGATTTTTATGACTGACGCTATCGAAAGCATTTTTATTGAAATCAATGTCCCACAGGGGAGAAACATACTTGTCGGTGAAATATTCAAGCCACCAAACTCAAATTATACTGATTTTATTGATACATTACAATCTATGTTAACCTCACCTTTATTTAATGATAAACATTATATAATAATGGGAGATTTTAATCTTAACCTTTTTAATTATAATGAAAAACCACACTGTCGAGATTTCTTGGATATCATGAATTTAAAATCACTGTTTTCCAAGTATAACGAAACCAACACAAAGTTCTGATAATGCATCAACCCTTATTGATAATGTGTTCTCCAATATTTCCTATTGTATGCATCGAGACGTTATAGTTTCTGATATATCAGATCATTTCCCAGTGTTTACATGTACCCCCCCCCCCCCCCATATTTCTAACACATTCAAGCCTGATATTCAGAATATCATAGTGGGTTCACGTCATATGTCAGAAGAGAATATAGCTAGACTCAGAGCAAGTCTGATGCTCAATGACTGGTCAGTAGTTCTTGACAATAATGATGTTAATTATGCTTATAACAAGCTAGTTGATATAATTATGGCTTCATGTGATATCCATATTCCAGTGAAATCACTTTCCAAGTCGAGTTATAAAACGGTACCTAGATCCCCCTGGATCTCCAAGTCTTTACTCAGATACATTAACCGGAAAACAGTATTTTTTACAAATATAAATCTAAAAGAGCAGACGAATCTAAGCTTAAATATTTTCCCTATCATAATTCCTTGACATCTGTAGTACGTAGGTCAAAAAATTATTATTATTCAACCCAATTCACCACTCTTAAAAAATACATAAAATCAACCTGGAAAATTATCAATAATGTTCTCAGAAAAGGTGAAAAGAAAAACAATCGAATTCAGTAAGGTCGTCTACAACGGAAACGAAATAAAAGACCCTCTCGGCATAGCAAAGGCATTTGACTCTCTTTTTGTAAATATAGGGCGTGATCTTCCCAGTAAAAAACCCTGCCACGAATAATTATTTCCACACGTTTCTGAGAAACCAAAATCCTCAATCATTATTTCTTGTACCCATACTAGTCAGTTGCCGGTGGCTCTGACCCTAATATCGTTCAGTAGGTCTTAAGGAAGCCCTGTACCAAAAATGGCATTTCTACAACAACAAATCATTGTTATACAATTATTGGGGGGGGGGGGGGGCTCCAAAAAGACACCCCACCCTCTACCCTTTAATTGAAATAGTCTGTCCATTGACATTTTTTATTTAATCTGACTTTGGTAGATGGCATAGTAGCAAGCAAAATGAAAATCGCTAAGGTAATTCCAGTTTATAAAGAGGGTAATGTCGACGATGTAGGCAATTATCGCCCAATATCTTTACTTACATCATTTTCCAAATTACTCGAAAAATAATATATTCTCGCACCATCCGATTTTTAAAGCCCAAGTCCATTCCGTTTTTTCAAAAATTATAGCATGTTGTAAACAAATTCAAAGGTTAAAAGTAAAGACCAGTTTTGGAAACGCCCCTCTCTCAAAAAAATGAAATGGAAGTTCTCATTACCAATCATGTGAAAGAATATGTTTTGACTAATACGTGATGATACAAATTTTGCCGTGAAAGTCGGGAAACCACCTACTAAATGAAATGTTTGGTAAATTATTGTATCTGTTGGGACCAAATAGATATCGCGCACGTGGTCGCGTAGTCCCATATACATCTTTCTGTGTACAGTGTTTATAATTTTACCAAGACTGGGCCAAATTTCTTATCATTTAGATGATTTCAGAACCTTGCAGTACACACCAATACTTATATGCTAGATGAATAACCTTTTCTGATCGATTCCACAACGTTTCTTTCACAACGCAATCGCATGACCAGAACTAGTCTTTATCTTTAAAACTGCCAAATATCACGGCGTACTTCAATCAGGTGATTTTTAAGAGCGATTTTTGTTTCGGTTATTTCGAGAAAAACATTTGAATTGCTGTACGGATGTGACGTATGCTCCTTACAACAAAGTTGCTAGCAGTATACATTCTGACAATAGGCTATTTTCGTAATGTTACCAACTTCAATGCATACGTCTTTGTGACGTGCCTCTATACAAACTATTTCATTCACCTGAAAAGAATTATAGTATTTCATTATTTTTATCAGGTGAATGAAATAGTTTGTATGAAGGCACCTCACAAAGACGTATGCATTAAATGTGGTTACATCGTGTTGTGAGGGCCCTATATCACAACAAATGAATTTATAAGCGAGTTCGTAAATAGCTCTGGACCGCATGACCCCAAAATATCCACAGATCTTAGACCCGATGGATACTTCCCACCTGTGCATTTTAGAATAATCACTGCCAAAGTGATGGAGGTGCTTCATGGATACCTTTTGTTTGCCTCTTGAGAAGAATACTTCCACCTGTGTATCAGATAAATGTACTGTCGGTACATAAATGAATACTAATTACATAACTTTCATGAGCACGATACAAGTATTCGTCTAAATGGTTTTACAATTTGGGTTCGAATGACCTTGATCTGCCCATGCGCAAATCCTAATTACGAACTCGCTTATAGTCGGGGAGAACCGGCTTGTTTTGTGCTCATTTAAAAAAAAAAAAAAAAAAAAGTCTGAGCACCATTTTCCAAAATCAAGTTATATGTTGGCTTTTTAGATTTTTGTCTATCAAATCAGCTCAACTTTTCAGTGGAGTGGACTTGTACTTTAAACACCTGCAACATCTTAATAAATTATCAATTTGGTTTTCGCCAAAGACATTCAACCACGCACGCAAAAATACTAGGGAATTTTAGATTTACACGACGAGAGCGTGGACTGCCGCGTGTAACATTGTGTTAAAGGCACACTGCAGTACTTGTAGCTACTTGCGCCCTCTATATAACAAACAATGCCTAATCGGTGACAATTGGTCCCCCATGATCCTCTTTTTCTTATGTTAATTATGAGCTGAGTTGATGAGATAACCACCTGTCCAGTGACCTTGCAGGGCAGTCAAATCCCTCCTATAATCTAGAACAGATAAGCTTTAAATGAAACCGAACCCCAAGAAATAACTTTACTTATTCAGAGAGATTTATCGTATTATTGCCCATTAATCTACAAGATTCCCCACCAAAGTGTATGATAGAGGTATAAAGCAAGAATAATGTGCCGTTTCTCAGCACGACATGGGCATCGTCATTTTCTTGATAACGTGACGTACTATGCGAAGTCGTTTTAAGGTTTATGTATTCAAATTTATGGATGCTTCCTTCCCAGACGTGTGTGGTGATGAAGCATTTCATTCACCTGCTATTATCCTTTGTACACACTTGCCAGAACGCAAATTGCATAAATAAGTTGGTGCTCTTCTAGGGTAAAGGTTGCTCATAAATGAAATAGATTTGTCAACTGCCATAGTGTATTATTTATAAGTGAATTTAGTTACAATTGTTCCCCTGTTATTTATTTTTCAGCAAATATAATTTCCATCTTCTCAGATATGATTTTTCCTCACTGAAAAGAAAACGTTTTGGTTATTGATTTAACAATTCTTTCCAACTAAAGCTTGGTGCATGATACATGTACAGCATCACACCATGCCAGGAATAATTATGTTCATTTATATATCTCTTATTTATTTTCGTAAGGAATATTTTACATCAAAGGGCAGGAATTTATTTCATTTTTAAGAATACCTACATTTATTCTTTGGGGTTAGGTTTCCTTTAAGACACTGGGCCGTGCCCGGCAGCGTAATTACTTTCCCACTTGTGCTCCGGATCCCAGCATGAACTCATTTGCATACAGCCAATCAGAGCTCATCTTGTCAATAACTAGCTTGTACAGATTTTACGGATGCGGAAGGGTACGGTGCAAAACTCACGCCAAACAGCGCATTGCCTATGTCACACACGCATGGTGTGCGTGCATAGGTCCATGGCACAGCTTGGCTGGGAAATAGTTTCAATTGTGCTCTAGCATGTCTACCTTTAGCAAATATTTTATAGATCTACACCTCTAATATCAGCTTATGAAATTGCTGTGAAAAGTTTTTACTTAGCACTAATTTAAAAATATTCTGTCAATCAATGATATGCCTTATCGTCATCAAAGCAGTATAGGGACTCATTTATAAAGGTTTTATTACGGTTGAGAAATTTATTAGAGATCTACATCTCTCTGAGGCTCTAATAATATCAGTTTAAGAAATTGCTGTGATGTTCATAGTTCTCAGTTAAGAATTCCTGCAATAAAAGAAGTAACAAAATAAAAATGATATTATTAGGGCCTTTTAGAGATGTATATAGTCTAGATGTATGATAAATTCTCAACCGTAAAATCTTAAGAAATGAGTCCCTATATAGTGGCTTCGATGACGATAAGGCCTATCTTTGATTGCTAGAGTAACTTTAAATTAGTACTAAGTAATAACTTTTCACAGCAATTTCATGAGCTGATATTATTATTAGAGGTGTAGATCTGTAGTAAATTTGCTAAAGGTATATACATGCTAGAGCACAAATGAGCACGGTTGAGAATGTATTATACATCTAGACTATATACATCTCTAAAAGGCCCTAATAATATCAGCTGTGTGTACATGATCTCTAATAAAGACTTGATTTACCACCCATGAGCTCTGATTGGCTGTATGCAAATGAGTTCATACTGGGGTCCGGAGCTCAAGTGGGGAAAAATTACGCTGCCCGGCAGTGCCTTAAAAGGACGTCACATTAATACCTTTAAAGGATGTCACAGGTGACGGTCCACGTTCTTGTCGTGTAAATCTAAAAGACCCTAATGTTAGTTGATAAAATATCGATAGTATGTCTCATACTGTTGGTATTTTGCTGATTTTCTCCACGGCCTTCGATACAATTAACCACGAGATTCTACTTTACAATTTATCCCATTACGGGATCCGAGGGAAGGCATTGGAGTGGTTCCGAAGCTACCTTACTGGTAGAACCCAGTTTGTGTCCATTAATAACCAAAACTCGAACTCAGAATCAATATATTGCGGGCAACCACAAGGCTCCTTCCTTGGCCCACTCTTCTAATATTCTTTATATCAATGATTTCCAAATCTCATCAACAGTTCTCTCGTTCCTCCTATTCGCGGACGATTTCAATATATTTCTTTTTCACCAAAACCCCAACATGTTTCTTAATATTTTTAATTATGAACTAAATTTTGTATTTTAATGGATACAGGCCAATAAACTTTCTCTCAACTTGAATAAGACTAATGTTATGCTCTTTAGCAACACATTAATTACCCTTCCAGGGCAGGTTCAAATAAATGATTTAAGTTTGGCCATGGACCTATTACGGATGGACATTCGACGTGATTCTATCTTTGATCCAATGAGAGTCACCGTCTTCTGATTATGTGCACCTAAATGAAAACGTTCAGCTGTTTTAACAATAACTACTGCGTAAGCATTTTCGGTCATTGACAAAGGAGCAGTTTCCCTCTCTTGGGTTTTGTTTGGATGGTGTGCTCTGTAAAGAGTGTCTTAAATAAAAACATCCCCAATGGGGAGCAGCAAAGTTGAAAAGCAGACGATTTTGGTGATCTGGAAATTTGTTATTACTGATTTGCACACTTTCGCACGCACCAATGACCTTATAAAACAATTATAAGGCCATGATCTTTATAAGCCCTGTTCGTTGTAACTCTGGAATATTATGAGGAAATTGGGGCAAACGGGATTTTAAATCACAAACAATCCAGTAATAACTTTCCTAGCCTAATAATGCTTCCTCGATATTTGTTTAAGCATGGTGACATACGTACACGTGTGCTTTACCATGGATCCCTGGTTTCACCTATCATTGCATATCACCTATATATATCCATTTGATATTTGAAGATTGGTCATGTGACTTTGAAGAGGACAAATGTGGAATCATTGAAGAGGAAGGGAGCTGGACCATCGGCAACGATCCTTACAGAGGTACGTTGTTGGCATTGACTGAAACGTCTTTGCCTCTTCTTAAAACACATCTTCTGTTGACTATTCCGCATTTACAAAAGAAGAATACGTAACCAAATACGTAACATATGGATTTAATGTTGTTGTTTTATCACATTTCTTTTACCATTACAATCAACACTCTCAAATGCCATACACAAAAACTGTTGGCTTGGAGCGACGAGCAAAAACCATAAAGTGGCAGCACTTTCATACGAGAGGTCCTTGGTTCGTCAGTGCTCAATGCTTACATCATTGGACAAGGTGTTTCGCATACATGCGTTCCTCTGTTATCAGGTATAAATACGATGTTGTGTCAATCATGAAGTTGGAGTGGCAGCACTCTTATACGAGATGTCCTGGTTTCGGTTTGTGCTCAGTACTTCCATCTTTTGAAAAAGTGTTTTGCATACATTTCCCCCTCTCAACGAAGATTTAACTACAATGTTCTGTCAATAATCATTAAAGGACCTCAATGAAAGCAGAAATACGTGGTTACCGTGTATAAACAGGACCAAATTAATATCATTGCGTTTAACTAAATATAACAAAATAATAATAAATAATGTACTTTCCTGTCGAATGGATACAGGGGCCTATTTGCATTTCAACTCGTTTTCTACAAACTATATACAGGGGCTCTAATCGCAGATGTGTCTACAAGCAGTACAGGTGACATGTTCATATTCTCCATCCCGCACAATTTCACATCACCGCAAGGAAATTTATCTTTTGACTACTTCTTTGCGGGGGATGGTTCAGACTTGTTGGTCAAGGTTTGCAGGGAAGCAATTGAACCTGCATTTGCATTTGCTGGTATGGGAGGTGCAATGCTAGATACTGAAGTCGTTCCTTACTCATGTGCAAGCAAAATGGATGTTGAGGTTTGTAATGCAAGGAATTATTTTCTAGTTTTCTTTGATATTGTACCTTCAAGCATGCTTTAAGCATGCTGACACAAGATAGATCTCGCTTTTGTATTTTGTTGTTATATAAAGGCCTAAATAAGCATTAAAAATAATAATTCATAACCACATTAATTATCATTTAAATTTAACAATATATCAGTACCTTGTTTCTATTGATTTCATGGATATAAACAAGCAGTAAATTTAAACAAAATTAATATGTTTTTAAAACGTGTTGAGAATTGTCGGGCTTTTGAATAGCTAATCTGGTACGATCTTTATTTAGTATATGTATATGTTATCGATTTATCTCTTTAATTCACTCTTAAAATACTTTTAAAAATTGGTTTGTTAATATTGAAGACCACTTTCTTACAGGAGATTTCCGAAAAGAGAAATCATATTTGTTCTCCTCTGTTTTTATTTCCTTCTTCATAATTACAGATTACATTCATTGCAAGAAGGGGTCGTTATCCTCCTATCATCAGAGTAGACAACATTCAAATATATGAAATACCAAATATAGGTAAGAAGCTGAAAAAGCTTGAAGTGGGTGCATATAATGCCATAAAGTTTGATTTACAAAAGATCCATTTTTTCATGAATCTAAAATAAACGGTATAATGTATAAAGGTATAAACCTTTCGGTTTCAGTTCACGCTCTTTTAATTTTTACAGGCATCAGGATTTTGTTTTAAAACTCGTTGACATCGAGATTCTTAAGCCCGAGATTAACGAAATTAAAAGTGGAAAATAGATTATTGCTTCTCTTTTTTATATAAGTACAAGAAGAAAAAAAGCAACTATCACTTATTTAATTTGTTTAAATTAAATTATTATTTTTATTTTCATACTTTCTAATGTTGATATGAGAAGGGAAGTATTAATGTTTTAAAAATGGAGGACATCTATGAGGAACAACAACAGTTCCACAAACAAATAAACGAAAAATCTACCAATCTTTATTCTGCTCAGACAAACTGTTAACTCAGAGTCGCAAGAGACATATTTGAATCTGAAAGAACGGGATTAGAGGTCGAAACACTCCTGCATAGTGGAGTAAAACGAGTCACATTGGATGAGCGCGTGGAATTATAGGCCGTATATTTAAATTGGTGCTGAAGATTCTCTTTAGATATCTCACAGGTCCTGAACGTTTACCAAAATGCTGGTAATAATTTCCAATCTAGAAGGGTGTGGAGGTTTCGGGGTATGATGGTTCATTGACTTGACTGAAGTATCCAAGGATTGAGGGTTCGAATCCCAACCTGCTACTATTAAACGCCCTTTGTGAAGACATTATTCCGATACTTCAGTGATTATCTTCTATTAAATCGCTCTTATTCAAGAACCATGACGGACAGCACAATTTGCTGCAACATAAATAGAATCAAACGTTCCAGTGATTCTGGGTCAAAACATAGAAATAAAACGACAGTAAAACCTCTATTGGGAAGGTGTCGGCTACTGAAGTAGCTCTGCCTGCTTTAGTCATCATCCGTATGGATGATACAACTTTATCATTGCACTAATATTAATTAATAATCTGGACTGAACATCAAAATAGTAAGGTGTTTGCCCATTGCACACGGGGCGTCATTTATCTGACGTATGACTGGATCAACGACTGGCGCGGTCTTTGACGCGGTGTGAAAGTAACATTGACGCATATTGTGAGAGTCACATTGACACACAGTGTGAGAGTCACATTGTACAAACAGTGAAGGCGAAATTAACAGTGCTAACAGTGCGATGTATTACCAGCGTATATGAGCTAATGGCCTTCAGAGGGGGTAATAAGGGCAGATAATAGGGACTTTTAGATTTGCACGACGAGAATGTGGACTGCTACATGTACATCCTATTAAGGCAATGTGACGTACTTTTAAGCCACACTGCGTCACATTGCCTTAAAAGGATGACCACGTAGCAGTCTACGTTCTCGTCGTGCAAATCTAAAAGTCTCTAGTGACGCAATCGAGATGACGCCTCGAGTGTTGAAATAAGAGACCATGAAGTAGTATTGGGACGCAACTTACTCCCGAAATAACTGCTGCTGAATATTCTTTTTAGTTATTTAAACAATTGAGTTTCATCAATTTTACCTCAAGTAAATCCAATCAATTTGTCCCAAGTTAATAAACACATTCCCTTTTTCTAAATGACATGCTTAGCGTCCTGCCTGGAATCGGTTGTCACGGGTACATTTGGAACCCTGAACTTCCTCGCTACACCTCTGGACCAGACCGCTGACAGCCAAGAACGGTGTAGTGAATACAGTAACAACAGTAAGTCGATGATCAGAGATGTAGCATTGTGTTAGCCATTGAGGGGGGGGGGGGGTGGCATCGATCGGCCTTACTTGGTGGATGGCAAATGAGATTTAACTAGGCATAGTAACAAGGTCATCGATGAGGGGCCTGAATAGAGTCATGTCATCCCTTTCGTTGATACCGTACTCCTGTAGCTACATCCCTGGTCACATCACATATATTATCTAGGCATATTTAATGAAATTTATCATAATTAATCTTAATAATTTGAAAAAAATCTCTAGGCATGGGCATATAAGGCGAAGGAGGGGGTTGCAGCCCCTTGATAATTTTGAATTTTGAAAGGACTAATATTCGGACAATGATGTGGTGTTTTGATAGGGGGTCAGTCGGATTCGTCTTTATAGGTAATGCATATCATCTTCTTTGCATTTTATTTTCCCTTCGTTTCCTGTTCCTTTATTTTTTTCCCCTTTCTTTCTCTTCCTTTCCTCATTCGATTAGGTCAATTAGTTACTTAAAATCATGTACAAAAATATGTATTTATTGCAGCCCCCCTACCAAGAGCTAGACGGACATGTCGTGGGGATCTTTTATCATCAGCTGTCTGGGATGATCCCGTGTTCCAAGACTGCGTTGAGGGAGAAGATACTAATGAGGTTCTAGAAAACATTGCAAGGGTAAGAAATTAAGTTATAATTTATTTCATACGCTCTCATTTTATCATTTGCATATTGCAAGAAATTTACTACCGAGATGCAGGTTGGCTCAGAGGACGATAAGTGGTAGTAGTAGTAGTAGTAGTCATAGTAGGAGTAGTATGAGTAGTAGTGGTAGTACTTGTAGTAGTAGTAGTAGTAGTAGTAGTAGTAGAAGTAGTAGTAGTAGTAGTAGTAGTAGTAGTAGCAGCAGCAGTAGTAGTAGTAATAGTAGTAGTAGTCATAGTAGGAGTAGTATGAGTAGTAGTAGTAGTAGTAGTGGTAGTAGTAGTAGTAGTAGTAGAAGTAGTAGTAGTAGTAGTAGCAGCAGCAGCAGCAGTAGTAGTAGTAGTAGTAGTAGTAGTCATAGTAGGAGTAGTATGAGTAGTAGTAGTAGTAGTAGTAGTAGTAGTGGTAGTAGTAGTAGTAGTAGTAGTAGTAGTAGTAGAAGTAGTAGTAGTAGTAGTAGCAGCAGCAGTAGTAGTAGTAGTAGTAGTAGTAGTAGTAGTAGTAGTCATAGTAGGAGTAGTATGAGTAGTAGTAGTAGTAGTAGTAGTAGTAGTAGTAGTAGTGGTAGTAGTAGTAGTAGTAGTAGTAGTAGTAGTAGTAGTAGTAGTAGTAGTAGTAGTAGTAGATGAAGCAGAAGAGGAGGGCGAAGAAGAAGAAGAAGAAGAGAGAGAGAGAGAGAGAGAGAGAGAGATTGGTGGAGTGAGCGTTAATTCGGCTTAAAATGATGCACTGCGTGCCTTCCGTCCCAATATCGAGCTGCTCGCGTCTTTACGTGTTTACCTTGTCAAAGCCCTAGCGAATAATAATTATTTTGTATCATTGTTCATCAAAACTGAACTTTGTCATGTGGCACACTTACGCGAATGTACTCCACGTATTTAAAAAGGATGGTAGGCAGCGGCGAATGAGAGGGGAGGGGGGGGCACAATTAGCCGGTCGTTTCCCTTGCCCTGTGTCCAACTGGTAGCAACCCTCAAGTACACGACCAAAATTGGCCTCTCCAATTCTATTTTCCGGATTTTACCCTCTTGTAAGATATGACTCCGTTTCTGAGTAGTAATGTTTCTCTCCAATTACAGGCAGTTGTGACATCAGAGAATGTGACCGAATATTCTTACTACGTTGCTGAAGCGACCGCGAATGTCACCGATATCAACGCGGAAGGTCTCCGAGCCATTTCCGATGCTCTGGAGAAAATCGTCAACGCCGGAAACTCATCGACAGAGGTAATAACACAGATTTTCCGTGATCTGACATAATATTTGTTGGCGACTTCAAATATTTTTGTTTTAGGGCTTGCATAGGTTACGATGAGAATTAGATTAGGTTAATGGTTATAGGATAAAGGTAAGTTAGGTTTTGTGTTGGATCCATGGTTCAATTTAGGATTTTGATTATTAACTGTTAATCTATTGTCGCCGGAACACTATCTTTACACAATTATTATCATGATTATTATGAATCAGTTCTGTCATTACACATTACACATTTTAACCATGTGAAAGCCATTCTTACGACTTTGTCCATCAATTTATAACTTTATATTGTATTTTGTAACACAACCCACCCAAATAAAAAGAAGTATAATTCAATGCATAGGCGCCGGAAGTGGGGCAACTGCCCCCCCCCCCAGTCAAAAAAGTGGGAGGGGGGCAAAACGCATTTTTGCCCCCCCCCCAAAAAAAAAAAAAAAAAAAACGCCCCCCCCCCCAAAAAAAAAAAAAAAAAAAACGCCCCCCCCCTCCAAAAAAAAAAAAATAGTAAAGGAGTAAACATGGTTTGTATTTTTAATCCAAAAGAACGTAACAATAATAAAAAAAACCTTAATTAAATCACAATTACAATTCTATTCAAAGAAAAAGGAAAGTTTACAGGAATTAAATTTCATGAACATTGCGCATGCCACTTATACGATATTTATCAATGGAGGTCTCTAAAATAGCGATATGCGCATATCGTGGACATATTTTTCGAGAATGGGAAAGCGTGTCCGTTTTTTTGTTTGTTATAGGGGTGAGAAGACATGAGCCCCTGAACGCGGGCGTACTGAGGGGCGGGGGGGGGGGAGGGATGTGATGTATTTCTTTGTCGAAACAAGTGATTTACAAATGTTGATGTTCTGACATGATTTTCCGTCATTTTTTTCTCCAGTCATAACTTTTTATGCGTTCGTTGGAAAATAAGAAAGTCCCAAAAAACAGTCAGGCGAAATACGTTTATTAAGAAGCCTTTATGTCATGATTTGCAAAGTGGCTGGGCTCGAGCCCCCCCCCCCCCCTCCCTTTTTGAAAAAGTATGTTAAAGAGAAAAAGAAAGAAAGACGGAGAAAAAAGTGACCTGCCAATGTCACAAATAAGGTATAAAAAATGCTCATGACCGTAATTAAATGCTTAAAACCCCAGACCTTACGGGGGCTCCTCCCCCTGGACCCACCAAGGGACCTAAGGCGGGCCCCTGGATGCTCATCTGACCGTAATTAAAAACCTAAAACCCCTGAGCTTCCGGGGGCTCTGCCCCCTGGACCTCAACAAGGGCTCTAAGTCGGGCCCCTGGATGCTCATCTGACCGTAATTAAAAACCTAAAACCCCTGAGCTTCCGGGGCTCTGCCCCCTGGGCCCCACCAAGGGCCCTAAGGCGGGCCCCTGGATGCTCATCTGACCGTAATTAAAAACCTAAAACCCCTGAGCTTCCGGGGCTCTGCCCCCTGGGCCCCAACAAGGGCCCTAAGGCGGCCCCTGGATGCTCATCTGACCGTAATTAAATACCTAAAAAAAACCTGAGCTTCCGGGGGCTCTGCCCCCTGGACCCCACCAAGGGCCCTAAGGCGGGCCCCTGGATGCTCATCTGACCGTAATTAAATACCTAAAACCCTGAGCTTCCGGAAGCTCTGCCCCCTGGAACCCCACCAAGGGCCCTAAGGCGGGCCCCCTGGATGCTCATCTGACCGTAATTAAATACCTAAAACCTCTGAGCTTTTGGGGGCTCTCCCCCTCCTTGGAACATATCAATTGCCTTACAGAGGGCCCCTGGATGCTCATCTAACCGTAATTAAATACCTAAAACCCTGAGCTTCCAGGTGCTCAGCCCCTTGACCCCCTGCCGAGGCTCATGCCCTGGACCCCACGCCAATTTACGCTCTACCTGATCGATAATACTCCACTTTGAAAAACGTTCCGCGGGACCTGCATGTAACGTGTACGACTGGTGGTGATGCAGATTTTTCGTCGGCCCCCCCCCCTTCCGAATTTTTTTTCTCATTACGTCACTGCCCCTGGAATGTGAGCCGCCTGGAATGTTTGCCCCCCTCCCCCCCCCCCCCCCCCCCCATCCCAAACTGCTTCTGGCGCGCCTGATTCAATGGATGTCCAATAAACTTGAATATTTTAAGATTAATACTGTGAGGGTTTCCAATCAGAGCTAGTGCCCTTGGGTGAGATATCTATATTAATTCATTTCGGGTTAGGAAAATCAATCAATTACCTGTTTTCTACCAGGTCACCAACAATACCCTCCAGATCGTCGACAACGCTCTCGGTGCTCCCGACGAGGAGTTCGTAAACTCCGTAGACGTCGAAGCTCCGACGAGGATTCTCGATTTCTTAGAGCAACAGATCACCCTCTTCCAGACCAAGGGCGACGCCAACAACCTCACCATCGTCGGAAGGAGCGTAGCTGTGGTGGCCCTCCAGTTCCCGAACGCCAGTCTGTTGGAAGGCTTAGGATTCGCTACCCTGGCATCGCCGGACGGTGAAGAGAAAAGTGAAGTGCTCAACGAGCTGAATGAAAATAAAACGATGGTGTACTTCAACCCAGACAACATTCCAAAGACAACAATCGATGCAGCTGTTGTTTTGCCACCAGACATTCTTGGACTGTTGCCTCTATATTTATTAGGTGCGAAACACTACATGTTAAAAACCCAAACATTAGATACAATTGCATGATTAAACTGTCCCTTAACTATAGTTTAAACTACAATCATGGACTTTAAATTGTGTTCCCTTCAAATCGATCCAATGAACATTAATGAAATCAATTTGAAATTATTTAAAAAATATAGTGGTAAGCAAACAGTATTCAAAGCGCGGATCCATTTGGCGAGACACGTTCTTCATATCAGACCGAAAACGTTAACTTACTCAGTAATATTGACATCTGAGATAATGGGCAAAACGTGTCACCATTGACCAATATAAAAAAAAATACAAGTTAGAATCACACGAACACCACTTTTTGAAAATCCCTGAAAAGCAATTCTTCTCCCATCTTCCCTACCATGCAGAAAATGGAACTGTTCCAGTGACTTTCTTCATATTCCAGACCAGTAAGATCTTCATAAGTTCAGACCAAGAATACGACCTCGGCGGTGGTCGTCGACTAGCGGTCGGCACCCGGGTCATATCAGCGACCGTGGAGGGTGCGGTCATTCAAGGTTTGCCGCAGGGTGGTGAAGTGGAGACAGCCTTCCTCGAACTGAATGTGAGTTCGTTTGCTTCATTAAAAAGAGCAGCGGCAAAACTGCGAGCTTTAATCAATCTGAAAGGATTCATTCATTGTCAACACGTTATTTGTATACTTTAATTTTATAAGAGCCAATATAAAATACAATCTACAATTTCTTTTACAAATATAAAACACAAAGGGCTACGATATTACGCTAATGCAAGTTGCACACGGGGTGTTATTTCGATTACGTCATTGCCTGCACTATTAGGGACTTTTAGATTTGCACAACGGCAACGTGAATTGCTACGATCGACGTCCTTTTAATGCACTGCCTTGAATGGACGTCACACGTATCAGTCCACGCAAATCTAAAAGTCCCTAATTATTTCCCCCGTGCGTCAGGCAAATGAAGCCTTTGTGTAACAGATATTATGGCCATTGCACACACGGCATCATTTCCCTATCGTAACAATTAATCGGGCCTATGTAAGCGATTTGCACATACGACATCAGGCGCGGATCCAGGATTTTTCCAATAGGGGGGGGGGGGGGGGGGCCGGAAGTTTGAAAATTGCGCCGACCGTTTTTTTCATGGTCATATTAGAAGCACCATACCATTACAATTTTTGACATTTTCATCGGAGGGGGGGTGGGCTATAGCCTCTTATCCGAAAAAGTAACTTTCTGGTTTCACAATTCGGCTAGTGAGCGAAGCGAGCGAGCAACAATTTGAGCAAAATATGTATTTTGTGAAAGTGTTATTTATAACCAAAATAAACGAGAAAAGATATCAAAAAATCATATGCAGATAGCTCGCTAACCCCCCCCCCCTTCCCAATGACGCGCGAAGCGCGGAAGCTTTGACCTTTCATTAATTATTAGAGAAAGAAGACGATTTGTTGTACCATTCTCGACTCTTAATCCTTCTCTGAATTCAGTTTTCCCCCTCCCGCGCAAAGCGCGGAAGCTTTGACATTTTATAGTTTAATGAAATTATTAGAGAAAAAGATAATTCGTTGTTCCATTCTCGACTCTTAATCCTTCTCTGAATTCAGTTTACCCCCTCCCGCGCAAAGCGCAGAAGCTTAACGTTTCATTAAATTATTAGAGAAAGAAGACGATTTGTTGTACCATTCTCGACTCTTATTACTTGACTGAATTCAGTTTTCCCCCTCCCGCGCAAAGCACGGAAGCTTTGGCCTTTCATAGTTTAATGAAATTATTAGAGAAAGGAGATGATTCGTTGTACCATTCTCGACTCTTAATCCTTGTCGGAATTCAGTTCCCGTCCCCCCCCCCCCCCCTCCAGCGCGTAGCGCTTAAGCTTTGACGTTTAATTAAATTATATGGAAAAGGGGACGATTCTTTGTACCATTCTCGACTCTTCCTTGTCTGAATTCAGTTTTCCTCTGCCCGTGCGTAGCGCGTAAGCTTTGACGGTTCATTAAATTATTAGAGGAAGAAGACGAATCGTTTTACCATTCTCGTCTCTTAATCCTTCTTTGAATTCAGTTTTCCTCCTCCCACGCGAAGCGCGGAAACGTTGACGTTTCATTAAATTATAAGGGAAAGGAGACGATTCTTTGTAGCATTCTCGACTCTTAATCATTGTCTGAATTGAGTCCCCGCCCCCCCCCCCCCCTCCTCGACGTTTCATTAAAGTATTAGAGAAAGAAGATGATTCGTTGTACCGTCATCGACTCTTTAACCTTGTCTGAATTAAGTTTTCCCTTGGCCGCGCGTAGCGCGTAAGCTTTGACGGTTTATTGAATTATTAGAGGAAGAAGACGAATTATTTTTTCATTCTCGACTCTTAATCCTTGTCTGAATTAAGTTTTCACTTGGCCGCGCGTAGCGCGTAAGCTTTGACGGTTTATTAAATTATTATCCTTCTTTGAATTTAGTTTTTCCCCTCCCACGCGAAGCGCTGAAACGTTGACGTTTCATTAAATTATTAGAGAAAGAAGATGATTCGTTGCACCGTCATCGACTCTTCATCCTTGTCTGAATTGAGTCCCCCCCCCCTCCATTCTCGCGCGAAGCGCGGAAGCTTTGACGTTTTATTAGATTATTAGAGAAAGAAGACGATTCGTTGTACCGTTCTCGACTCTTAATCCTTGTCTGAATTGAGTTCCCGCCCCCCCCCCCTCCCGAGCGAAGCGCGGAAACGTTGACGTTTCATTAAATTATTAGAGAAAGAAGATGATTCGATTTACCATTCTCGACTCCCAATCCTTGTCTGAATTCAGTTGCCCCCCTCCCGAGCGATGCGCGGAAGCTTTGACATTTCATTAAATTATTGGAGAAAGAAGACGATTTGTTGTACCGTTCTCTATTACACCTACCATGGATAAATCACGGCCGGGAGCGTCATAATTTTGTGTTATCGGGCGAGGGCCGGGGCTGGGGCGTAGCGACCATGCAAGCGAGATTTTGCAATGTTGAATGCTGAAATTATGCATTCTAAAAAATCCCTAAGCCCGATATGTACGTTCTTTCCGCTATATTTATTTCTAGCTATATTTCTAAATTTTCTGGGAGACTTTTCCCCTATCGGGCCCAGGATCGCCGCCCCTGTCCACGATTACTACCAACATGAGTTCTAATACAATCACAAGCGAGTCGATACGAGCTGAATCCAAATGAAGGGCAAAATAAGAGTTGTGAAGCGGCCCTACCGTTAATTTAAAATTTGACTGTTGAGTATATAACTTCTATTTAAAAGACATCCAAAATATTGTGCCCTTTTCAAATTTCTCACTAAAGAATGATGACCGCAGGGGCTGTTCTTAACGTTTAACTTTGAATCCGCGGCTCGAGATTTTATGCGGCCGGCCCGGCCCCCCTCTATTCAATAACGTTTGCCAATGAGCCTTCTGAAATGTCCCCTAATCTCCCGATTACAGTTTTCCCATATTTGTCGTTACTGTCACTTAGCGCCATTTCCTTGCCTTTCCCCCTTTCTCATCGACTTTTCTTTTCCCCACCCCCCCCCCCCCCTCACCCCCTCAGTGTTATCTAGAGTATGCACATGTATGTTCACTCTCTTTGAAAGCACCCTTCTGTCTCCGGTGTGTTAAGTCAGTACGGGCCGGATTTTTGTGTATTCCGACCCCGGAGTTGGAGGGAGGGGGGAGGGGGGGGGGGGGGGGGGGGGGGCTTTTTATTCATCTTTTCTCTTCTATTTTCTTTTCTCTTCTTTTTCCTTTCTCTTCTCCATTCTTTTCTCTTCTCCTTTTTTTTCTCCTCTTCTCCTTTCTTTTTTTCTCTTCTTTTCTTCCTCTTTTTTTCTTCCTTTTTTTTGCGCCGCCAATAGGGGGGGCCGCGGCCGTTTCGGCCCCCCCCCTGGATCCGCCACTGGACATGCAGTCATAGCACATCTGTCCTGCTCATTTTAAATAACACTCTCTCTTTGTACGACGTCATGTTCACATGGCAGCCCGTTCAAGGCCGCGCAGTGAGGGCCACGCACTATTCGCTGACGACTCGTATGTAATGGGTTTACGGCCCTGTCCACACGAGGTCATATATATATATTTATATATGTATATGACAAGCCTCGATTATTATTGCATTATAGGCCCCTAGAAACAGAGACAAGCACGCATGTGGTACGGCCAACATGCACTCATTTGCTTGTGTAGAAAACTGCTCGGTTGTTCAGTTGAGCGTCAATTTCAAACAAACTCCAAATTTGACCCTTGGCTGAACACCGGCTAAACATAAGCCGGGTCTTACTTTTTGATACATGCGCTCGATCATTGTCAACCTGAAATATATGCAAACTAAACAATGACAGCACGTTGCATGATGGTGGGTTTAGGGAACAATAGAGAAACCCCAAACGAAAAGCGCCCCTAAAATTACTGTATATATTGTTCAACATTTCACCCCTTTAAAGACCCTCAATACTACTGGGCCAGAAGGGATTAGACCACACAGCGAGGTCACTGACAGGTGGCTATCTCATTAACTCAGCTCTCAACAAACATAAGAAAAAGAGGATCATGGGGGACCAACAGGCACCGATTGGGGAAGTTTTCTATATAGAGGGAGCAAGTAGCTACAAGTAGGACAGTGGGGCTTAAAAAACAAAACAAATCTTGATCCGCCCCTGTAATGTTTGTCTGCTTCGTCCTGCTCCATACAGGTGACTCGAGACAGTGAGGCGGTGGATAACAGGACGTGTGTGTTCTGGGATAAGACTGATCAAGGTGGCCGATGGTCGTCAGAAGGATGTCGACGAGAAGACAACCCCGACAACAATAGGATACGATGTCTTTGCGATCACCTGACAAGCTTTGCCGTTTTACTGGTACATTATTATTATTTCTTTTCATGTCATTTAATTTCCTTTAAAACAAAAAAAGGACATGTAATAAATATTTGGAAAAAACAGTTAGCTGTTAGATGTGTCGCTGTGGAATATTTCTCGGTATTAGAACCACTATCGTACATTATACCGTGAAATATCGCGGTTATTACTATCCATTGTACTATTGTTCACCTCTCTGCCATGAATGGATTTTCAAGGTGTAGATTTCAGGCCTGGTCATTACAGCGGTACAGAATTGAACATTATATCCACCAGAGTGTGATGTTTAATCTTAAAATAGGTCGAAACAGAGGCGGCGTAGACAAATGGTTTTAAAATGTTACCAGAGATACGAAGGTCGTGAGTTTCAAGATTCAAGATTTAGATTCAAGATGTATTCATTTTATTCAATAAAAAACATATATGTATATAAAAGATAATTAAAGTGTTAAAAAAGTAAAAGAAATACAAGTTATACAAACATCAGAAGGTCACTGATCAGTACATTTAAAGGTAAATAAATCAAATGGAATTTGGGTCACTGCAAAAGTTTAAATAAATTTGAACTTGTCGACGCTGTGCCAAAGGTTTGAATTAAAATATTTTTTGCAATAGATAACTATGTACATAAACAATTTTCGTTACTTTTTAAATTATAGAAGTACATATATACAGTTTTGCTACATTAATAGATAGCTTAGTTAAATTGAACAATGTAGATATATTTTGTAGTTCAGTATTAAGCATAATTTGTAACTGTGTAATATCATTACGACTAATCATGTTGGTATCATCAGGAAAACGTACAAGTTTAAGAAGAGATAAGCAATTGGAAAGATCATTAATATAGAGTAAAAAAAAATTGTATTTGTAGGTGATTAATTTTGTCTCTATGTCTCTCTCTCTCTTTCTTTTCCACTCTCCTCCTCCCTCTCTCCCTTCTCCCACCCTCTCCCTCTCTCTCCCACCCTCTCTCTCTCCCACCCTCTCCCTCTCTCCCTCTCTCCCTCTCTCCCTCTCTTGCAATGCTTCCTTCGTTATTTGTAGGATGTATCAGGAGATGTGGGCCTCTACGTTTTAGATGTGTTTGGCATGATCGGCTGTATCATCTCCATCATATGCCTAGTGATCACACTTGTTACCTATCTGAGCATGAAGTAAGTAATCTTTCCTAATATCCCCTCTGTCTCATCAAACTTCAATATTTTACATACTTGTGTAATATTTGATTGATTGCAGAGCTTGAGAAGAGGTTAAGAACGGGTTTGAAGCAGTATTTTGAACAATATCCTTTAAATCAAAGCATTATTTATATCAAATACAGTTTGCAAAATGGTGGCATGACATGGCTTTGTAGCCTTTGCAAACTTGCACTTTCTGCCTCCATTCTGCATTTTACTTTAGGTTAATTTTATGATTTTATTGAATAAACTTTGGAACCATGTAACTGGTGAGTTGGCATCAGCAAACTGTAAAAAAATAGAGAATCAGTACACCATGTATTGAACGCATGCCATGTGTCACTTGACGAGGGACGCTATACTTGGCGCCATGACAACGTACTTTTGTATCTTGCCGAAATTATTCAAGGAGGCATCGCTTCTCTTAGCGACACTATAATTTACACAGACGTGAATGTAGAGCGATGGACAAAAGAAGGCATCTCCACAATTCCACTAGAGTCTACTCAAACCAACCTCATCCCAGACATTTGTGTTTTTTGGAAGAACTTAAAGAAAATTCTCATACTTGAATCGTCAGTTCTCTCTGAAACGAATGTAGTTAATGCACATGAATATAAATCAAAAAAAATATGCCCCCTAAGCTACCGACATTCACGCTAATGGATATTCTGTGGTGTATTTTACTTTGGAAATCGGCTCTAGAGGTCATATTTCGCCAGACAATGTGACGAGGCTAAAGCAGCTGTTGAACGAAATCGGAAAACCTGTCAACTTGGAATAAGTTCGACAGAATCTATCCAGGGAGGTGAAAGAAAGGAGTGGATTCAATCCGCTTCCCTTTGACCCCATGCTCCGAGCCGCCGAAAAGTTATGCGTTAATATCCAACTGTTGACCAGATGGTGAGATAAAAGAGCGCATGAAATATCCGGATTTAGAATTCCTACATCAGGAAATGGTATCCCAGCAACTGTTCGCTGTCCCTTTCGATGATTTCTCATCAATTGTTGAATGTGTAACGAGTAGAACAAGCGAACACAAACTTGTGTAATTTCCCCCTTTTTTCCAACTGCAAAAATACAAAAACACGCGAAAACACGCATAAGCAAACTTAAACTTATCGAAGATTGTAAATCATGGATTTAATAACAGGACATTAAAACATGCACAAATTAGCGCATTATCCTAAAAAATGGAGATTTTGTCAGGATATAATTTTTCTTTTACCAACTCTGGCACACAAATTATAGGAAGGACGGAGTACTAAATCTGAAAAATTGTCTGATGCACTATTCCCAATACAATCACCATATA
Source organism: Strongylocentrotus purpuratus (assembly GCF_000002235.5). Lineage (NCBI taxonomy): Eukaryota > Metazoa > Echinodermata > Echinoidea > Camarodonta > Strongylocentrotidae > Strongylocentrotus > Strongylocentrotus purpuratus. Next base: position 30,005,503 of record NW_022145603.1, on the reverse strand, counting down.
AAGTTTATGACTTACACTGAGATTTTGCCGGTAGTTTAATATTTTGTAATAAATGTGAAACTGGTGCCTGTCCTCCAAAATTCCCCGCAGTGAAAGATCGGCTCGGAGCATGGAACTTCAAAGCCAAGTGAAATGTTACACATCCCATTGTTACGCTTTAGAACACACGAATGCGTTTCAATAAATTACAAGAGTTTCGACTCCTTTCTTTCACCTCCCTGATCTATTCGACCTATCTATCGTATCTTCGTTTGTCATCTACTACTCAAAGAATGCTAAATAAATGGGAAACCAAAATTCCTCTTCGCATTTCAAGTACGTATTAAAATGATTATACTTTTTTGGAAGAGGTTACTCATTCAATGGCTTTGATATGATTTAATAACTTGTGATTGATTTTCATTAATAGCATTATTATCCTTAACAAAAATGGTGGTAATTCTACACAATTTGGCTGGATTTGAAAAAAAAAACTACAAGATTTTGTTGTTAATGGAAAGGAGTAATATTTGATAGTGGTGAAATAAATGAGAATTTGTGCTAATCGAGTCTGGCCCTTTTAACGCTAAATATCATATACAACTTTCTAGTTGTACATGATATTTTGCGACTTTAACATGTTGCATTTGTAGGTCATAATCACTTGTTAAAGTCCAAGTCCACTCCAAAAAAAAAGTTAATTTCAATAGGACCAGAAAAATCAGACAAACCAATCAAAAAAAGTTTGAGCAAAATCGGATAACTAATAAAAAAAAATTAAAAAAGCATTTTTGAAAAAGTATGTAAAACTATGGAACGATATAGTTTCTCATATAATTATGTATAATGTATTTGTACAATATGTGACCAAAACTAATTTCCATGTTTTCTTGTGAATATGGAGGAATAAAATAATTTAATTGAATTGAATTGAAAAAATGGAAATCACTACTCAAACTGCCAATTTGGTTATCAGTTTGTGACGTCATGTCCTCACTACATGTATTTATCAATTGCTTTATATAGTTTAATCCCATTAATTTCCCTTTTTATCCCCTAAAACTTGATTTTCCCCATGCCTTTGCCCAGGTTATATGACTTGTTTTATATTGGGTGCATGACATTTCAAAAAAACTTCCATGAACTTTGAAGAATTGAGACTATTTTCTGAATATTGTATACTCATAATTATTGATTTTTATGTAAATGTTTTTTAGCAAAATTCCCATTTTTCATGAATTAACTGGAAAAATATTACTCTATATAAATGCATCCACACAAAAACATATTACTATCAATCTAGGTGGATGCTGGTTTGAAGAAATAAGATTCTTAGGGAGAAAATAGGAAATTCATATTATCAATATATAGAAAATAATTAGTGGATAGTGAGGACATGACGTCACAGATTCATGAGTGAGTTGCTAATTTGTCTTGTGATTTTCAAAGTTTTTCTTGTCATTAAAAGTTCATAACTTTCTTATTAGTTATCCGATTTTGCTCAAACTTTTTTGGTTGGTTTGTCTGAGTTTTCTGCTTCCATTGAAAGTAAGTTATTTTTTGGAGTGGACTTGCCCTTTAAAACGCACTCTACCGTCTCATCAATATGCCACAAGAACACTTTATGGGTGTAAGTCTGAGTTAATTGGGAGGAATTTGGCAGCACATGTTATGCTTGATAATTATTGTATTTCGCTTGCGAAAATTTCGGAATTGGACAATCTTTTCCCTAAAATATATGTTAAAATCTTGTTGGATTGTTCCCAATCCTCAAAGCTTTACATGGTTTTATTTTCGATTTTACGATTCGGTCCTTAAGAACGGACCCCGAAAGACAAAATTCACATGTTACATGTTCTTTTTCAGGGACCATGCAGCCACCATGTCGGCCTGTATAATTATACAAACTGTAAACGTATATTGATAATCAAATTTGATCACCCTTTTCAATATAAACAGAAAACTACGCTCGAAACAACCTCAGCAGATCCTGATCAACCTTTGCTTCGCGCTCCTCGGGCTCTATCTCGTGTTCGTCATCGGTATCGACCGCCGATACCCGACCGCGGGTTGCGTGGTCGTCGGTTTTCTCATCCATTTCTTTCTGCTGTCGTCGATGTCGTGGATGTTGGTGGAAGCTATCAATATGTACCTCCTCTTCGTCAAGGTCTTAAACGCCACCGTCTCTCGTTTTATGCTCAAGGCCGCGTTTTTTGCTTATGGTGAGTGTCTTGGTCTACTAAAACAAATAATGTGGAGGTGTCGTGGTATAGAGGGTTGTTTACTTGACTCGCAATCTTAGGATTTAGGGTTCAAATTACATCCCAGCATTATGGTCCTTTGACAAGACATTAATCCGCACTTACCACTCTCCACCATGTGTAAATGGGTATCTGGCAATTGCTAGGGAGACTAAGTTAATAATTGCACGACCCTCCAGAAGAACAGCATTGATGCTGATGAAAATTTCCTTTTATAAACAAAAATTCCTGTTTAAACACAATTATTATTATTATTTTCAAATTTCAAAGGACATGTAACTTAGTGGTTACTGCCCCAGCGCAAATAGGGCTGAAGTTAGGAATTCAATTAGAGTCATCAGAGCATAGATAGTCCTACATCCCATTGTATCATAAGTCCTACGATTTATTTTACCACCTCGGGCAAATGCCTCCTTATTCAAATCCGGGAAGTGTTAAGCTATTTGACGAGAAAAAAATAATTGCCACTATTATAAGATGTCAAATTTTTACGAGCTCGCAAAATTTAGAATACTGGAAATAAGTTAACAATCAGGCAGCGAGAAGTCAATCTTCCCGAGGAAATTGGACCTTTTCAACTACATGTATATTGATTTCACTCATTTTTTCATTGATCTAAACACATTCTTTAGTCTTTCTGAAATTAAATGTTGTTTACAGGTTTGCCTCTTCTCGTGTGCATCATAACGGTAGCAGTCGATAGCTCACTCTACTTGGGAGACGGGACTTAGTAAGTTAAATCTTTAAATTTTCTCGTAAGTCGTCATCTAGTATTAAAGGCATAATAATATTTGTGAAAACCCAAGGTCGCTAATTTGCATTATTCTTGGAAACTGTGTCGGCCCGTGTAGTTACATTGTATATAAAATTATTATTATCTTTTGCAAACCCGTGTTTACAAGGTCGTCATTTTGCGTCTTTACATGAAAACTGTGTAAGCCCATGTAGTTATTCCAATTTTAATGATGAATAAAAATGATCTGCTTCTTGTCGAGTTATCATTATCGCTATCATTACATATAAATTATTATTATTGTTATTAATCTTATAAGTGGTCAATATTTTGTTGAAGAGAATAATACTGTGATGATAATGGTCTCTCTGTTCTCAAACTTAAGTATGGTGTGTTTTTCTCTCTTCGCTTAACAGTTGCTTTGTCAAACCGGGTCCTGCCCTGTATTACGGCGTCTTACTCATCGTCGCTATCTTACTTGCCGCCAACTTCATCATCTTTGGTCTCGTCATGCAACGCTTGTCATGCCGCAAGTCCGTCGCTGACAACAAGACCAACCAAGCCAACCGCGGTGAGATGTGGCGACGGGTCCAGAACGCCGCTGCCATCTCTGTCTTGCTCGGTCTGACATGGTTGTTCGGTTTCCTCGCCGTTGGTGGTGCCCGTCTTGTCTTCAACATCCTCTTCCTCGTCTTAAACTCCCTCCAGGGGTTCCTCGTCTTCATCATGTTCTGCGTCCGGCAGAAGAAGGTCCGTGAGCAGTGGGTTCGATGGATGCACTGCCACTTTGCCGGTCAGCGTCGCAGTGACGATTGCGTCAAGGCAAAGTACAAGAAAACTGGGTCGCAGGATGGTCGAACGTCCTTGGCGACTTCGAGCGGTCAAGGTATTCAACTGGCAAGTAGAGAAACAGTCAGCACCAATACTACATAGTGACTTCCAGGATATTAATACATTTTGCATGAGTACATTGCTAGACCAGCTGACCAGTAAGAAAATATGAGAATAAAATGCCATTGATAGTAGTATTAGTAGTATCCTTACATGAGCTTTTTAAATTTCATAATATTTATATTATTAGTAAATATAATTTAACTATACAATGTTGCATATCGAAAGCGAAACATAATGTATAGCTAAAAAACGTAAATCTCATTTAATCCTATATATATATATAGGATTTTATTGAAATCAAAACATCAAAAACCAAGAGCAAACAGTCCAAAGACTGACAACTGTCTTGGGTACAAAAATATAATTTAAATCAAATATACATAATAAAATAGTAGTAATGAATAAATACATAAGTTACATAAGTTAAAATATCAAATAACTAAACTATTATCAATAAATATTGCAAAAAGGACATATAAACAATAAGTATACATCATTACAATTACGTCAAAAGAGGGCTCTCGAGCTGTGCAAAATCTAAATCAGGTACAGACCGAGAGTCCAATAAAAGAAAATTAAAATGCATAAGACTGGGTTTAAAAAAGATCAATAGTGAAAAGAGGGGAATATGTCAGCTAAAGAATAATTTTTTTAATTTAAAGTATTGAGAAGGTACAAGTAACATACAATAAAGAAATTCCCAAGAGAGCATAGTAAGAGAATAGAGTAAGATAGAGGAAGAGAGAGGGGGAGAGAGAGAGAGAGAGAGAGAAAGAGAGAAGGAAGAGGATAGGAAGAAAGTTAGGGAAATATCAATACCATCTGTAGAATTTGTAAAAACAGTCCAGGTATTCAACATTGTAGACATCATTGCAATTATGCAATTATGCAATATGCAATCCTATATTTTAATTAAGCCTATGATTCAGCCAAAAGATTCAAATGAATCTAAAGGCTTACATGACCGTTAACAAACATGAATCTTGCCAGAAACTTAACGGCCATTATTTGCATTTATTTAGTTGCATCAACGTTTGAAATTTTGTATTGTGCATAGAAAATGATAAGATAAATAAAAGAAATATCTGTGATTACAAATTACAAACAAGATGAGTGAAAATATATACTGCTTTAGCGCTTACCAAGAAATGAAAGCAAGTATACACAATGGATTGCTTGCTGGTTACAGTCTAGTTTATAGAATTTTCAAACTTAATTACCATGTTTTATCTATCTATAAATCGTTGAGTGTCTATAGGACACTATAAAATATGACATGTATTGTGCTGCGTTGATATTGATGGACTACTAAATTTACGTCTATAAGAAAAAGAAAAAATCTGCTGAGAATTGACAACCACAAGGACGTATTTAGTGTCGTATCTAAAATTAATACAATTGGGGAAGAATCGACTCCAAACGGGGAGCCTATATCTAGGGGAAGCCCTGCGTGAATCCTGAATCGGTAAACAGGGGGTGGGCGGACACCCCCCCCCCCCTCCCCCTCCCACCGTCACTATGAAATGAGGAGAGAATGTATCAAGTGCGTGATTTACATTTTTTGTAGAAGGTTAAATTTTCCGGGTGTGGTATGCCGGGTTCACCCAGCCAGTGCTGATCCGACAACTGTAGTTCAGTAACAACAGAGTCGATTTACTCTAATCTCCATTGTGCCAAGCCCCAGATCCCCTCGTGCCAAGTTTATTTTGAGATAATCTGATTAATGCGATGGTTCTATGAATAGTGCATGCGAAACACACAGCACACTACAATGAGCATGAACCGTATCAGGACAATTACCCCCTGGGCAATCACCCCCCCCCGGAAATTACCCCCGGAAAACTACACCCGTAGGACTATTACCCCCCGGGAAATCACCCCCCCGGAGAATTACCCCCCGAGGAAAATTACCCCCCCCCCCAAGGACAATTACCCCCCCCCCCCCCCCGGAGAATCACCCCCCGAGGACAATTACCCCCCGAGGACAATTCCCCCCGAGGACAACTACCCCCGAGGACAATTACCCCCCAAGGAAAAATACCCCCGAGGACAATTACCCCCGAGGACAATTACCCCCGAGGAAAATTACCCCCGAGGACAACTACCCCCGAGGACTGCTATCCCCCAAGGAAAACTAACCCAACTGGAGACAACTAGCGGGCAGGCTATGAGTTAAATATAAAACTTTTGTTCTTCCTCGTCTCGAAGGACTGTGATCCGGCTCACAAACTTTCTGGCTATAATCTTCAACGGAATTTAGTATGTGAATGTTCTATAATCCACAATTACCCATTTCGAAATCCCGTTAGCAGTTTAAAAAAAATGTTAAAGTAGAATTCCGTTTCAAGGTAATCTGACAACTACTTATAATTGTCCAATGACAGTAGAAACTATGAACAGGATTATCTGATCGAGATAAAGCGGCAACTCTGTAATGACTTTGTGATGCCACCATCCGTCACGTAGTTTTAATATTATAACAATAATTTTTTCCACAGAATTAGTTTGATCGTTTCTTTTACTGATGTTTTTAAATTTATTGCACTTATTCAACTTCATAAAATAATTATTATCATTAATGAAAAGAATTTTTTTTGGTACGTTATCTATTCATAAATGTACATAATTGCGTACAAACATTTCATTCAAATTCGTTGTTTTGATATCAAATACAATAGATTAGATATACGAATATACGATCATAAACTTGATACTAACATCAACCTTGGGTAGAGGCTTTATGAAATAGTTTTCTTTGCGATAAAGCTATCAGGTTAAACAAAGGAATAATTAAATGACATGGGAGACCCATGACCGGTCAGTTTGCCTATTTATCTCAATGGTCAATGACAAGCACTACGTTAAAGTCCGTTCATGTTCCTTGCGTGTAGAGAAAACAAACCATAACTTTTCAATATCACTCTGTCACAATCATCATAAATACATAGATATCATGTTTTCAAACTGTTATACATTTACATTTACGGCATCTATTACATAGGTTTCTCATAGTACATAACGAATTTTGAACATTTTCCTATAAGATATGTGTGTCGTTTCAAATGTTTCTAAAATCTAAATTTAGATATATAGCATATTTCTATTCTTAATTTGTGTCTTTCTGTATACTTTGTAGAGTTTGCTGTAATGTATTTTGTATACATCTTTCCTAGATTCTGATATCATGATGTTATCATTTGTCTGCAGAGATACGTTTACGTAATATTTTAATTCATGTAACTTCGTCAAGTCATGCATTACTCCGTAAAATTATGTTCATTTTTATTATTATATACGTAGATTCTAGAGGCGTTTGCAGGATTCTAGTTGAAATAAAAGTAATACAAATCATTTCCCCTTGATTGAGATTTGTTTGTATTTATCAAGCATTGCATTTCTTGGCTGCAAATCTTCCATAACCAACCATGGCATATCATGTCATACAACATTGTCAACATATCGATATATAAAAGGGCCATTCCCTCTCCCATTTGCTCAACCGTTGTCTTTCTTTTTCTCTCTTTCTCTCCTTTTCTCTCTCTCTCCTTTTTTTCTCTCTCTTTTTCACTCTCTCTCTCCTTTTTTCTCTCTCTCCTTTTCTCTCTCTCTTTTTCTAACTCTCTCTCTCCTTTTCTCTCTGTTTTTTTCTCTCTCTCTCCTTTTTTCTCTCTTTGTTTTTTTTTTCTCTCTCTCTCTCTCACCTTTTTTTCTCTCTCTCCTTTTCTCTCTCTCTCTCTCTCTCTCTCTCTTTTTTCTCTCTCTCTCCTTTTTTCTCTCTACTTTTTTCTCTCTCTCCTTTTCTCTCTCTCTCTCTCTCTCTCTCCTTTTTTCTCTCTCTCCTTTTCTCTCTCTCTTTCTCTCTCTCTCTCCTTTTTTCTCTCTCCTTTTCTCTCTCTCCTTTTTTCTCTCTTTTCTCTCTCTCTCTCTCTCTCTCCTTTTTTTCTCTCTCCTTTTCTCTTTCTCTTTCTCTCTCTCTCTCCTTTTTTCTCTCTACTTTTTTCTCTCTCTCCTTTTCTCTCTCTCTCTTTTTTTTCTCTCTCTCTCTCTCTTTTTCTCTCTCTCTTTCTAAGGGCTTCCTGCTTCCTTATCAAATTGTGCTTGATTTCCAGTTTCGATTTCGGTTCAGAGTTTTCATAACTTTAAGTCAAAATCTAGTTTTGATGTTGCAGACTGTTGATAATCAGGACGACTGAGAAATATATATGAAGAGGTGTCATGGTTGAGTTGTTTAAACACTTAACTTGACATTAAAAGGCCGTTGGTTCGTTCCTCGACACGGAACTAATGTCCTTTGGCAAGGCATTAATCTACATTTGCCACTCCATACCCCGGAGAGACATGGGAGCCTGGTAGGATGACGAAAGCACTTGTGTTAGTAATTGCTATATGGCCCCACGGTGACCATATGGTAGGAATACTCCCCAGGAAATGAAGATGGTGTACATTGTGCGTGAATGTATCTGATGACCGGGGTAATAATATTTGTAAAGCGCTTTATAAATCCAGATTATTATCATTTTAAATATATGCTGTCTTTGCATAAATCGGGATTTAAATCACACACATACACACACACACACGCACGCACGCACACGCATGCAGACAAGCTCAGAAACTCATATCTCTCATGTTCCAAAATCAACATTGTAATTGTTAATATATGAATAAAAGCCTGTTTATCTCTCCTTCTAATGATGCCTAATTAAAACAAAAAAGTATTATTGTCAATCGGGGATGGCTGGTCCGAAGTAATATTTCGAAGAAAACATTGTCTTCATTTTTACAAGAAGTTCTTTAACAAACTACTTTCCAAAAAGTTTGTGCGTCACCGATTGAATTGTGTGAACATGCCAATGACGTATTACGTGATCTAAACAGGATTTCTATGGGACATACAACAGGGTATTGAAATCGCCCATGCGTCGGGATTTCAAAAGCAGTTGCGATCGTGATTCGAGGCCAATTTATGTTATCTATTTTCTCACTATTAAGTGATATAAATCAGTAGCGTTGATGTACAAGAAGAGCTACTTTTTTGGATGAAAGAACGGGTATATGATATGATAAGATCAACTCCACTTCAGAAGCTCCTCGTTTGGCGCCGATTAGGATTCCTTCCCGTAAAGCGATTCCATAGATAGCAACTCTTGACATTAATCAAACGTTCAAGGTCAATTCAAAGTGTGGAGTCAAGAAAAGATGGCGAGTATAATACAAGAACTCTCCTACTAATCATAGAGGGGGCTTGAGGGAGTGTACCCCCCGAAAAGTTCTACAAAATAAAGTAGAAAGGGATAAAGAATCAAACCTCCATTCTGCATACCCATGTCCCTAGTTGACATGACCCCAAAGGGGAAGATAGATATATATATTTGATTGCTAATTCTCAAACAGTGAAAGCCTGTGCATACTTTCAGAGTAACCCGCCCTTCCATTCCACACAGCCCTGTTCCCAGCATATATCATTTCATTGAATATTGTAGTGTAAGCAAGGGACTGGTTAAAGAGATTATTATAGCCAGGGAAACTGAAAGACAAAGGAGACTGTTGACGATTGTCATGTTTAATTACGTTAGTAGGACTATTTTCAGCCCCGTTGTTTACGGACAAAATATCAATTGAAATTGCCTTGTACAGCTTCCAATGGGAAAAGGTTATCCTAATTTGTGTTCAGTGTTTAAAGTCGAAGTAATTATTGGACTACTCTGAGATATTGTTATGCTTCGTAGTATAGATCGAGGGGCTCGCTCAAAGAGTATATAAAGGGTAAGAAGCAGATGCAGAGAGGAGGAAGGAAAATTCCAGATGAGAACTAAGCCCCAACACAAATAAGCCAGGCATCACGACTAGATACCACCTACTCGACCCCTTTCAGGACTGAGCGATTGAAATTCAGTTATGAATTTTGGCAGGTGCTATTAATAAAAAAAATAGCAACTCTGTGACAAATCTTGCGAGCTCCCTGTACTAAATCTACTTCAAAAATTCATATTTTCCCTTAAGAAAGTCTTCAATTATACACTTACCTTAAATACGATTATTGCAAAAAGAATTGTATAAAACGTCTGTATGAACAAAGATCTATTCCGTCATCAATTACAAAGAAAATGAAAGTTCATGACATGTTTCTGAATAGAGCAAATTGAAGAGGAAGTCGCAAATTACGTCATATTGACGCCAGTTTCACTGATGGCAACTTTAACAAAATCATAACCTTCCAATTTGTAGTTGGATATTGCTCAAAATTGTACTAATATGTCCCTCTCATTTTTCTGCTTTTGTTTAAACCAACTTAATATCACAGGGGACTTCCCTTTCAAACACTATTCAATTGTGAATATAATTATCACGACGACAATTTTATGCGTTTCAAATTTGGATGTACATCAGTTATTATCCCTTTCTTTGGTTGACATGCAGTCAGTATGTAGCAAATTGATTTTCTTTTTTTACCTTAATTTTGGAGACAAAGTTGGTTTTCCCCTTTCTATTTTTTTTTAATCCTGTATTATGCTCTCACCTCCCTTTATTCCCTCTTCCTCTCTTTCTTGTTATACTCTCTCTCTCTCTCTCTCTCTCTCTCTCTCTAATTCTCTCTGTCTCTCTTTCTTCTTTTTTCTCTCTATCCCTCTTCCCTTCTTTCATCTATCTCTCTCCCTTTCATCTCTTTTTCACTTTCTTTTCTTCTTCTTCTCTCTCTCTCTCTCTCTGTCTCTTTCTTTTTCTCTCTCTCTCTCTCTCTGTCTGTCTCTAAAGAGAATGTTAAAGGTACTACGTCCCTTTTGCAGCCAACCTCAATTTCTGTAGAACTTTGCAGGAATTATAACTAAGTCGTGTATGTCCTATCTGTGACATTTGAACGTTAGCAGTGTCCTAATATTCAAATTATGCAAGGAAACCCGTTTACTTGCTAGACTTCACTGTCAGACACTATTCAGTGACTGACTAGCTTTTTTTTTCTTCTTTGGTAATAACATACATAAAATGAGCTGTAAAGGGTACATGAGCATTTGTCTACATCAATAACCCACTTCTTGTGATGGCCAAAATTAAACTGATTGAATCTGCGCGCAGCATAAAACGTATGACCATTATGTACAATGGTCTGAAAATCAAGACTGATACTTATTGGCTCTATAGCTCCTAAGTCGATTTGACAACTAATAGTCGTTATTTTCCCACTTGGAGACATTTTCAAGCCCCACCTTTTCTAGGGAAGTTCTAAATTAGTATTATCTTTCAAATGCCGTTGGAATTTAACCTTTCCATTTGTTTGGCCTACAAATGGGACATAGTACCTTTAAAGATGATAACATGAGCACTGGAATTTCTGTATAAATTGCTCTGATAACTATCAATACTCTGTGTTAATGACTGACTTAAACAAAAATGTATGGAGACTAGACCTCCTCACTCGTATGTCCCTGTATTATTATATTGGTCTACGAAACAGTCCTGAAGTTCTGAGCCATCAATGTTTTCTTCTCATAACACGAGATGGCGCTATCTCGAATTACATTCTTCGGAAAGAGAGAAATCGTCAGTAAACACAGCCAGCTGATTTCTGATTATGACAAGAGTGTTCTTCCATTAAACAAAATATTCTCTTATAACTTTCATCAAAGAACATTCATACTTTTCACAGCTGCATACATACCAGTCTTTGAAACAACCAAATATCTGTGATTCTGAGTAAAAATGTAATATTCGACATCAGCCTAAAATACACTCAATGAGTGTATTTTAGGCTGATGGACATGTTCTTTTCTCCTAACCAGTAATGTATGAACTATGAAATACAGTCATATCATATTGAGATACATAAAGCTTCTCTACAATAAATAGAGCCACCTTCTATTTAACGTCATAATAATGTTTATGCATGTTATGAAGAATTATGCAATGTACAAACTATATTTGAAGAAGGTTGCACTGTTCGTTGATCCTTCCATAATTTTCTTAATTACTAGGTTAGTTTGGGGGAGTTCATACCACACAAATATACTAATCTGATGTTAAATAGGGTTATCCGCAAAAACTCCGGAGTACATCCAAAGACAAGGGTATAACAATTACATTTTCATTTCATATTTAAACTTTAAGTAAAATTACACAATATCAAGAGTCTGCATTTATTTATCAGTGTATTTATCAACTAATGCTTTTTCTGTTATTCATTTTATGCCCATGATAACTTTTTAAATTTAAAATGTATTGGCTTTTTGTTTGTTTTTCTTTAGGTTTTATTGTTTACGGCACTTCCGACACAAAAGCGTTTGCTCTTTAAACATGTCGCCGCCTGTAATCTATTTTCACTGTATATTTTCGAACATAATGGAAGAGAGAGAATAAATATATTAATACTAATGCTAATACTAATATTATTATTAGTCCTAATAATAATGATAATGAGAACATAATTACTAATGATAATAATAATAGTAATAAAAAGGAAGACAAAATGTAGGGGCAATGGCACCTCTATCATCATTATCATCACAAAAGTATAAGAGTTAGGTTACACTAATAGCTATATAACAATAATCGCAATAAGTACATTTATCTAAGCGCACAAGTAGTACTGTCTAACTCAGTAGAATTATTCAACATGTTTAATCGCTTAAAAGCAGAACTAGAATAAAATGTTACTAATACAATACAATTAAGTTGACAGGAATTAACTACTTGTGTGCGCCTCCAGTATAATTTAACTGATTATCTTGTTCCTCCATACCTCAATGCAAGTTACAGAATTAAGCATTTAGGCCATTTTAGCGTACCCGCCCGCTTCTTTTTGGGGGGCCGTCTCCTTTTTTCTTTTTTTTTAATTTTTCAATGAAATTTTTAATTTAAAAAAATAATAATTTAAAGAAAAAAAACATGAAAAATATGTTAAAATGGATGTATTTCTGATTTAAAAATATTAAAAAATGTCGGCGGCCATTTTGAAAAATACCCCGACTGTCAGGGAAAATGTTCCGAGCGGTAATTTTGAGCGGCCATTTTGAAAAAAAAAGGGCCTCCTCCTTCCTATTTTTCAGAAAAACAGGACGCTAAACATGTTTGTTTTTTATTTTGCCTTACTATTTACATGTAGAATGAAGAGGTAAATCCATTTCGGAGGTGAGGATGGAGTCAGGCTGGATGGAGTGTGTTCCACAGTTCAGGGCCAGAACTTGAAAGCGATTGCCTTCACGGCCCAGGAGTGCCGTGAACGTGTGATGCAAAGAAGCTGGGTGTGAGCAGAGCGGAGTCGTCGTGGTGGTTCGTAGAGGTTTACTAGGTCCTGTATGTATGAGGATGCAGTGCAATGAAGAGCTTGATAGACGAGAAGATTGCCTTTGAAGATGATGCGCTGGCGGATAGAAAGCCAGTACAGTACGTGCCTGAAGGATGTAAGTGGCGCCTCTAGTGAGCGCTACAAGTAGTGACCGCTATATAGTTCCGATGACGTTTTTGGAGGCGTTGCAGCTGGTAGTCAGGAAGATGTATCAGAAGAGAATTTAAAAGTCTAAGTGGGAAGAAATAAGGGAATGACCAAGTCATATTATGATTTAGAGTCATGTTCGAATCGATGACAATTACACCAAAATTTCCTGCATTTATTTGCAGGCCAGGGCTGATTTGAGCATCAGTGCATCACAAATTGTATATGAAGCTTTCCGGGATGTTGTTGAGCATCACCTTTGAGCTTAGAATCATGAACTCAGATTTCCCTCCTTTGAGCTTTAGATTACAACCGAATATTCCGCTTCCTTCGAAGTTACGGCGTGTTTACCTGCGGCATCGTCCGCCATTTTTTCATAGATATCCTCCGTTACCATGACTACTTGGTTGTCTATGGTCTTCATGTCGACATACTCTGCCTCCATGGTCTCTCTCTTCATTCGGGGCGTTAAATATTCATTCTCGATCTCGCCTTGTTGGTCGTTCTTAAAGATATAAAATGAAAGTTAAATTTAAACCAATACACAAACATACCAAAGCAACAATAAAAAGCTTACAAAGAATAATAAAATAAGCCTAATACTAATAAAACCATTAATAAGAACATAATTAAATCAAATTATTTATAACACGGAAAGGAGGGGGGGGGGGGGGTAATGACCTTTTAAATACAAAGACGAGTTCTTATTTTGAGTTACTGATGAAAAGTGCGACGTCGTTCCACATTTTCGATGCAGCCACTATAAAACGTCTTTCAGTTGATGAGAGTCTGTGTTTGGGAATGATCAATTTAGTTCTGTCAGTTGCAGAGCAACGATAATTATACCATAAAGGTTTTTATTGAAATAGTAAGATGCCAAACAACACAAATTATTTAGAATTCTGAAGACATACACCATACAAGCAAACATTACAAAGAATGCATTGATAAAGAGGTAACCCGTGGATTTTCTAATCGAAGGTGAGTATGAGTCCTGGGGGTGTTTCTCAAAGACTTAGATCGACTTTAAGTTGGACTTAACTATGGCAGGCCATTAGTGCCCCAATTTTCTCTCACCATTTACTGGCATTGTTCTCTCCAGGGATGTACAAGTCATGGTCACAAATCTACAGAATTTACTTGTTTTGATCATCCATTATTGAAGGAAAAATATTATCTAAAGACCATGATCGAGAGACCAATGATGTGAGCAACCACTGACATAGTTAAGTCCAACTTAAAGTCGATCTTAGTCTTTGTGAAACACCCCCTGGAATCTAGTCAAATCTTATGTTTAGTGGTTCGATTCTGGACATTTTACCTCCATGTTTATGCGCAAAGAGTCACTGCCAGAGGCTTCGGGAAAAGCCACAATCGTAGTCTCGTACCCAGGAGGTGGTGCTTCTTCACCTGCCATCTCCTCGAGACCGGAACCATTGTTTGGGTCTTGTTTCGGCTTGCACCTAATGAGAGAGGCAATACGTAAGGAGAAGAAACATTACCTGTCAGCTACCATGGCCGGGTAGGCCTATTTTCACTGACTGAATTATTTCAGCAATATACTGTTTGCAACTAATGATCAACAGTTTGGTTTTTGTCAGAGAGTTTATCTGGCTGTATTTTATTTCGTTCCCCAAAAAAGTTGTTTTACCTCGCTTTTAGCATGTTGAATTATGATGTGACGTTTTTAAAAATGAAGGATGAACTTCTTGCACAAAGGCTAATAACTGCCTATTTGAAGCTTTTTGACGTTCGTTTGAAATATCTTAACTACTACAATATACTGATGATTGATTGAAATTGAATTCTCACCTGCTTATGCAGTCTATACTTGCCATTAATCATTCAACATTTAAAGGACTATTTATAACCTTAGAATGTAACCATACTCACTTGCATCTATAAACGAGAATGATGATAATGATGCATACTACTACTGCTGCTGCAACTCCACCGCCTATAGCTGCATATGGAGCTGTGTGTAAAAACAAGTATCTAGCATCGTTACCATTTACCCAAATGGACATGCATATATTGGGAGAGCAGTAAATACATAATTTCATTGTGTCCAGAGATGGGGTTAGAGCATGTCGAGAATATGGCACACGTTTATTCCGACTCTTCTTCTTCTTCCACATCTATTTCTCATTGTGCGCTTTGGACTATAGCTTCTAAATAAACTGCACCATACAAAATAATGCTTATCATCATTATTGTTTAATAGCACTATCATTATTGTTATCATCATGATCATTATTATCATCATCATGATCATCATGAATGGATAATTTACTACATTTACCTTGTCTAAGATACGCTTGTCTATACGAATAACAATCTTAACCCAATTAAACACGTCTATAGTTGCGATCATGAACATAACGAAATTCCTTTCTTTAATTACATAAATTATGTTCGCTACTTTGTGTAGAATGTATTGCGAAAGGCTCTAGGCAAATGTAAGCTCCGAGAAAAACGAAATTGAATTGAGTTGAATTGAATTGACTTGAACTGAGTGAATAATCCTACATCTTCTTTATAGTCACGTGTAGGTAAAGGCAAGCGAGGGAGAACAGTCATACATATCCACGGTAAGAAAAACAAAATTGGAGGTGAAATATGAAGGAATCTTGTGAAATATGACATGTTACATAATATGAAAATGACATTTACCTTCTAATGAAGTGGTTGATTTACCTGTCGAGCTAGTAGGGGTGGATGCTTTAGACTGGAGGTTTGTGCTGATTGGTTCAGTTGATGGTTGTCTTGTTACAAATGGATCTGTGTATTTTTAAAAGGAAGTAAATTCAAATAAGATCGCAATGACGTTCAATAAATGAACATGAGACGATTTTACTAAAGCCCATCGCATATTATATGATCTGACTTTGATCCGATTTGTGATTAATTGCAGTAGCATTTCATATGGACATTCAAACGTGTAAAATCTGGCTGTGAATCTTAGTAGAAAAATAAAATGCACTAAAATTCCTGTTGTTAGCATTATTAATATTATTCAGAACCTATATCAGGAAAATGGTGTAAGTTTATACTGCAATATCTGATATAATTGCAATTTCTTCGAAAATCCACCGTAGGAGGGTCGAATAGTTAGGCGTCACATTTTGCCATACTTGTGCGAACATGACATTGATATAATACGTAATCTGACAAGGGATTCAAAAGGCAACATAATAGGGTACTGACATTGCACTTGGGTTGATTTTTTTGTCAAAGTATTTGATATGAAATCAATATTATAGTGGCTTTTGATTGGGCTTTTTATTGAAGAAGTCATTCATTTTAGATTCATAACAAGATGGATCTTTTGTAGATCAAATTTTATGGCATTACGTGCACCTATAATTCTAGAGTAATGTCTCTTTCAACTGCTTACCTATATACGGTGTTTCATATATTCTAATGTTGTATAGTCTGATCAGAGGAATTACACTGCCCCTTCTGACAATAAATGTTATCTGCAATAATAAATAAGGATATAAGAACAAAAATGCCTTCTTTTTTTCGGAATCTCCTGTTAAGTGTTAGACATTGCTTAGTGATGTTCAATAATATTCCCAAACGGGGTTCTTAAAATAAATCGAAGAGATAAATCCAAAACACATGCATGTGTAGTATGGTATAAAGACCAGGTTCGCTTTTCTAAAGCTTGACAAAACTCATCAAATTTGATAACAGTTATACACGTTTTTACCGCTTGTTTAGATCCATGATATCTATACAACACAATGTTATGATATATAGTGCAATATAAATAATAATTCATGTGGTTATGATTATGTTTCAATCTTATTTAGGCCTTACAATTAAGAAAATACAAAAGTGAGATCTATCTTGTTTCAGCATGCTTGAAACATGCTTAAAGGAATATCAAGGAAAACTAGAAAATAAGTCCTTGTATTACAAACCTCTACGTCCATTTTGCTTGCACATGAGTAAGGAACTACTTCAGTATTTGGCGTCGGACTTCCCACGCCATCAAACGTAAATGCAGGTTCACTTGCTTCCCTGCAGACCTTGACCGACATAGATGAATCAGAACCCCCAAAGACGTATTCAAAAGATACATTTCCTCGCGGTGATGTGAAATTGTGCGGGATGGAGAATATGAACATGTCACCCGAACTGCTTGTAGACACATTCGCCCTTAGAGCCCCTGTTTATAGTTTGTAGAAAAGGAGTTGAAAAAAATAGGCCCCTGTATCCATTCGACAAGAAAATACATTATTATTAGTTTTTTAATAATCGTGATTTTGTTAAATGTAGTTAAACACAATAATATCAATGTGGTCCTATTTAATACTGATCTTATCGAGGACCCTTTAAATTATCATTGACGCAGCATTGTATTTATACTTGGGTAGAGAGGGACAAATGTATGCGAAACACCTTGTCCAAGGATGTAAGCACTGAGCAGTGACCGAACCAAGGACCTCTCGTATGAAAGTGCTGCCGGGTCATTTTTCTTTCATAGAGACAGCTGCTTTTTGCTCGTCATTCCAAGCCAACGGTCCTCTTAATATTTATGACTGATGATTGCAATGGTAAAAGAAATGTAATAGATATAATTGTTAAGTATTTGGTTCCATAATCTTCGTTTGTAAATGCTGAATAGTCAACAGAAGATGTGTTTTCGGAAGAGGCAAAGACGTTGCAGATAATGTCAGCCACGTACCTCTGTCGATTGTCCAGCTCCCTTCTGTCTCAATGATTCCACATTTGTCCTCTTCAAAGTCACATGACCAATCTAAAAATATCAAATGGAGTCAGGAAAAAGATTAAAGCAATGATAGGTATTAACAACCAGAGATCTATGGTAAAACATACATGTATGAAATATATGCTTAAACAAATATCGGAGAAGCATTTCAAGCTACATGCACTTTTTTAAACCAACAAATTCAGTTTTGCGGGCCTTCTCATAGTTTAGTTCACGGTTTATGAACCCGGCGGCACACATTACTGACAGCCCACAAGACCTAGTGCAGCGGCTTAGCAAGAAAATTGTGCACTTTTTGATAAAAGCATGAAACTTCTAGCATAGTTTGCTTTCACCATAAGATTTATTTTCAGATGTGGAGGGAAGTCAGATTTGACCTCTGATGACCCTGAGAGGTCAAATCCAAAATGGCCGCCAGGCCGCATGGTCTAATGTACAAACATGCTTAAGTTTTGAACCAAATAGTCCAGAGAAACGTTTAAGGTGTCATTTCCAACTAACTTGGGGATGCCAATTCATTTGGTAATACTTTTGAGATCGCCTGAACTCAGGGTTTTGCATTTAGGTCAAGGTCAAGGTCAAAATTGACTAAAAATAGCAAGTTTTGAATGGTTACAAATGGTTAAATCTCATTTATTTGTCATTTGTTCTCAAATTTCTTTAGGAATGGTTCCCCTGCATAGTCCTCCACCTTAATCCTTTTCAGGTAGTCTATTTCAGTTTGATTTGACCTCTGATGACCCTGAGAGGTCAAATCCAAAATGGCCGCCAGGCCGCATGGTCTAATGTACAAACATGCTTAAGTTTTGAACCAAATAGTCCAGAGAAACGTTTAAGGTGTCATTACCAACTAACTTGGGGATGCCAATTCATTTGGTAATACTTTTGAGATCGCCTGAACTCAGGGTTTTGCATTTAGGTCAAGGTCAAGGTCAAAATTGACTAAAAATAGCAAGTTTTGAATGGTTACAAATGGTTAAATCTCATTTATTTGTCATTTGTTCTCAAATTTCTTTAGGAATGGTTCCCCTGCATAGTCCTCCACCTTAATCCTTTTCAGGTAGTCTATTTCAGTTTGATTTGACCTCTGATGACCCTGAGAGGTCAAATCCAAAATGGCCGCCAGGCCGCATGGTCTAATGTACAAACATGCTTAAGTTTTGAACCAAATAGTCCAGAGAAACGTTTAAGGTGTCATTTCCAACTAACTTGGGGATGCCAATTCATTTGGTAATACTTTTGAGATCGCCTGAACTCAGGTTTTTGCATTTAGGTCAAGGTCAAGGTCAAAATTGACTAAAAATAGCAAGTTTTGAATGGTTACAAATGGTTAAATCTCATTTATTTGTCATTTGTTCTCAAATTTCTTTAGGAATGGTTCCCCTGCATAGTCCTCCACCTTAATCCTTTTCAGGTAGTCTATTTCAGTTTGATTTGACCTCTGATGAAACTGAGAGGTCAAATCCAAAATGGCTGCCAGTCCGCAAGGGCTAATGTATAAACGCAGTAACTTTTGAACCAAATAATCCAGAAAAACATTTAAGGTGTCATTTCCAACTAAATTGGGGATGCCAGTTCATCTGGTAGTACATTTGAGATCGCCAGAACTCAGGGTGTGGCATTTATGTCAAGGTCGAGGTCAAAATTGACTTAAAATAGCAAGTTTTGAATGGTTAAAGAAGGTTAAATCCCTATTATTTGTAATTTGTTCTCCCTAGCTATGTTCTCAAATTTATTAAGGAATGGTTCCCCTGCAGAGTTCTCCACCTTAATCCTTTTCAGTTAGTTTATTTAACAGTTTGATGTGACCTCTGATGACTCTAAGAGGTCAAATCCAAAATAGCCGCCAGTCCGCATGGTCTAATGTACAAACGTGGTAACTTTTGAACCAAAAAGTGTAGAAAAACGTTTGAGGTGTCATTTCCAACTAACTTGGGGATGCCAATTCATTACGTAATACATTGAGATCGCCAGAACTCAGGGATTTGCAATAAGGTCAAGTTAAAGGTCATATTAGGCCAAAAAAGTGCTGTTTTCTTTTTAAAAATAAACTTTGCCTCTATTTTGACACTTAAGGTTTCATTATTTTAAAAATTAATAAAAAGACCCGTGTACCACCACTTTGACTATCCAGGGCCAAATTTCATAGAGCTGCTTATCGGCTGGTTCTGTGCTTACGTATTAATTTCTACTTCAAAGCACTGCTAACCGTAAGCACACGAAAATGCATTAACCTTACGCTGCTTACTGGACGAAAATGAATTTTGTAACAATGCAATCCATTGTGAACGTACAAGGTGGACGCCATGTTTTCTTGCTAACCAAATTTGTCTGCTACAGTTATAGCACGAAAATTTGCTTACCGGTTAGCAGCTTTATAAAATTGGGCCCAGAAGACAAAAAAAGCTATTCCAAATACGACCTAAAACCTGTTCATAACCACAGCTAAAGATATTTACATGAATTTAGCACTGTCCACAACTTATGCATATCCTAATGATGGTAACGATCAAAATCTAACAGTCTCCAGAACAAGATCACAGTTCAGTGCATCTTTTCTTGCAGCGACAGTGGATTATTCATGCCACAATTTTTATGCTTCCGGGAGAGTGGTCCAAAGAGGCTGCCACCCAGTTGTTTCGTTTGTCCAGCCCAAGTCAGATGGCTCTGCATCTCTGGATTCTTGGCCAATATCTGGTTTCAACAGTTGGCCTGGTAGCAAGTGCGCTTGAGGTGCTGCTTGAGTGCTGCCTGGGATGG
The DNA here is from genome assembly GCF_000002235.5 of Strongylocentrotus purpuratus. Classification (NCBI taxonomy): domain Eukaryota; kingdom Metazoa; phylum Echinodermata; class Echinoidea; order Camarodonta; family Strongylocentrotidae; genus Strongylocentrotus; species Strongylocentrotus purpuratus. The sequence continues at coordinate 29,984,708 of NW_022145603.1, read as the reverse complement.
AGGAAAGTTCTCCAGGTTTCTAGACTTCTGTGCGAAGAGCTGTTTCCTGGCATCATTCACTATCATGCTCTCACTGGTTCGGTCGTATTAGCACCACAAATCGCTCTAACAGTAACATTGATCCTTCACTGACCTCCCTTGGCAAGCACAGGAGTTCATTGAAGGAATCATTCACCTCTGGGAAAGACTTCTAAGTTTTTCCTGTGAATGTAGAAACAGTGTGACACCCGGTGAACATGAAAGATTGGAAGAGTCATACATTGTGTCAGACTCATGGTGGCAACTATCATGATTTTATGAAAAGCCTTGTACCGAAAGCTTGATCTGACACCAAAAGCGATCCCCAGCATCAGGAGCTGTCTTGCTAAATGAAGCCACGGCCAGTTCAACCGCATCAGTACCAACAATACGTATGGATACCCTTTTACACCCATTGGACAAGGCCTGCCAAGTGTGACTCAGCAGCAGAGCAGACTACTCCACTTCAATCTGTTGCATATTATACAGTTCTTTGCCCTGTGGTAGAGGAAGGTAAACGGCTTCGCATGACATGAAATCAAACAATTCGGTTTTGTTCTCATTGAATCGAAGGAAGTCCTTCCAGCTTTCTGGCAGCAAAATAGAGGGAGCCACCCTTTTCCTGGTGCCCTTTCCCTTTTCCTGCCCTATTGAGGCTTTCAGGCTAGCAGGTAAGTATACACCATAGCCAAGGTCGATGCGGATGCTTTTCTCGAGTTGAGCAAAGATGTATGGGGCAAACACTTTTTCTCCATACTCTTGAAATGTTCTTGATGTTACAGGGTTGAGCATTTGAACCACAGCTTCACCATCAATAATTATTGCTTGGGCCACAGGTGCACTATTGTTTTCGAGCAGATTTGATTCCAGGCAGCGAAGTAGATCTGCTTTATAAACTCCAAACCGCATTTACCTCCAGTTAACAAAGCTGGCGGGACTGCCTGGTTTTCATGAGAGAAGAAATTGTCCATATCTCCATCCCTTGTCTGACACGAGATGTAAATCCTCAAAAAGAGACCACAGTCACTCTTAAGTGCTGCAAACTGTGCCTTCTGTTTTAACATATATATAACCTTCGCCGGCTGCCGACTGAAAAATGGCAACTTGTTCGTATGAAGTGTTTGTGTGACAGCTAGGTGTCGTACACTGCTCTAGCCTTTCTGTCACAAACTTTGTGTACTGCTCACCTAGGGTCTCAATCCTTCTCCCCGTTTCAGCCAATTGGATGTCCATGATATGTTGCTTGTGCCAATGACTAGTATGTCTTGACTTTGTTCTAGAGATGGATTCCCCATCTCTTTCAGTACTGTCAGAAGTTCCCATCCCTCAAGAATGCTGCCTGCACTCCAGGTTGCTGGTCAAGGTGATGTTTGTATAGTGTTAGCAGAAACGTTAGTTTGCTTTATGGCATGTTCCTCAAACTCTGTAGCGATTATTTAAATTACTTAAACCAAATAAAACACAAAGTAACTTAAAGAACATCTTACCAGTATTATTGAGCAGTAACGGAAAGGAGCAGTTTCCCTGACTTGAATTGAGGTTTGTACCGTATACTGCCTAGCTGCCCACTGACCATGCTATATGCATATGGTCAGTTACAAGACAACTACTGGTTTGGTGCTATAATTAGTGAAATAAACTAAATGGAGACTATGCAGGGGAACCACTCCTAAAGAAATGTGAGAACATAGGGGGACAAATAAATGGGAAAACTTTTTGTAAACATTCAAAACTTGCTATTTTTTTAGTCAATTTTGACCTTGACCTTGACTTCATGCAAAGCCCAGAGTTCTGGCGTACCCAAAAGTATTACCAAATGAATTGGCATCCCCAACTTAGTTGGAAATGACACCTTAAACGTTTTTCTGGACTATTTAGTTCAAGAGTTAAGCGTGTTTGGTCAATTATTAGACTATGCGGCGGACTGGCAGCCATTTTTGATTTGACCTCTCAGGGTCATCAGAGGTCAAATCTGATTTCACTCTACGTCTGAAAATGAATCTCATGGTCTGCAGGGGAACCACTCTTAAAGAAATTTGAGAACATAGGAGCGAACAAATGACAAATAAATGGGATTTGTTTCGTTGAAAACATTGAAAACTTGCTATTTTTAGTCAATTTTGACCTTAACCTTGACCTAAATGCCAAAGCCCGAAATCTGGCGATCTCAAAAGTATTACCAAATGCATTGGCATCCTCAATTTAGTTGGAAACGACACCTTAAATGTTTTTCTGGACTATTTGGTTCAAAAGTTAAGCGTGTTTGTACATTAGACCATGCGGACTGGCGGCCATTTTGAATTTGACCTCTCAGGGTCATCAGAGGTCAAATCTGACTTCCCTCCACATCTGAAAATGAATCTTATGGTCTAAACTAACTATGCTAGAAGTTTCATGCTTTTATCAAAAAGTGCACAATTCTCGTTATATGGGGAGCTAATCCGCTGTACTAACCGACAATTTTGCTCTCGCGGGTATTTATGAAAATGTAATCCTGCTTCACGAGACCGAAGGCCCACGAGATCGACAGCTTGAGAGAGTGGCTTGAGGGCCTGGCAATCTTTTTAAGGATTCATGAGACCGATACTATACACATAGGGATGGTATCGTGGACTGTCGGTCTATTCTATTGATCTATAATGAATGTCTCGGTTAACAGGATTAAACTGTAGCAATATTTATATCTAGATTGAAACAAATTGTAATTGTACTTGATATTTAGGTAAATAAAAGAGTGGGAGGGTTAAAGGCAGAAGTTAAATATTCTTTCTTTTTAGAATGAATTGGTGAATGAATCATTACCGTTGCAAAAACACTGAATAGGTAAAAACAAATATAGGTTCATCGGTTTCATTGAAAGACAAAGTTGAGTTCTGATTTAGGCTAACAAACAAAATTATGACTTATGTCTGAGCATCAACAGATTATCAATAATTATCAGTGAAATAATTTACCTGGATCAACAGCCAAACAAACTCCTGTGCATATTATCGCGAAGATAACTATCCGTTTGTAAAGTTCCATAATGGCTTGTTTTGGGTACTCAAAATGAAAGATAACGACGGACATAGAATGCATAGATCTTTGTTGTACAGCAGAGCATACAATCAATTATATTCGCCTTCATAATCATGTCGGACTGAATTTTGTGATATAGTGCAAATATTTGCTCCTGCTTTTATGTAAAATGATTGTTTCATTTGCCGTCGTTCTTCTGTCTGGTCATGTTTGATGGCTTACTAAACCATGCATGGAATCGTAGTAGCCCCGTGAATGGTTTTGGTTTTCCCTGTTTGGTTCCTAATTATTGACATTCGTTCAACTGGAAAGTGATTCTCATGTTTGTATTGACATGCGATACTGAAATCTCCCTCATATATTATATTACACTTCCTTATTGTCAGGTATATATTGATACTAAATGCACTCTTATGAAAGGTTACATTATAAATATATATGATCCTTTTTGCTCTATAGCTGGGGGCAGGCGCGCCGGAAGCAGTTTGGTATGGGGGGATTTTCCAGGGGACTCACCTTTCAGGGGCAGTGGTGTAATGGGGGGGGGGGGGGGGGGGGGGAGGGGGAGAAGAAAAATCTGCACCACCATAACTTTTACATGTTACATGCAGGCCTGCACCGCCACCACTTGTACATGTTACATGCAGGCCCTGCAGAACGTTTTTCAAAGAGGAGCTTTAACGATCAGGTAGAGTGTAGTGAGCGAAGCGAGTTGAGCATAAATTGGCATGGGGTCCAGAGGCGGAGCCTCCGGAAGATCAGGGGTTTTAGGCATTAAATAACGGTCAGATAACCGTATTTGTGACACTGGCAGGTCAATAATTGGCGTGCGGTCCAGGCATTTCATCAGTCAGATGAGCATTAACTAATGAGGGCCCCGTCTTAGGGACCCTGGTGTGGTCCAGGGGTGGAGCCCCCGGAAGCTCAGAGATTTTAGGGATTTAATTATGGCCAATGAGCATATTTTGATACCTTATGTGTGAAACTGGCAGGTCACTAACTGGAGGGGGTCCAGGGGTCTGAGCCCCATGAAGCTCAGGGGCTTTAGGCATTTAATAACGGTCAGATGATCAGTCAGGGGCCCGACTAATTAGGGCCCTTGGTGGGCCTAGGGGCGGAGCCTTCGTAAGTTCAGGGGTTTTAGGCATTTATTTGAGCATATTTTGATACCTCACTTCTTTCTCTCTTCCTTTCTTTTTCTCTTTAACATACTTTTTCAAGTGAGTGAGGCTCGAGCCCCCGACCCCCGCCGTTTTGCAGACCATGATATTAAGGCTTCTTAAAAAAGTATATTGTTTTGCCTCACTGTAAATTGGGGAATTTGTAATTTTCCAACAAACGCATTAAATAGAATTACAAACTAAATTGAGAAAAAAATCTTGGAAAAATCATGTCATTTCAGCAAAATTTGTAAAATACTGGTATCGAATTAGAAATAAACCATGTTTGAATTTTCTTTGGGGGGCAACTGACCCAACCCCCCCCCCCTTCAGTGCGCCAGTGTTCATGGGCTCATGTGTTCTCAACCCTATAATAGGGGCTTTTCGTTTGTGTGGACGAGGACGGCGTTCACGTCCTCTAACGATGCGAATTGGCGTCAGACACCCGTCCTGTTCACTACCTTATGTCCCTTTTCGTTTTAAGTCGACACCCGTTCTCTACACGATGACGTAATGGGCCCCGCACGCGCTTATTCACTTTCTCCTTCTTTCACTTCTTATTTTGTTCTTCGTTTATTATTCTGTTATACTCTCTCTATTTTCCTTATGTTATTCTTTGTTTTTCCTTCTTTCATCTTCTCTTCTATCTTTCCATTGTCTATTCTTTATCATTTTCTCTTTCTGTCTTTCCTAATGTTATTGTGGTTGTTATTATTCTATCATTTTTCTTTCTATTTTTCCTCATATTATTCTTCGTTTCTTCCTTCAATCATCTTCTCTTATGTTATTCTTTGTTTTTATCTTTCTATCACTTTCTCTTTTTGTATTTCCTTATGTTATTCTTTGTGTTTTCCTTCTTTCACCTTCTCTTTCTGTCTTTCCTTATGTTATTCTTTGTTTTGTCCTTCTTTCACCTTTTCTTTCTGTCTTTCCGTCTTTCCTTATGTTATTCTTTGTTTTTCCCTTCTTTCACCTTCTCTTTCTGTCTTTCCTTATGTTATTCTTTGTTTCTACCTTCTTTCATCTTCTCTTATGTTATTCTTCGTTTTTATCATTCTATCACTTTCTCTTTCTGTCTTTCCTTATGTTATTCTTTGTTTTTTCCTTCTATCATCTTCTCTTATGTTATTCTTTGTTTGTATCATATTATCACTTTCTCTTTTTGTATTTCCTTATGTTATTCTTTGTATTTTTCCTTCTTTCACCTTCTCTTTCTGTCTTTCCTTATGTTATTCTTTGTTTCACGGTCCTTCTTTCACCTTTTCTTTCTGTCTTTCCGTCTTTCCTTATGTTATTCTTTGTTTTTCCCTTCTTTCACCTTCTCTTTCTGTCTTTCCTTATGTTATTCTTTGTTTCTACCTTCTTTCATCTTCTCTTATGTTATTCTTCGTTTTTATCATTCTATCACTTTCTCTTTCTGTCTTTCCTTATGTTATTCTTTGTTTTTTCCTTCTATCATCTTCTCTTATGTTATTCTTTGTTTGTATCATATTATCACTTTCTCTTTGTATTTCCTTATGTTATTCTTTGTATTTTTCCTTCTTTCACCTTCTCTTTCTGTCTTTCCTTATGTTATTATTTGTTTTTTTCTTCTTTCACTTTCTCTTTCTGTCTTTCCTAATGTTATTCTTTGTTTTTCCCTTCTTTCACCTTCTTTTTCTGTCTTTCCTTATGTTATTCTTTGTTTCTTCCTTCTTTCAACTTAATTCTCTTAAGTTATTCTTTGTTTTTATAATGCTATTACTTTCTCTTTTTGTCTTTCCTTATGTTAGTCTTTGTTTTTTCCTTCTATCATCTTCTCTTATGTTATTCCTTGTTTTTATCATTCTATCACTTTCTCTTTCTGTCTTTCCTTATGTTATTCTTTGTTTCTTCCTTCTATCACCTTTTCTTATGTTATTCTTTGTTTTTTTAATCATTCTATCCCTTTCTCTTTCTGTTTTTACTTTCTGATGACGTCATTCTGACGACGGGTCACTAGTTTTTGACGAACCTCAAATCATCGATGAACGGGTTTTCAAATGTGGCCTGACGACGCCAGACGACCCGACGCATGCGCAGATCGCCGAAATGACGTCACATATTTGACGTCGACGTGACAAACGAAAACCCCCTAATAAAAAAAAAAAAACGCTTTCCTATTCGTTAACAATATTTCCATGATATGCGCGTATCGCTACATGTATTATAAAAACCTCCATTGATAAATATAAGGGCATGCGGATTATTCAGGAAGTTTAATTCCTGTTTACTCTCCTTTTCTTTGAATCAAATTTAATTCAATGTGATTCAATTCATGTTTTATTATTTTTTTATTTTCTTTTTGGTTAAAAAAATACACACCGTTTTTTACTCCTTTACTGCCAATTTTTTTTCGGGAGAGGGGGTCGGTGGGGGCAAAAATGCGTTTTGCCCCCCCCCCCCCCCGCTTCTGGTACCTATACTAACCAGAGATGAATTCGGGCACTTGTACGATTGGAAAAGGGACACCTAGTAGATTGTATTAGAGGCATTTATCAGATATGAAAAGGGGCATTTATGAGTAAGGGAAGAGGTCCTTATAAAAAGAATTGGGGCACTTATCACATGGAAAATGAGCACTTATTACAAAAAATAAAGGGGCACGTTAGGGGCACATATCAGAGGTGAAGGGGGGGGGGCAGTTATTAAGAGGAAAATGGCACTTGTCAAAGCAAAAGAGGAAGAACTGTAAACGTTGTCTTCACAAAATGAAAGAATTCCATTTTCTCACGTTTTAAGGAATGGCCATAATGTTCTTAATTAATGTTAATGGCGATAAATTTGTAATTGTTTATATCCCCCCCCCCCCCGTGAGTAAATACATATTCCATAATTTTAAAATCTTGAAAAAGCGATACGCTGAGTTATTTTGTGCACAATTTAAATGAAAATTGTTTTTGCAGTAGATGACATCGCACTTCAATGCCTGTTGGAGGTTCCCCATCTAATTGCATGTATTGATCTCGATTTTCCAAAAATAAATACTTTCTCATTCATTCTATTCCTCTCATGACTCCTTTCTATAAAGGATTTATTCCTTTACTAATATCCACGGCGATCTCGCGAGTCATCTCTCGATTTCAATAACTTCTCCCTATCCTCCTCTCCCAATCTCTCTTGATTTCTCCACATCTCCCCATATTCCAGTTTATGCAATGTATCTATGCTTTCAACTATATGTAGATGCAGTTATGACTCGAAATCATTTATGTAAATCACACTCAGGATACAGCCACTTGACGAGAATATCTTACATGTACCAATAATATATTGTTTGACAAAGGCCATGGTGATGAGATGTTCAGGTAATATGATCTGTTCGTTTAAATTGTGATACGATGGCGCACCTTCTTGGGAAAAACAGTATACTTTTATGTTTTAAAGAAAGTTCATGCCTTTATCTACAACAGTGGAGATTAATATTTTATCTTTGATGCAGAATAATACTTATTGCCTCTCTCTTTAGGTGCAAGCCGAAACAAGACCCAACTATGGTTCCGGTCGGTCTCGAGGAGAGGCAGGTGGAAAAGCTGCATCTAGCTCCTGGGTATGAGACTATGATTTTGGCTTTTCCCAAAGCCTCTGGCAGTACAGTGCACTACATTGACACAACCTTCTTCTTCTTCTTGATTTGATTTGATTTTGTTTGGCAATCAGTCACAGTGGACTATTTTGCCACACACCATATTTTATGTATTATATTTATGTACAATTTCATGTCATAAATGACTATTTTTAGGATTATTTCTCTTTCCATCCTCTTTCATTCTGCTTATTTTCTTTTTATATTCTACCTTCTTCTTCTTCTTGATTTGTTTTTGTTTGGCAATCAGTCACAGTTGACTATTTTTGCCACACACTATTTTATGAATTATTTATATATATACATATATGTACAATTTCATGTCATAAATGACTATTTTTAGGATTCTTTCTCCTTCCATCCTCTTTCCTTCCTCTTTTTTTCTTTTTAGACTCTATAACTTTTTTTAGAGAGAAAATTCAATAAATTAATAATTTTGGAAAGAGACGACGGCCTAGCAAGTTTTGAATAAAAAAAAAAAAACGCCTATAAACTAAAACTAAACGTACGTACTTGTGTTTACGCGCACGTGCGCGTTCAAATATCACCTCACGTATGCACATGTGTACTTCGCACTTACCCCCACCCTTTTCAAAATGCCATCTTACCAGTCTTTGAGGTATATTTCGCAGACTTTCGGTTTTAACCTAGGTCACTCCGGCATAGGTGAGGGGGTGCCAGCTAGCATGTGATGTTGGAGGTGATCACCGAATTGTTAGAAAAGTAAATGGTCAAATTAGTTACAAGTATTGTGGGCTTTATTGGTGCAAGAAAAAGGAAAAGAGAAGATAAGAAGAAGAAAAAAAAAAAAGAAAAAAAAAAAAAAAAAAAAAAAAAAAAAAAAAAAAAACTCAACAACAATTTAATTGTTTGGATACAGCCGCTTTGTTCTTAAAACGAAGCGAACTATTGCTTTTTGTTTAACTATTTCTGAAAGTTTAAGTAGTGTCATGATTTCCTGTGGATGTGATAAATCAGTTTCTACGAGTAACATAGCTCTTTCTATTATGTACTTTGGGCATTCAGTGAGAAAGTGGTTTACAGTTTCAGTACGTCCTATGCAGTTATTGCAATGGCCTGTCGAGTGTATATTCAATCTGAAGAGATCTAAGTTCAAACCTATCACTCCTATTCTTAATCTATGGAGAATACTTTCTTCAAATCTGTTCAACTTACATTCATATGGTTGATTTACTGTAGGCAGTATATGTCTAAGAGATCTATCAGAATTATTCCATCTGTCTTGCCAGAGTTTTATATACTTGCTGGTAATAATACTCTTTATTTCAGAAAAGGATAATTTATTACAAATTTCAATGTTATTTTGTAAAGCAGATTTTGCATAAAAATCTGCCATTTCATTTCCGTGTACACCACAATGGCTAGGAATCCATTCTAAGTGTATGTGTTTTCCTTGATACGATAATTTTGTACTTAATGTAATAATTTCAGTTACAAATGTAATATCTTTTTCATCCTTTATGGCGAGCAGGGCGCTTACGGAATCACAAAAAATAACAATGCCAACATACACATTAATGTTCTCTAGCCAATTAAGCGCAAGGACAATTGCAGCCAATTCGGCTCTGAAAGATGAGGTGTGATCCGCCAATCGTTTGGCTTGTTGAAAGGAGAATGCTGGTACATAAAAAGAAGCAGAACTTATTCCAAAACTTGGAACCTTTGACCCATCTGTATAGATGTGTAGTTGTATTGGCCATTTGGTACTGATCAATTCTAAACTGCGTTGACGTAAATAAGATGGGTTTTCATGTTTGTTCACTATTTCGCTTAATTCTATCGACACTTTTGGAGCATTAATTTTCCAAGGGGGGAAACTAGGTATAGTGTAAGGTTCGATAGTACAATGTTTCATTAGTTCTGTTCTGCATCCAAATGGCTTGTTATTCTTTTGGAGCTTCAAAAGTTCCATTTGCCAGCTGGGCTTAACGTTTAATATGACAGGGTGATCTCGATGCATTTCAATCTTTTGTCTGAATCTGTCCGCCAGCATCTGTCTTCTTAAGTCTAAGGGCATTTCACCTAGTTCAACTTGTAGTGAATCTAATGATGTAAGAGGAAGAGCTCCCGCACAAATTCTCAAGGCTTGATATTGAATGGAGTCAAGTGATTTCTTTATACTTTGAGCCGCACTGTCATAGGCTTCACAACCAAAATCTAATAACGATCTTATCAATGCTCTATATACCATTAGCAGGGATTTCGAGGAGCTTCCCCATGTAGTCCCAGTAAGGCACCTAAGAATGTTCAGTTTCTTTTTACATCTAAGGACTACGGCATCTATGTGCGTCTTCCATGAAAGTCTTTTGTCAAATATAAGTCCTAGGAAATGCTTCTTTGATTGGAATAAAAGTGCGTCGTTGTTTAATTTCAGTTCTGGGTATTTTGCTTTATTGTTTTTAGTAAATAACACTGGAAAGGATTTACTCTGTGAAAGGCGAAAGCCCCATTTAGTAAACCATTCACTCAATGTGTTCAGATAGCACTGTATTCTGTTTGAAATAATTTCTATGTTATTACCTGACATCCAGATGACACAGTCATCAGCATAAATAGATGTGGTGATTAATTCATCTGTTGGAATATCACTCATCATGATATTATACAATATAGGACTTAAGACACTCCCCTGGGGGAGGCTGTTGTACATTTCATATAATTTTGATTCTTCTTTACCAATCTTTACTTGGAAAGTCCGCTCTTTCAGATAGTTATAGAGAAACTCGAGCATATTACCTGTAATACCATGTACTGATAGTTTGTAAATAAGGCCTTTGATACAAAGTCTGTCATATGCCTTTTCAATATCGAGAAAGATTGCTAAAGTATATTCACCAACATTAATGCTTCTTTGGATGGCATTCTCTAAAAGTACAATGTTATCCGTGACCCCACGTTTACTACGAAAGCCAGTCATGAGGGGAGGAAGTATATTGTTCTTTTCTACATACCATTGGAGTCTATTCTTCACAATCCGTTCTAGTATCTTGGCAAAACATGAGGAAAGTGCTATGGGTCGGTACGACGATACCTTTCGGGGGTCTTTATTCTGTTTTAACACAGGTATTAGGATAGAGTGTTTCAGACTGGGAGGTATGCTACCCGTATCCCATATCAAGTTCATGACCTTTAGCATATATTGTTTTGCTTTCTGAGGAAGTTTTTGGTAAACCTGATAAGGGATCTTGTCTTTTCCAGGAGCTGATTGTTTACATGTGTTTAGAGTTTTTTGCAATTCAAAAAGAGTGAATGGTTCATTCAAGATATGCTCCATTCCCCGCTTCAGTGATTTCGTGACTTGTTGCTCAACATTTTTGTTTTCTTTTATTTCTGGACATTCTTTAACATTACTAATTGATTGGAAGAACTTAGAGAAAGCCTCAGTCTTTTCACTGTTACATGTGATTTCTTTTTCATTTTCTATCAGGACTGACATGTTTTTTGTTTTTTTGACAGATACCCCCTTTAACCGTTTAATGGTAGACCATACCGCTGATTCTGGTACAAAGCGGTTGAGTCTTGAGCAAAATTCTTGCCAGTAATTTCGTTCTGCTTGGCGTAGAGTTTTTTGTACCTCTGATTTTTTCTTCAAATATGTATTTAGATTTTCTATTGAAATGTGTCTTTTTAATCTATTATTAGCCCTGTTTCTTTCTTTGATACTTTGTGTACAGTCTTTTGTCCACCAAGGTACAGGGTCATGTTTTTTCTTTCCCCTCTGGGGCATTATTTCTTTAATAGTCTCTGACAAACTTTTCATAAAACATTTATACATTTTCGTAGGGTCGGAATAGTTGCCACTATGTTCAATTTTATGTTCACATTTTTCGGCAAAAGTGTTCCAATCAAAATTTTTAAAAGACCAAGTTGTTTCCTCATTTATCTTCTCGCTGTTGCTGTTTACTTTCCCTGCTCGGTCCAATAATATCTGGGTGGAGATGGGAAAATGGTCACTACCAAGGGTGTGCCGCAAAACTTCCCACGAGCATAGGCAAGATAGTTTGGGGGAGGTGATGCTAAGATCCAAACATGACATTTTCCCAGTGTGTGGATCTATTCTGGTTCCTCTTCCGTCGTTTAAAATTATAAAGTTATTGTCATGTGTGAAATTTTCAATTGTGTGCCCATTTTGGTCTATCTTTGCACTACCCCACACAGGATTATGTGAGTTGAAATCCCCAACTATAAGGAATAGATTGTATTCTAGTTTGTTAATCATCCTGTTCAAAACAATCTCGTTTAATTTTTTGCAAGGGTTATAGAAATTGATTATGGAGATTTTTGATCCAGCAACATGAACTTTAATATGTTGTATTTCGAATTCTTCGTCATTGACAGGATATTCATAGTTGATGGAATCATGTACATAAATGGCACACCCTCCTTTAGATTGATTTTCCCTGTTTCTAATAAAACATGTATATTCAGGGATTTGCAATATTCTATCATCATTGAACCATGTTTCCTGAACACAAATTAAATGGTACTTTACATCTTTATATGAATCTAAGTATTTTATAAGTTCAGGACCGTGATTAAGAAGTCCCTGCGCGTTCCATTGTAATATGGTTAGCGCTGTCATCATCATTACTATGCTATACCAGTACATCTTTAGCGTCATGTTTTACTCTTTGTTTGAGCAGTCTCTCAGCTGCCACTTTCACTAAGGATGAAATCTCCTTCTCGGATTTTCCATCCGTAAAAGTGAGAACAAGTTGCGTAATGAAAGAGATTATTTGCTCATCACTCATTAATGTTACTAGGTTACCTCGAGGGAGGGCTTCTAGTTTTACTTCAGTTTTTCCATCCTTATCTATTAATTTACTGCTCTGTGCGTTTTTTTGCAGCGGGGTGTTCCAGGGCTGGGGATCAAGTTGCGGGGTGGCGTTTTCAGGGCGGATTGCTGTGGATGACCTCACTGGTCGGGGAGGAAGAGGGAGGTTATCTGAGTTGACATCGAGGGAGGGATGTGATTCAGGGAGGTTGGCTTGTGGTTTCTGCTGTGCTTTTTCTTGCTCCGACTGTATTTTTGCAGCTTGTGCGTATGAAAGATTGTTTTTGACTTTTACTATTTGTATCTTTTTGGCTTTCTTAGCTTCAAGACAGCCGTCAAAGGCTGCTGAATGGTTCCCACCACAATTTATACATATCGGTCTTTCTTTTCGGTTACATTCCTCAAATTTGTGGTCTTCCCCGCATCTGACGCATCTCATCTTTGCTTTGCATTGAGCTATGCCGTGGCCGTAGCGTTGGCATTGAAAGCACCTCAAAACGGGGGGAATGTATAGTTTAACCTCAAAATGTTGATAGCACATTGTTATGTTGCTGGGGAGGTTTGTACGGTTGAATGCTATAATAACACTCCTCATTGGGATAAAATTGGGTCTGCTTTCTTCAATTTCAATTGATTTTACATTTGATTTGGACCTTTTCATGATTCTTTTTACATCAATTACTCCTTGGTGTTTCAATTCATTGAGAATTTCGTCATCAGTCATTTCTGTAGGTACTCCATATATGACCCCTCTCACAACTTGCTGCTTTTCTGCAACTTTTACTGGGGTGGTTCCTATGTTACTAATTTGAGATAGTGCTTTTACTTGTTTCTGGTTTTTGCATTTGATAAGGAGACCTTGGGCTGTGGGTTTGATAAATTCCACAGGGTTTGGACAAGCTTCACGGATATTTCTAGCTATAGTAATGGGATTCACATTCTTTAGCGATTTTGATTTATCTATGGGGGTAATTAAGACTTTGAGTTCCGATTGGCGGTTCTGGGTTGTATTTTGGTCTTCTGAGGAAGAGGATTCTGTTCTCATTGAAAGATTTTCAATTGCAATGCTTCCTTCGCGCCTGCGTTTATTTCTCGGTTTTTGCTCCCTACGAGAGTAATTTACAGTTCGAAATTCATCTTCTTCATTGGGTTGTAAAAGAGGTGGCTCTTCGCCCTGGCCGGTGTTTGTCACTCCGGCCATGACCTGGTTGGTTGCCTGAAAAGGGCGGGAAATTCAATTGTGTGCAGTCTACCGTGTAATTAAGGGTGCGGTATGTGTTAGTAGCCCACAAGACTTGCTTACCTTTTGACTCTGATCCTAAGTATAGGCCTGTATGAATCCACTATAGTTTCAATCCAAAGTTCAACAGTATAAAGAAGCAAAACAGTCCCAACTATATCCGGTATTGAGGCAATTTTTAACAATATTGGCAAAATTCTACAAGAAATCTACAAGAAATCTACAAGCTCCTAGAGAGCTTCTGAAAAGCACGTCCGCTCGTCCGCTCGGACTCGGACATAAATCCAGTAGGTAGCTGGGCTAGGCTTCTCTCAAGGCACAAGATTTTGTTGATAAAGTGTCAAATTAGGGTCTGTGCTTGCAGACTACATCGTACTAGTGCACGTTGACGCTCGATCCCGATCAGCTGTATCGTATCGTCATTCGGCGATTATGCATGATGATGTAAACTTGGCCGCTTCCACCACGTTGAAAACACCACCATTCGATGACGCTTACTCCAAAAATTTCGGTTATGTGTATACAAAACAGGCAGCAGAAACGATAAAGGAACAGCATGAATTGGATAAAAACACTGCGCTTTGTTTCCCTGAAAACGTTCATACAGTAAGTAAGTAAGAGCTGTATGCCCGTAAAATGAATTCGTATTCTGTTCTTGCCATTGTCTGATTGTCGCCGCCAGGGGTTTAGGCGGGTTGCCCTCTCAGACTCCCGTTATCTTTCCGACGCGTATACTTCGTGGATGATGATGCTGCTGATTTCGATGATGATAATGATGTTGATGATGATGATGTTCATCATGTTGATGATAATAATGATGATTGGTGATGATGTTGATGATGATTGGTTATAATGGTGATGATTGATGATGATGATTGATGATAATGATGATTAATTGTTGATGATGATTGATGATGATGCTAATAATGATGATGATTGATGATGATGTTCATCATGTTGATGATAATGATGATGATTGGTGGTGATGTTGGTGATGATGGTGATGATTGATGATGATGGTGATGATGAATGATGGTGATGATTGATGATGATGATGTTGATGTTGATGTTGATGTTGATGTTGATGAAGATGGTGATGATGTTGATGGTGATGATTGATGATGATTGGTGATGATGTTCATTATGTTGATGATAATGATGATGATTGGTGATGATGTTGGTGATGATATGGTGATGATTGATGATGATGGTGATGATGAATGATGGTGATGATTGATGATGATGATGTTGATGATGATGATGTTGATGTGGATGATGATGTTGATGTTGATGTTGATGATGGTGATGATTGATGATGTTGATGGTGATGATTGTTGATGATGTTCATCATGTTGATGATAATGATGATGATTGGTGATGATGTTGGTGATGATGGTGATGATTGATGATGATGGTGATGATGAATAATGGTGATGATTGATGATGATGATGTTGATGTTGATGATGATGTTGATGATGATGTTGATGTTGATGTTGATGATGTTGATATTGATGATGATGTTGATATTGATGTTGATGTTGATGATGATGGTGATGTTGATGATGATGTTGATGTTGACGTTGATGATGATGGTGATGATTGATGATGTTGATGGTGATGATTGATGATGATGGCGATGATGAATGATGGTGATGATTGATGATGATGATGAATGATGATGATGATGATGTTGATGATGTTGATGTTGATGATGATGATGAATGATGTTGATGATGGTGATGATTGATGATGTTGATGGTGATGATTGATGATGATGATGGTGATGATTGATGATGATGATGGTGATGATTGCCCGGGGGGGGGGGGGGGGGGGTACTCAGATTATAGTCGGACGGGGGTGTGCGGCTGAGACCTCCGAACCCATACCCACATCCAAGGGTCCTTTTGCTGAAATAGGTACCCATGTCTAAGGATTTTTTGTCAAAAATGGACCCATGTCTAAGGATTTCAAACTTCAAATATTACATTTTTTAAGCTGTAATAATACACTCCAGCAAAGCATATGGAGAGTCAACGCTAATGCATATTGACCTCTAGCACTGCAATACGCGTTAATAGGCAGCATTTAAATACATGAATAGTCAATACACTCATAACACAGAGATGCACACATTCATGCCGATGCGGCTGATCGGCAAGTTCGACAGTGGACTCACAATTTGATTTTTTGAATTATTCTTTCTAACATTGGAAAGTTAAAAAATGTATATTACTGCTATTTAGATCTTATTGATTGTCACTAAAGTATTGATTTTTAGTGAAATTGGTTGAGTTTTACACAGTGGTGTTTGAAATGTTGAGAATCAATACTAATAGCACAGCTTTTAATACACAGCCAGGATAGTAATGCACCTATGTGTGTAATAATACAATGGCCAATAATTTTGCAGTTTCTCGATAAAGTTCTTTATTAGTAAACTGTACCATACTACATGTAGTTTACAAGTAGTTTACACACATAAAGATGAAAACACCATGCAACATAATAATACTGTGCTAGCACCTCTAGCATCTGTTTTAATTGAAGGACTTTTCCTGTTAACGTACCCGTACACGAGCTCTCAAGCATTGGCTATATAGCTCCCTGCTTGAGCCCCGCTGCTGCCCGGCTGCTGGGCAGAGGGTACGCAGGGTATAGCTGCCGATCATTCAGCGTGCGAAGCGCTACAAGTTTCCGGGGGTACGACCCCTATACGGGCGGATACCCTACCTAGCGCGCATTATGCCATATGAGTACCCGGTATAGAGCCCATGGGGTCCTGATATATGTGGTACCCCGGGATCTAGTTGAGTTTACGAGCTACGTACGTACACCCATTGACTTAGAGGTCAGTGCGTACACCTCGTACACTGGAAATGCAATCACCGAATTCGAAGGGTCCATTTATTTAGAGATGGGAGAGATTTAGGCATTTTCAATGTAGGAGCCAATCCCAAAATCCAGGAGAAAATGAGGGAGAAAAGAGGGGAAAGGAATAAATGAAAAAAGGGACCCATGTCTAAGGATTTTTCTTAATTAAAAGGGGACCCATGTCTAAGGATCTTTCCTGAAAAAGTCACCCTTCCGAGCGGCACATTTCCCGTATACGTGAGTACCCCCCCCCCCCCCCCCCCCCCCCCGGGATGATTGATGATGGTGATGATTGATGATGTTGATGGTGATGATTGATGATGATGTTGATGATGAATGATGATGATGTTGATGTTGATGTTGATGATGATGGCGATGATGAATGATGATGATGTTGATGTTGATGATGATGATGATGATGATGATGAATGATGTTGATGATGGTGATGATGATGTTGATGATGTTGATGGTGATGATTGATGATGATGTTGATGATGAATGATGATGATGTTGATGTTGATGTTGATGATGATGGCGATGATGAATGATGAATGATGTTGATGATTGATGATGATGATGTTGATGTTAATGATGATGTTGATGATGTTGATGATTGATGATGATGATGAATGATGTTGATGATGGTGATGATTGATGATGATGATGGTTATGATGAATGATGTTGATGATGATTGATGATGATGTTGATAATGAATGATGATGATGTTGATGATGTTCATCATTATGATGATGATTGATGGTGATGTTGATGTTGATGTTGATGATGATGGTGATGATTGATGATGATGGTGATGATGAATGATGTTGATGATTGATGATGATGATGAATGATGATGAGGTTGATGATGTTGATGATGTTGATGTTGATGATGATGGTGATGATAATGATGCTGCATGATGATGGTGATGATGATTAAATTGTTTGATGATGATGGTGATATATGACCAGGAATTGAGATGGTGATGATGATCAGGATAGTGATGATGGTGATGGTGATCATGATTATGGTGGTTGTGTTGATGATGATAATGATGAAGGAAATTTTCAAGCTACGATGCTCACTCAAGTACTTCAAAATACAATAGATTTTGGGGTCTTGGTGTTTTGTCCATGGACAAGCTTGATTCATCTGAAGATCAATGGTTCTCTTTACAGCTATCGATAGATGCAAGCATATAATCTTATGGGAGGAAGCACAACCTAGCCACGGTGGAAAGATTAAGTATGATGGCATATCATTCATCCACCTCAACAAGAACATGTATGAGTGTGAATATGCCAAAGATCACAAGTTGAAATCCAAGGTGAAAGCTAAGGAAGCAAGAGCTGAAAAGAGGGTAAGTATATCCAACTTTATTGTAGCATTCAAGATACTGTGGCGTAACAGGGCTCTGCTGGGGTAGCGTTCTGCCTTGTGCAGTCTCTCAAAACCTGGTCCACGCTCTTGACAATCATTCATCAACGATCTCTCAGTGGGCTCTCACAAAAGTATATCGTGTAAGAACAACGTGGACTAGTTTTGAAGCTTCCCTGTCAACGGGGTCAACCTCGTCTTCCTCTCCTAAAGCTGACATGTGCAAGTTGGCTAGGAGCGTCCTGCTCAACCTTCGTGCTGACTTACATTCGCTTCTAACTAGGTGTCTGTAGGGCTGAAGAGATGCCACTTCGTAGGGTTCAACCTGTCCACATGAACTACCTTCAACTGTCGTACACTTGAGCAGATGTCTGCATCCGTTCCTACCCAATAGAATCTTAAGCGAACCTTATCTCTGGTCTTGTTCATGCCAAGGTATCCACTAGACTTGCCACCATGCAATTCCTTCACAACGACCTCTCGAAGCTTAGCTGATAAGACAACATTCAGTTACCCTATGTCCTTGGTCACATTCCCATTTCCTGTAGAGAACGCTTTGCTTCATTTCCAGTTGGGCTCACTTCCTTCAAGGGCTTCTCCACACTGGACTTTGAAGCCATTGCTGACCAATCCGGCCGGTCCGCAGACCGCTGCTTTGCTTCCAGGATCCAGGTCGTACTTGACAGGATCTTGCGCCTGGTCTTGGCTCATCTGCTCATTCCTGATGCTGGGTTCTATCGGAACTGTCCTTGACTGATCTGTAATTTGTAGTAAATGGTCTTACAGAAGGTGCTCCACTTAGAGACTCTGTGTCTTTCCTGAGTCTGTGTTCTTGTCCAGCCTTCTCAAGTGCTCCTGAGTCGGCCGAGTCCCGTTTCCCCAAGGCTTCTGACTATAGGTGCTATCTCTTCCTTCACTGGCGCCAATAGGCACTATTTCTTCCTTCGCCGGCGCCTATAGCATTACGTCTGACCCTCGTAGCTCGCAAACCCGAGTAAATGGCCATAAAGTCAGGTATTGAAACACCCCCTTCTTTGCTTGCTGCAGAGGAGGCCTAACCACTGATCAACTTGTTTTCCAAACATAGTTCGCGCTACTTTCCGTCTCTCTCTCTCTCTCTCTCTCCGACTCTGTTTCTTTCAGGCTGCCTCCTTCAGTCTCTCTCCCCTCTCCTTTCTATCTATCTCTCCCTTCCCTAGTTTTCTGTCTCTCCCACCTCTCTCTCCTCATGTTTATTTATGTCTGTCTCTCGATCCATTCCCCGGGTGTCCGTGTCTCTCTCTCTCTCTCTCTCCCCCTCTCTCCAAAATTTTAATTCTCTCTTCTCTCTTCTCTCTCTCTCTCTCTCTCTGGTTGGCGGCCGCTTTTCTTCTTCTTCTTCTTCGATCTTCTGTTTCTTCTTCTTCTTCTTCTTCGATCTTCTGTAATTTCTTCTTCTTAATTCTTCTTCTTCTTCTTCTTCTTCTTCTTCTTCTTCTTCTTCTTCGATCTTCTGTTTCTTCTTCTTCTTCTTCTTCTTCTTCTTCTTCTTCATCTCAGTCTATAGTGGCCTAGTCTTTTTCTCCAAGTCGAAGCGACAGTCCTCGGGTTTTTCCTGGTTGAAAAACCCCATTCATAAATTACGAGTCCTCAAACTCGGGTTTTGAAACACCCCCTTCACCCGCGCATTGATGATAACAAGAAAGTTCTCTTTACACTGCACTATTTAACGATTTTCTGTCTTGTGTCAGAAGCTTGTTATATCTTAATTGATATTAACATGTACTTTTATTATCAGTGAATACTCATGCAACGGAATGCAGCTTCTTAATGAGGACTAATTTCTGCACGGATTTTTATTAGGGGGACACTTCGTCCGCAGATGTGGACAACTCAGTGCAGTCCTGAGGTCAGTGGTGCAGTCACGTTAGGGTTAGTACCATTGACCTAGAGGTCAGTGGTTACTATGGGGTTACTATGGCGATCTGTCAATCTCTCTTCTCCCTTCCAGCAACGATCACTGGCAAAACCACATTGTTGACCTGGGGATCAGTGGTTCTTGGCAGCCTCCCAATACCTCCATCTAAGCAAGAAGCAAGGGGGTATTTCAATTTTGCTACGAGGACTTTACGTCATGGGCGCTATACCTACTACGTAGAGGCGCTATCTCTTCCTTCCAGGTGCCAATCTCCTTTAGTGCGTATGCACGTAGGCGCTGTTGGTGGAGTACGTTCCGAGCTCAGTGCTACAACCATGTTGCTTCAATCCCACCGCCGCCACCAGTGTGGCGTAACCGGGCTCTGCCGGAGTAGCTTTCTGCCTTGTGCAGTCTCTCAAAACCTTGTCCACGCTCTCGACAATCATTCATCAAAGATCTCTTATCAGTGGGCTCTCACAAAAGTATATCGTGTAAGAAAAACGTGGACAAGCTCTCAATCACTTACTCCTGCAACCACTAAATGTATGACAGGAACTCAAGAAACAACACTTGCACAGTATCTGCAGTTCAAGTAACTTAATCTCGTTCTTTGTAACGTACCTGTCGCAACGACAGCTCAACGCTGACTGACCGACATATCACGATGTACATGTATGTATTTTATAATTAACTATAACGCCCTCTACGTCTTACTGAATACTGGACCGATTATGTTACAATACTAATTATGATATAGTTGTTCTGTTTGAGTTGTTTCAAAATGGATACAAAATTCATCTATGTTAATTGCCAATAGATGTGTAGGAAGTTGTAATGGAGAATGATAACTGTTATTACTAACTAATTGAAAGAGAAGCAGATTCTCTCTTTGGTGTAAAATGATAATTTGTCCAAACAGATAATATCTGTAAAGCTATACAATACTATTATTACAAATGCATGTTTTTTCACCAGTTCCCCTCGTCTTTAATCTGATATTAAACAGTTAAGAGTTTGAAATAACTTGGTGTTCTTCTAATCTAAATCACCCCCTGTTGTTTGTTTTATCAAATGTCATACCTCACTCAATATTTAATTGTTGTGTGCCAAAAGTTAAAATGGTCACTCTATTTTCTTTAAAAGGTAGATTGTGGCCATCAGTATACTGTTGTGATGTCTTGTTATTCATTTTTTTCTTCATTTTTAGATGAGAGAACCAGCTATTGGAAATGCATACAAGCCCAGGAACCTTATATACAAGATACTAAAAAGAAAGATTGCCAGGCAAAGCTAGTCATGAAGGAAATCATGAAATTTCCAAATTTTAAGGTAAGTTATCTTATAAGGGCTTCAAGATGAGTATTCATCTAAATTTAAAAAGGGGTAGAAAATCATGATAAGAAAGCCACTTTTAAGAAGAAATAATAATGGTAAGCATCGTAAACTGAATATGATTTCAGAAGCTTTGCCGACATGCTTGACGATGCCTCCGTGTTTTTACTTCTTTCATTTGCTGTTTTTGTGTGCTTTTTTGCTGAATTAGGTTCGCTAAATCGCTTTTTTTTTTGGCCGGGGCCTTGGTCGGTTTCTTTCTATTTCTCTTTAACATACTTTTTCAAAAAATTGGGGGGGGGGGGGTAGGCTTCAGCCCTGCCATAGGGGGGCCCTGTACATTGTGTAATGGCCGGCATGATGATTTGACAGATGGACCTGAAGCTAACTGAGTCCTGACATACTTTTGAACGTTGTAACTTGTACGCCCTAGTGTACAGCGATCATCAACCGTTGTTTAAATCATATACATGTAGGCCTAATTAAAATACGAATTAGGGCTAGTCCTGACCTAAATCATATACATGTTGGCTTAATTAAAATACGAATTAGGGCTAGTCCTGACCTAAATCATATACATGTAGGCCTAATTAGAATATGAGTTAGGGCTAGTCCTGACCTGAAAATGACCAAAAACTTGGAGCACGGCTAACTGGACCGGGTCCTTGGCCTATATACGGATAAGTGAGTGCCCCGGGTCCACTTCTAACTCGTTTTTTTTAGCCCTTCTCTCCTCCCTTTTCCTTTCCTATCCTTTCCTTTTTTTAAAGAGGGGGGGGGGGGCGGGGTCCAGGGCCTGTTGGCCCCCCGTGTAAATGAGCCTGTCATACACAGTTCCAACATAAACCATATGCCACATACATGTATGATTCAGCAACTACAGCCAAGAACGAGTCCCGAGAGAGAGAAGCGACCAGGGGCCACCGCAGAGTCAGAGGGGGAGGGTTTGGGCGGGGGTATCCCTCTCACACGGTAGGGCAGATTTTGCATTTATTTACTTATAATGGTGCAATTTGGTGCATGTCCTGCCATACCTGCGAAGGAAATAAAGAATCTGAGTTAACATGTCATGATTTAAAAAAACAAAGAAAAAATGGCTATGCTCTCATCAGATTTTTACAGTTCAAACATAATCAAATAATATTTACACAAACATGACACAAATCTGCCCCTAAAATGCCATACTTTGATAACAAAAGAAGCAAAACAGAAGCCCCTTGACTAAATTGCAGGGGTGGGTTAGTCTGACATATATCAGAACACTGCTGAAATCACGCTTATGGTGCAGTGGCTGGCGGCTAGAGCGCTGTTTTGTTGATATGCTAGGCGTGGCGGCCGTGGCACGCATGGTATTGCAAACGCTCACAGAATTACCCTGGGTAACCGTAATGCATTTCACGCTCTGTTTTATATCCATAACATAGAAAACAATACTCAACTTGATGGAAGTGCTTATAAATGAATATAAAATAAATTAAAACCTCTATTATTTTAATTGTTATCATTTGTAGGCCTGGGTGTGAGATTATTAGCTCTAATTCAACCACAAAAATGACCTTTTTAAAAACTTTTTTGGTTAAAATTCTTTTTTTTAGGAGGGGGGTTCGCGTGAACCCTGCGAACCCCTAGTTTGTACAGCCATGATGATGGAGGTACATGTTGCAGGCTGGACTTTGACTAGCAGATCAGAGGTCAATGGAAGACTATCGTTACCCCCGTCTTCATCGTGTAGTGCTTCATCAGAAGAGCCTGGGCATTAGATCACACTTCTGTAGGTAGGTAGGTATCTGTTAAAGAAAGGAGTGGCATGGATCTAGAACATGGGTGAAACGACAGTAAAGATGGGGTCTTTTTCCCCAATGTACTGAAAAGATACTGCGCTGTAATAAAACTGAGAAAGCTGATATTTTCTTTTCTGTTTGGTACACACTTAAAAAGAACATATATACAACAATGATATGACACCAACAATAATAGTACAGATGTGGTGTTTTAATACTGAGTTACACAATTCACACAAGCAATGCTTGTTTACTAACACAGTGTTCTAAAATGAGTAAGCAAAATTATACTTTCCAAAGAGCTGTCAATATTCCTTTCATCACAGCACTACTCATATACAGACCACCTGAGGGAAACAAGAAAGGTGGTCTTTACAGACAGGCGGTCTTCATGTACAGGTTCCTTTAGTACATGTTTCAATGAGAAACCATTTTCAAACAAAAAACAAAACAAAAAATGTGGTCTTTGTAGACAGGTGTTCGCTAAACCAGGTTTGACTGCAGTAGGCTAAGGATGGAGTCCCTGTTTAATAGGAGGCCTGAAGACTAGATGGGAAAGTGGATGGTAACTAATGAAATGACAAGAACATTGAGGATGGGATCTATCTACCATGGTAGAAAAGCAAGATGGATAGTAACCAATGGTAACCAATGATGTGATACAAGTAGAGATGGGGTCCCTCTTCCATGGTAGGAAATCGGACTTAGAAATAGATGATTACCAAAAGTATCTACCTTCTGTGTTGCTTGATCTGGTAGAAAGGCACCTGCTGAAAGAAACGCCTACAACTTGAAAAAGCTTCTGTAACAATGTTATTCCATAATCTCTCTCCCTCACTCTTGCTCTCGATCTCCCTCTCTCTCTCACTCTCACGGGAAATAGACCAGACTTCCTTCAAGTTGTTCATTCACCAGCTTGTTACTAACAGATGATCTCTTCTCCTTCTTTATAGCCAAAGTTGAGTTCCGGGGAGAGGTGAAAAATAATTTGTGAGCATTATCATTGTTATCGTGCAAGTGTGGAAGAACATGAGAAGAAAAAAGATTCCCTGAAAAGCGTGGTTCTTCAAATGCCTCCATATTCTAAATATGACATGTAACAGCGTAAAAATCGGGACAGATTTATATTACACATGTTCATGTAGTCCCATATACATCTTTCTGTGTACAGTGCTTGGAACTTTACCAAGACTGGGTCAAATTTCTTATCATTTTGATTTTTCCAGAACCTAGCTTGCAGTACACACCAACACTTATATTCAAGATGATCAACCTTTTCTGATCGATTCCACACCGTTTCTTTCACAATGCATGACCAGAACTCAACTTTCTCTTTAATACAGAGCGGCTCATTTCACCACCAAACAACTGACAAGACAACAATGACCCGAAAAAAGAAGAGCGCCAGCCGACTTATCCCAGCTAGTTCAGCTCATCTCACAAGCAGTCATCTAGCACTGTGAAGACAGCACTGAGATAGTTCTCACCACCTGATGCAGAAAAGGCACATTGACCAAAGCAGACCAAAGCAAACATGACAGATAGCAGAGAAAGAGAAGCAAGGTTAGAAAATCAAATCAAATCTTACATAGCAAACCAAACCAAAATCAGAATAAAGGAAATATTTGGTTTGTTTTTCATTTAGTATACACTGCATTTTATTTTACTTTTTTTCTTTCATTTTCACATTTCAAGTAGAATTGTATTCTATATTTATTTTGCCTTTGCACATTTTTACATATAACATAATTGCATTTTTATTTCATTTTCATGTTTGCAAATTTAACGTAGTTATTGCTTATTTAGTAGTGTTTGATGACAGTGTAAAGCGCTTCAAAGTGTAACATTATTTTCCACCTAAAAAGGTCATGACAGTTTTCTATCATATTGCACATTTTTTTTAAATATTGCATTTTGGTAACTTTTAAAGTACATGTACTTGAAGATATGAAGTTTGAACAGTTAACCCCCATGTTCCGACAGTGATAAAGCTTTAATATTGTCTATATGAGCCTGGAAAATAGCATGATCATAATTTTCAGAGATCATGATGATTTTTATTAACTAAGTGCAGGTTCCTGGTACCATAGCATCGATCGCTCTAGGGCTGGCACAGTCTCATATGTTTACAGGATTGTGTGAATACTCCTGATAGGCCTATATTCAAAGGCATTCAACTTCTTGTATTCTTTCGCTCATATCTGCTAAAGAATATTGCTCTTAGTAGATCAGTCTAGGTGTGAAACCGTTGAGTGTGAGGATAGACCGTTATGGCCTATAATAGTTGGTAGTCTCAATTCAGCTATGTAGTGTTGCTTATATACACCACATAATGAGACCCATATCTTCTAATGTATCTGCTGTGTAGTGGGGCTCATTATACTACGGAGTAGTACTTATATCCACCACGTATAGTGGTATGGTACCCTGTTGCTACGGAGTGGTGCATATATCCGCCACGTAGTAGGTACCATATCCCCTTGAAAGTTGTCTTTATGTCCACCACTCAGAAGGACCCTTTGAGTGCCAATACGTCTCTGGCTGTAGCTGTTGTTGATGATGTTGCTATCAGCATCAAAGGATGTCAGCATTTGAGGTCTAGGATTCATACATAGTCCTCTGACTTATCTGCAAGGACAGAACTTATGTTCTTTGAAGAAAAATTTAGACATCATACGGACTGTACAGCTGAGATTGATGCAAGCCTTAGGTACCAGGATATGTGATGTTTGAGCTATAGAAATAGGCAGTTGAAATTCTCAACCTTGTGATTAAATGTCAAGTGAATCTGCCTAGCATATAGTGCCCGCATGCTAGTGTTCAATCTGTGAAAGAGTAAGTCTGATTACATTTTTGACACATGCAGTCTTTTCCAAGCATCTTTTCCGGCTAATAAAGGCCTATTTTACCTTGGAATATAGGGCTGTCACTGTTCTATCATTACTCCATGTTACATGTTCGATACGTCAGTCACTCTGACAACAGAGCATTTAGATATCAATTACAAATTTCACTACCCATACAGCCAAGAATCTGTGAGTTGAAGTCAGTTTGGCATGGTGACTGATGTTTAACATTTGAGCACAGCTTTTGTACATTTCCATTTCCATTAATAATATAGTATCATACATTTTGACACGAGACAGCTAGAGACAGTTGTGAAGCTTTTGTACCATTTACATTTACATTAATATTGTACATACTGACATGAGATAGAGACAGTGGTGATCAAAGCACGGGACTAGCCACCAAGGGGCCACTGTCATCATTGGGAGGCACCAGTCTTATCAAGTTGTTGAAATGTGAATTTACAAGGCCAAACAATTTGAGAGAGTATGTGGTAGTTTTTATCTTCTTTTTATTACTATCTTTCCCACCTGTCCCTTTTATTTTTCCCCTTTTTCTCATTTTATCCTTTTCTTTTCATCTTTCAACATTTGATTCGGTGGTATTTGCCCCCCTGACCCCGTATAGCTGCACCACTGCCTGGTGTGTATTATGATACATGTATTAGGCAACATGAAATATGTAATACAGAGAAGCCACTTCATATGCACCTTCATCTTAGCTATTATCGTACAGTATTATGTCAGTTATTTTGGTAATAATAATATTAATTATATACTTATATGGCGCACAAATCTATCAAAGAGGTATCCTTGCTTTACAATTAATGACAAAACAAGCATGAACAATTGATTAGTGCAAAAATTAACAAACCTACAATTTAGGAAAGAGAGAAGCAACAATTGGCAAATAAAGAAATATACAGAAAATATAAAGGATCAAATAACTATCATGGCATTAATGATACACTCTCTTCATCAGCATGGTTTTCAAAAGCTTCTGGCTGATTGAGATGATTTCAAGTTCATGTACAGTACAGTTCAGACTCCAGAATCATAAATGTTGTCATTTATAATATGATAATAGACAGCCCTTAAGGATTATCAAAGATACAATATTCAGGCAACCGTCACCTCATACTCCGTACGCCTATGTACCAGAACCCAAAATTCATTAAACAGTAGCACGTTCTCATAATGCAATCAAATTTAATGCATAAGTCTTTCTTAAATTAGTTGTTGCTAGGTAGGACAAACATTGCTCATTTTACCTAACAACATGTACTGTATGCAGTTTGTATTCTGACTATTGAAATACAATTATTTGTAAGAGGTGAATGAAATAATTATTAATGTCGCATTTCACGAAGACATATATGCATTATATTTGATTACATTACGAAAAATACCCCATGACAAATCAGTGGTGAATATTCACATTTCGAAACATCAGTTACAAGACAATAAGAATTGATTATAAACAAGAGATGAAGAGTTCACAAATGAAGGCCTCTATTCAATTGAATGGGTGCTTCTTTTGTGATTACTATTGCATCCACCTGCTAGTAGCAATTTCTTTCAATAAGGGAGTTTACAGAAAGCACATGGTACAAATGACCCCAAATATCCACAGATATTTTACAAACGGAGAAGTTCCACTTTGAGCATATTAGAATAATAACTGCCAAAGTCCTAGATGTGCTTCATGAATACCTTTTGTTTGCCCTCTTGAAAAGAATACTTCCACCTGCTTGTCATAGAATGTACCGTTGGTGCATAAATGAATAATGTTACATAACTTTCATGAGCACATATCCAGTATTCATCTCGAGTTTTACCTTTTTGGTACAAATGACCTTTATCTGCCCATGCGCAGATTGTATCTGTAAACTCTCTTATAGCCTGGTAAGAATCGAATTTGCATATTGTTGGTATGTAAGACAAGGCGCTGCCTAGCATGAGCTACCACTTGGAATCAATGGAGCAAAGGCATGTAACAAATTCAAGTACATTTGTAACCTGTCCTCATACAACTCATACATTGTATTTCTATAGCGCTTAATACAATGTTTCTAAGCGCTTTACAAAATTGGCAATACTTAGATGATAATACATTCAATATAATATTTACAAACTATAATTAATATATATACTAATCAACCTACAATAAATTCAAAAAACATAAGCACAGATACATCAAGTCAATACATATAAATACAATAGAATACAATTAATTTTAGGCCTAAACATTACAAACTCAAGTTTAAGCGAGTTCGTAAATAGCTCTGGAACGCATGTCCCCAAAATATCCATAGATCTTTGACACGATGGATACTTCCCACGTGTGCATTTTAGAATTATCACTGCCGAAGTGATGGAGGTGCTTCATGAATACCTTTTGTTTGCCTCTGGAGAATAATACTTCCACCTGTGTATCAGATAAATGTACTGTTGGTGCATAAATGAATACTGATGACATAACTTATATGAGCACGATCGAGTATTCGTCTCAATGGTTTTACAATTTGGGTACGAATGACCTTGATCTGCCCATTCGCAAATTCTAATTACGAACTCGCTTATTACATTACATCATACAACCCATTGTTTCAGCAGTAAGGTAGGTCTGACAGCAGGTGCAACACCAGGATTGTCTGAAAGGAGGAGAGCGGTAACAGTTTTTCTTCAACATGACCTCGCTTCAAGGAAAATGAATTCAAGAATTCAGACAATCTGAAACAGGAGGGGTGTTTTTACCCTTAAAATAGCTGGCTATTGTTGTTTTGCTTTGTTTTCTGCTCAATGGGGAGGGGGAGGCAGCAGTCATTTAAGTCCTCACTCCACCTGTCCCCCACCCCCCCTCCCCCAACAAAACAACAACAAAAAATCTACAAAAAAAAATCCAAAAAAAAATCCAAAAAAAAAAAATCACCTAAAAACAAAATAATAATAATAATAATAATAATACATAATAATAATAATAAATAAATTTAAAAAATAATAATAATAATAATAATAATAAATACCAAAAAAAATAAAAAATCACCTATATACCATTAAATATGTGCCTGTATAACAGAATTAACCCTGTAAGTCATGCTAAAGGACAGTGCACCTGGGTATGGGGTTTCAATGCAAATGATTGCTGTCAAAGGAGCAATATAGCTCTGGGGTCGTATTCTTTTTCCTTACAAATCAGAATTCTAGGGAAGAGACACTTATTGTTGGTGCTTGCACAGATATCTGTACATGCACACAGCTAGTTTGCACAAAAATTAACAAATGACTTGTTCTAACTACTTCTTGTAACTATGACACATAAAAGATTACATAGTCTTCAGAATACTACCCATGATTATAACCATTTGGTTATTTTCTTCCATTTAATAGAAATGTTACTTCTCTAACATTGCATCTGTAAGATGTCATAAGTGATGCTTATCATGGCCAACAAATAACGTGTAAAACTCATGTTTTTTTACCCTTTATTGGTCGAAAACATAACTCAAGTGAAAGAGTTGTAGTTTTGGTTATTTTGGTACGTACAATAACCATTTCTTTAGCTTTAGCTATGGGCTTTGGGAAGAACAGGTCATCCATTTAAATTTCAAACTCGCAATGAAGCTTTTCAGTAGCTGGTAACAAATTAAACACACTTTTACAATGTACAATGTAATTAATTGCTATCAAGGAGGAATTGATGCTATGTCCATAAGATTCAGGACTGGCAAATCTGATCATCATATAAAATGTGTTATGATACTCATACACTCTTTTCTTTTATGATTTACATAAACTTATTTATGCAATATATGCATCTCTGTGTAGGAAATAACAATTGATTGTCTGGCCATTATGAACTGAGCATTGCAGGTACCGGTATACAAAAAGAAGACATCTATGTATATTAAAGCTAAAGACCAGTTATGGTCATGGGATTGCATTGTGAAAGAAACATTGTGAAATCGATCAGAAAAGGTTGATCATCTAGCATAGATGTACTGCAAGGTTCTGGAATCATCAAAATGATAAGAAATTTGGCCAAGTCTTCATAAAGTTAGAATCACTGTACACAAAAAGATGTATATGGGACTACACACACGTGCGCGACACGTGCATTTGTATCTCTCAACAGGCAAGAGATACACTAATTTACCATATATATCAATTAGTAGGCGGTTTCCCGTCAATATTTTTATCATCATTTTCTATTCAAAACATATTCTTTCACATTATTGGTAATAAGAGCTTCTATTTCATTTTTTGAAATTGGGGCGTTTCCAATACTGGTCTTTACCTTTAATGTACCTCCTTTCATTTGTAAGCTCTGCAATTTGAATATTCATTATTTACAGATGTGATAGAAATGTACATACAAATATATATGCAAAATAAACCCCTAATATAAGGTTGAGAAGCATGCATAATCTCAGGCAGTTCTTCACAGGCAAGCAATTAGGAGTGAACATGTGTGTTTTCAAGCTCTTTGCAAGTTAGTGCCACGCCTGATCCTAGCTGTATAGAGTACCGAAGTGTGACGTCATATTAGCCAAGTTGTTAAGGTAGCTGGTTTCAAACAATTTTGTGCCAAACAATGGCGTGGTGATCACACCAGCGCCAAACATTGGATTTGCCCTGCTACAGCCATTTGCTTAAATGATGTCGCATTGAACCTCATGCGCAGGCTCTGTTGTTTCTAACCAGTAACCAAGACAATGAGCGAATATGACGTTAGCACTTCGGCACTCAATAGGACACCCTACAGAAGGCTTGAGAAGATCAAGCAGGTCATGTGGAATTCAAGTGTACAATAATAAACTCTTATAAACTCTCTTTTATTCAATGGTTTACATAGTAGAGTTGTATGCTTTAGTATGCATGATTTATATCCACCTGCCCAGCAGGTATACATATCCCTCTGTAGCAAATAACACATGGGTACAGATGATCTAACTGTATGACCCGAGCACAGGAAGTATACAAAATAGGTTTATGTGCATATCGGACATGTCATATGAAATGTAAATGTATAATAATAAACTCTTTTCTTCCTAAAATCACAAAGAATAGGCCTACAGGGTTTCCACCTGCCTTGCAGTATGTAGGCACAGACCATCTGACCAACATGACCCAAGTACAAGAGATATACAACATAGGTTTAGGTACAAATCCAGCATGTCATATAATATGTAATAATAAACTCTTTTCTTTAATGATGTATAAAGTATATAAGGTTTTCACCTGCCCCATTGTAAATGTCTTGGAAATAACACATAGGCACAGGTCATCTAACAAATATGACCCAAGTGTAAAAGGTATGCAGATGGAGATGTAGAATGTCATGTAATATATAAATGTATAGAAAAAAACTATTTTTTTCTTGAATTGTTATACCATATAGGTAGTTTCCCTTGTGTGGGAATCAAATAACACACTGGCACAGAAAACTAAACAAACTGGCCATATAAGGAATACATATAAGGCAGATCAAGCACCTCATGTAACTGAATGGAAAGGGGCATATCCACAATAAAAGAACATTTTTGAGAATTGTAGAACATATTGAAATATATGCAGTGAGTAGCACACAAGTTGCATCCTCAATGGGAGCCTGGTTGGTAAAAATGAAGATTTTAGCCTCCCCTTAGTTCAATACCAACAACAAAATATTATATTCAGTTCAGTATGAAACATGTTGAAAAACGCCTGTTGAAAAACCTTTGTACTCCAAGAAACATGACTTTCAAAGTACAAGTATGTATATATGTATATAAAACCAGGAGCCGAAGCCACTTGATCCTAGGGCTCACAGCCCCTACAGATACAAGCTAGGGTGTCATCCCTAACGGGAGCCTGGCCGGCTTAAAATCTTCATTTTACGTCTCCTCTGAGTTCAACACCAACAAAAAATGATAGAATGTTGGTTATATCATATATTATAATATCATTTTGATTACAACGCAGAACAAAGGTATAATTATGTTTTTATTTGTGGATATGCCCAAATATATAACAAAAAATTCCATTTTCATTCAATTTATAAGCATAGATACAATACAATATATAAATGCAATGTATAAATACAGGAGTAATACAGGAGTTGTGCATAGGCCAAATAAAAAGGAAGAGTAGGTTAATTATCTTTCTCATGTTAACACGGACTTTGAAATTTCTTTGAGAAAAAAATCCCACAAAAATAAATGATAAATACAAATAATGTATGAAAAAAGTAAAAAAGTGAATGCAGTTAAATGACCTGCTATCCCATACTAAAAGCACTTTTTTTTAAACATTTTTTTTATTTTGATCTTTTTTTCTTTTTTTCTTTTTTTCTGTCCATTTCCTCACATGAAATGTTTGTGCGGTTGTTAAGTATTTTATGTATTATCAAGTAATTTCAAAATCCATGGATGAATGCATTCCATTTTTTAATGTCCCTCAGTAAACAATGAGAAAAGAAATGTCACAAAAACAAATATACAAATGCAGTTAAGCATTTTGCAAATATACTGATCTTTACACAGACTTTGGATTTTCTTTGAAAAAATAATCCCACAAAAATATATGATAAATACAAATAATGTATGAAAAAAGTAAAAAAGTAAATGCAGTTAAATGACCTGCTTTCCCAAACTTCAAAGCACTTTTTTTTTACGTTTCTTTTATTTTTATATTTTTTTTTCTTTTTTCTGTCCATTAATTACCACACATGAGATGTATAGTGTGATTTGCTAAGAATTTAATATATCATCAATTGATTTAACAATCTATAAATTAAAGTGTTCCCCTTTTTTTAAATGTCCCATTTATAATAGTATTTTAACAAATGAAAAATAGAAAACCAAACAAACAAAAAGCCTCATAAAACAAACAAATTAATACAGTTGAGCACTTTGCAATTCCCCATCGATACAGCATCTATTTTATTATTTTATTAATTTTGTACTTCAATTTCCTAGTTTTTCTGATTATATCCATTATAACATGATGTTGAAAAAAATCGAAGGAATGCATTCTCTTACAATACTCTTATTCCTAAAGTAGATAATTAACTTGTCTTCCTTTTTATTTGGCCTAAATCCATGGCAAGAGGTTCACTATGATGACAAATACATGCTACCGGCAAGAAAACCAGTATACAAAATTATTTTATAATTGTTATTGTAAAACACATGCTCCAGAGACAATTGTTCAGCAAGCACTATCCAACCTAACTTGGATCAACCTTTGACCCAACAGCAGCTGCTGTCAAGACACTAATTGGAACACTTATTCTAACCTTAACTTTAGACCTAAATCTAACCTTAACTCTAGACCTTACTTTAACCTTAACTCTGACCCTAATTCTGACCCTAATTCTGACCCTAAATCTAAGCTAACCTGACCCTCACCTAACCTAACTTAAAACCAAACCACAACAAAAGCCTTAATCATAGATCTCTGACAGAAAAAGAATGAAACAAATGTCTCTGGAGCAAATGTTAGAAATAACAAACATGTTTTTTTTAAATGGACATAAGACCAGGAGCCAAAGGGCCTCTTGATCCTAGGGCTTATAGCCCCTATGGATACAAGTAAGGGTTGCATTCCTACAAAAGGAAGCCTGGCCGGCTAAAAATGGCGATTTCAGCCTCCCCTGAGTTCAGCGAGAATGGAATGGACATAAGACCAGGAGCCGAAGGGTCTCTTGATCCTATGGCTTATATAGCCCCTATGGATACAAGTAAGGGTTGCATTCCTACAAAAGGAAGCCTGGCCGGCTAAAAATGGCGATTTCAGCCCCCCTGAGTTCAGCGAGAATGGAATGGACATAAGACCAGGAGCCGAAGGGTCTCTTGATCCTATGGCTTATATAGCCCCTATGGATACAAGTTAGGGTTGCATTCCTACAAAATGGAAGCCTGGCCGGCTAAAAATGGCAATTTCAGCCTCCCCTGAGTTCAGCGAGAATGGAATGGACATAAGATCAGGAGCCGAAGGGCCTCTTGATCCTAAAGCTTATAGCCCCTACGGATACAAGAAAGGGTTACATTCCTATAAAAGAAAGCCCGGCCGGCTAAAAATTGCGATTTCAGCCTACCCTGTACAACCAGGGGTACAGCCATTTCTTTGTTTAAAGTTAAACTTTAAAAAATAGTTATTAATACTTATACTTAATCATAATTCAATACCAAACTCATTTTATGATAGTTAATGTTTGTCAATAACTCTCTCTGAGATGGTAGGTGTGTTTGTGTGCGTGTGGGTGTGGGTGTGTAATGATTCTATTTTGTTTTTAATACATATCGTTTACTTTTTTTGTATACAATGTGTTTTCATCTGACATGTACACACAATGTAATAATCTGAAGTGTATACTTTTTGTAGCCCTCATTTTCTTGTTCAAATGTAATTATTTACGAATGTACAGTCTGATGTTTTATTTGATGTTCAAGAATAAAATGATTTTGAATTGAATTTGAGTTGAAAAGAATGAAAAGACACATAGGACCAGGAGCCGAAGCCTCTTGATCCTAGGGCTTAGGGCCCCTACGGATACAAGTTAGGGTTGCATTCCTACAAAAGGAAGCCTGGCCGGCTAAAAATGATGATTTTAGCCTCCCCTGAGTTCAACAAGAATGGAAATACATGTTATAAAACCAAGAGCCAAAGTAACTTTAGTGCATTCTCACAGTCCCTAAAGGAAATCTAGAGTATAACGAAGGTTAAGCCTGGGGTTAAAAGTAAAGATTTTAGCCTCTCTTTGCCTAAACACCATCAGAAAAATATGTATGTTACAAAAGTAACAGAAGCCGAAGCCACTTGATCAAAGGAGGTTGATTATTCATGTTTCATGTGTTAGGAAAATTGTGTCCATTCAAAAGTATCTTTGTTTTAGGAAAATAGTGGTAATCTCCTGTATATGTGATGATGCATTGTTACATCACTGCATATTTACCTGGCATAAAAACTATCCATTCTGAAGTGCATGTGATTTGCACAAGAGTGCCTAACATTAATTAAAGATGGGAGCTCCCTACAATTCCAAAAGTAAATATGTCATTTAATTTGTAATTTAGCACCTAAAAATGGGAAGCTTAAATGCCTTTTGTTTTCGAGGAGATATCAATAGTAAGCGTGTGTTTGGGATGGATTTTGTTTCACAATTTTCCAATTTTAGCATTTCAGTTCTCTAATACATGCTGCAGAACATGAAGGAACCCTATGTAAGAAGCTTAAAAAGTCAAAGGATATTCATTTTGAAATGTTGATGTGCACTGACAACATTCCTCAGAAACAGAAGAGAGGCTAATGAATCTTAGTCACCCCATATAATGGGGTACGAGTATTGAAGAAACTTGGTAATCTTGAGAAATGAAGAACAGGGACTGAATGAATCGTACAGAAAGTGGCGCATAATGGGGCAGCTGATGAGAAATCCTAGCACTGCTGTCAGAACTTTTTGACGTGCCACCAATTTTAAAGGATTATATACAGCCTAACGTTTGTGAGAAGAGTAAAAAGCAATTTTAATTGTTTATTTAGAAACAAACGGTATTCCATAATATTCAATTTTACATTTCATGAATCTCTTTTGAATGCCAAGAAGAAAAAAAAGCCTTTCTTTCTCCAAAATAATTAGATACAATATGACTGAAGCTGTTTAAACCACCAGTGGTACTTTAAAGTTTAGAATTTATTAAGTTATATTCAGTAATGTTAAATTTATCTAAAAATTACACTATAATTAAAACGGTACAATATTATTTTCACTCTATTTATGGATATTAACCTATATTAAACTACACAATTATCAAACTATATTTAAATATAATATATTATTTCAGACTACATTTAACTATATTAAATTATTTTAGACTACATTTAATTATATTAAATTATTTTAGACTACATTTAACTATACTAAACTACATTAAACTAGATTAAACTACATTCAACTATATTGACCGCTGGTGGATTTACTCCAAAGATTCTAATATTTTGGACAAGGAAAAACTTGCATTACTTCTTGAATTCAAAATGGGTTCATGAATATTATGGAATACTATTTTTATCAAAATAAACAGTAAAAATTAGATTGAACTATGATTGAAAAAAATTCTGACAAAGTACAATTTGTTATACAGGTTTGTAAATTTGATATTACGGTATAATGTAAATTTTTGTTATCAGGGCTTAACAATTTCATTTTATTGAGTTGAGATTAACCCAAGCATTAAAGTGTTTCTAATATGCATTTATGGGTATTCAGTATTATGGGCTGTGCATTTTCATCGGACAGCAAGCATACTGCATGATGTACAGGATCCTGCTTGTCTGTAGAAATAGCAATAAAACCAGAGCAAATGGGGAACTGGATTTCATGTACCGGTAGAAATATTTTCAGTGTTCAGTGTGACAGAAAATATGATCAATGATTTCATTGTTGTGATAATCATGGCAGAGTTCTATATCAATTAGAGAGCAAGCACAAATCATTCTACGCAGGATGTAGAAATTTAAATTAAACCAGGGCAAAAATTGTAGTTTTCATGTAGAACTAGTTAAGCAGTACTTGTTCAGTGTGACAGAGACAAAAAATATGATCAATGATCTGATGGAGTCAATTGACAATTGAAAGTATTCTATGTTATTATTAAGTGACAGAAAATATGATCAATAACTGATCAAGTTTATGGACAAGGTTGAGTACGCTATCATATCGTAGATCAGTGCAGTCAAAACTTTTTACAGAGTGAGTAGTGGGACAGGCCAGTCAATATGGATGTAATTAAACTTTTTACAGAGTGAGTAGTGGAACAGGAAATATGTATGTAATTACTCTTTTTACAGAGTGAGTAGTGGGACAGGCCAGTTTTTATGTCGTGTTGAAGACAGAGAGTACTAAAACATCAAAGAATTATTAGAGAAATAAGAGGAATGCTAACAAAAGTTATAAAAAAAGAAAAACCTTGGTGGTATGTTATTTTACTTTGTAATTCATTTGACGAATTATAACTTGGGATAGAAGCAAAGATGTGAGAGCAAATTTATACCAACATCTAGGAAAGGTTTTTAGTAATGTTACCAAAATGCAACGTAAAAAGCTATAGTTAATGCATGTATATCTGTTTTGTGTAATTTGTGCCCAAAGAAACCCAGCAACCTGAATTCTACACTAGATTTGAGGTGGAGGCTTTGCTACAAGTTGACAAGTGGGATCATTTTGTTGTCATGTCTCCATTTAAGATGCCTCTTTGTATAGTACAAAATTGTGCCATCGGGATGCCGTATTGTTCTAGAATAGTGAGCAATGTTTAAGTGATCTTTGATCTTTGATTCCTGGTGAGCATTTTTGTATCTAGTCACTCCCTGTCTCACTATTTGCGAGGTAAAAGTACCTCATCAATGTAAAGAGTTGTGAAAGACATTTTATGTTGGCCTTAATGCCAGATGACTACACCATCTTGACCTGGAGATGTGAAAACTTTGTAAACTACTGGCACCCATTAAGCTAAGTCTACCAGCAGTGATTTCTTTATGGTTACAGAGGATCTTGATGGAGGCAAGAACATAGATGCATAATCCTTCCATTAATATATCTACCAGAAACAGGCAGAATAGAGATTGAGCCTTCCCCCTTAAACATTTCAACTGGAGTTCATAGGATGTAGGGTTTAAGTCTGTCTTTAACTTAAAACTTAAAACCAATGTTTGCTAGGTGCTATATATCGTCGCAGTTATTCCCAGCTACCGATTGGGATTCTGTTTAAGTAAGAACACAGTTTGACTTTGTTTATATTGCAGTCATGCTCTACTGATGATACAGCTGTTTCACCATAACTTTTCAATCTCCAGTTCTAACTCTAGTAGCCACTACTACCATACTGTCCTTTCTTATTTGTTCAGATCAAGAAAAATTGAAATGTTCGTCCTCCCTACTACACACCTCAATGGGCAAGATGTCAGTGAGTAGGCTGAGCTACTTAACCAATGAAAGAGCCACAGAAAGTGTTAATATGCGTATGCTATATAGGATTAAGATTTATATCCGGATTGAGTTATATGGATGCCTATCCCAGGCTGCTTTTAAAAAAACGTGATGCCTCCTGCGGTTCCCCTTAAACATGAGTAGGGGAAAATAAGATTAATTAAGATCATATTTTTTTCTTCTTGAAGACCCATGTATAAATGCCACCAATCCCATTGGTTGAGCTATTAGTTAAGCTTAAATACTTGACTCGCTTAACATAATATTGGAGTCTCAGTAATCAATATCCTAGCTCTTGCAGGATAGATTTTTATTTAGCTGCTTTGTATAAGTAACCCTTACTAGCCCAACCCCCCCCCCATCCCCTCTCACCTCCTGGTTCCACCATCATAATATTAGGAGTCTGATTAGCAATCAGTGGGTCAGCTCTTGGTGGACCCACTGCATCCCAAGATGGATTTGGGGATTGAACCTCATATATCCTAAGATGAATTTGGGATTTACACTCACGCATCCCAATATGGATTGGGGATTGAACTTCATCATGCATGCCAAGATGGATTTGGGGATTTAACCTCATCATGCATGCCAACATAGATTTGGGGATTGAAACTCATGCATCCCAAGATGGATTTGGGGATTGAAACTCATGCATCCCAAGATGGATTTGGGGATTGAAATTCGTGCATCCAAAGATGGATTTTGGGATTGACACTCATGCATCCAAAGATGGATTTGGGGATTGAAACTCAAGCATCCCAAGATGGATTTGGGGATTTACACTCATGCAACCCAAGATGGATTTGGGGATTTACACTCAAGCATCCCAAGAACGATTTGGGGATTGAGACTCATGCATCCTAAGATGGATTTGGGGATTGAAACTCATGCATCCTAAGATGGATTTGGGGATTGAACCTCATGCATGCCAAGATGGATTTTTGGGATTGAACGTCATGTATCCCAAGATGGATTTGGGGATTGAACCTCATGCATCCCAAGATGGATTAGGGGAGTGAACCTCATGCATTCCAAGTTAGATTTGGGGATTGAACCTCATGCATCCCAAGATTGATTTGACGATTGAACCTCATGCACGCCAAGATTGATTTCGGGATTGAACCTCATGCACGCCACGATGGATGTGGGGATTGAACCTCATGCATTCCAAGTTAGATTTGGGGATTGAACCTAATGCATCCCCAGATGGATTTGGGGATTGAACCTAATGTATCCCAAGATGGATTTTGGGATTGAACCTCATGCATCCCAAGATGGATTTGGGGATTGAACCTTATGCGTCCCAAGATGGATTTGGGGATTGAACCTCATGCATGCCAAAATGGATTAGGGGATTGAACCTCATGCATCCTGAGAAGGATTTGGGGATTGAACCTCATGCATCCCAAAGATGGATTTGGGGATTGAACCTCATGCATCCCAAGATGGATTTGGGGATTGAACCTCATGTATCTTAAGATGGATTTGGGGATTGAACCTCATGCACGCCAAGATGGATTTTCGGGATTGAACGTCATGCATCCTAAGATGGATTTGGGGATTGAACCTTATGCTGCCAAGATGGATTTGGGGATTGAACCTCATGCAACCCAAGATGGATTTGGGGAATGAACCTCATGCATCCCAAGATGGATTTGGGGATTGAGATTCATGTAACCTAAGATGGATTTGGGGATTGAAAATCATGCATCCCAAGATGGATTTGGGGATTGAGATTCATGCAACCTAAGATGGATTTGGGGATTGAAACTCCTGTATCCTAAGATGGATTTGGGGATTGAACCTCATGCATCCCAAGATGGATTTAGGGATTGAAACTCAAGCATCCCAAGATGGATTTGGGGATTTACACTCATGCACGCCAAGATGGATTTGGGGATTGAACCTCATGCACGCCAAGATGGATTTGGGGATTGAACCTCATGCAATCCAAGATGGATTTGGGGATTTACACAAATGCATCCCAAGATGGTTTTAGGGATTGAACCTCATGCACGCCAAGATAGATTTGGGGATTGAACCTCATGCATCCCAAGATGGATTTGGGGATTGAACCTCTTGCACGGCAATATGGATTGGGGATTGAACCTCATGTATCACAAGATAGATTTGGGGATTGAAACTCATGCCTCCTAAGATGGATTTGGGGATTGAAACTCATGCATTCCAAGATGTATTTTGGGATTGAAACTCATGCATCCCAAGATGGATTTGGGGATTGAAACTCATGCATCCCAAGATGGATTTGGGGATTGAACTTCATGTAACCTAAGATTGATTTGGGGATTGAACCTCATGCATCCTAAGAAGGATTTGGGGATTGAACCTCATGCATGCCAAGATAGATTTAGGGATTGAAACTCATGTACGCCAAGATGGATTTGGGGATTGAACCACATGTATCCCTATATGGATTTGGGGATTGAACCTCTTGCACGCCAAGATGGATTTGGGGATTGAACCTCATGCATCCCAAGATGAATTTGGGAATTGAAACTCCTGCAACCTAAGATTGATTTTGGGGATTGAAACTCATGCATCCAAAGATGGATTTGGGGATTGAAACTCATGCATCCTAAGATGGATTTGGGGATTGAACCTCATGCATGCCAAGATGGATTTTTGGGATTGAACGTCATGTATCCCAAGATGGATTTGGGGATTGAACCTCATGCATCCCAAGATGGATTAGGGGAGTGAACCTCATGCATTCCAAGTTAGATTTGGGGATTGAACCTCATGCATCCCAAGATTGATTTGACGATTGAACCTCATGCACGCCAAGATTGATTTCGGGATTGAACCTCATGCACGCCACGATGGATGTGGGGATTGAACCTCATGCATTCCAAGTTAGATTTGGGGATTGAACCTAATGCATCCCCAGATGGATTTGGGATTGAACCTAATGTATCCCAAGATGGATTTGGGGATTTACACAAATGCATCCCAAGATGGTTTTAGGGATTGAACCTCATGCACGCCAAGATAGATTTGGGGATTGAACCTCATGCATCCCAAGATGGATTTGGGGATTGAACCTCTTGCACGGCAATATGGATTGGGGATTGAACCTCATGTATCACAAGATAGATTTGGGGATTGAAACTCATGCCTCCTAAGATGGATTTGGGGATTGAAACTCATGCATTCCAAGATGTATTTTGGGATTGAAACTCATGCATCCCAAGATGGATTTGGGGATTGAAACTCATGCATCCCAAGATGGATTTGGGGATTGAACTTCATGTAACCTAAGATTGATTTGGGGATTGAACCTCATGCATCCTAAGAAGGATTTGGGGATTGAACCTCATGCATGCCAAGATAGATTTAGGGATTGAAACTCATGTACGCCAAGATGGATTTGGGGATTGAACCACATGTATCCCTATATGGATTTGGGGATTGAACCTCTTGCACGCCAAGATGGATTTGGGGATTGAACCTCATGCATCCCAAGATGAATTTGGGAATTGAAACTCCTGCAACCTAAGATTGATTTTGGGGATTGAAACTCATGCATCCAAAGATGGATTTGGGGATTGAAACTCATGCATCCTAAGATGGATTTGGGGATTGAACCTCATGCATGCCAAGATGGATTTTTGGGATTGAACGTCATGTATCCCAAGATGGATTTGGGGATTGAACCTCATGCATGCCAAGATGGATTAGGGGAGTGAACCTCATGCATTCCAAGTTAGATTTGGGGATTGAACCTCATGCATCCCAAGATTGATTTGACGATTGAACCTCATGCACGCCAAGATTGATTTCGGGATTGAACCTCATGCACGCCACGATGGATGTGGGGATTGAACCTCATGCATTCCAAGTTAGATTTGGGGATTGAACCTAATGCATCCCCAGATGGATTTGGGGATTGAACCTAATGTATCCCAAGATGGATTTTGGGATTGAACCTCATGCATCCCAAGATGGATTTGGGGATTGAACCTTATGCGTCCCAAGATGGATTTGGGGATTGAACCTCATGCATGCCAAAATGGATTAGGGGATTGAACCTCATGCATCCTGAGAAGGATTTGGGGATTGAACCTCATGCATCCCAAAGATGGATTTGGGGATTGAACCTCATGCATCCCAAGATGGATTTGGGGATTGAACCTCATGTATCTTAAGATGGATTTGGGGATTGAACCTCATGCACGCCAAGATGGATTTTCGGGATTGAACGTCATGCATCCTAAGATGGATTTGGGGATTGAACCTTATGCTGCCAAGATGGATTTGGGGATTGAACCTCATGCAACCCAAGATGGATTTGGGGAATGAACCTCATGCATCCCAAGATGGATTTGGGGATTGAGATTCATGTAACCTAAGATGGATTTGGGGATTGAAAATCATGCATCCCAAGATGGATTTGGGGATTGAGATTCATGCAACCTAAGATGGATTTGGGGATTGAAACTCCTGTATCCTAAGATGGATTTGGGGATTGAACCTCATGCATCCCAAGATGGATTTAGGGATTGAAACTCAAGCATCCCAAGATGGATTTGGG
Organism: Strongylocentrotus purpuratus; assembly: GCF_000002235.5. Classification (NCBI taxonomy): domain Eukaryota; kingdom Metazoa; phylum Echinodermata; class Echinoidea; order Camarodonta; family Strongylocentrotidae; genus Strongylocentrotus; species Strongylocentrotus purpuratus. Next base: position 29,942,244 of record NW_022145603.1, on the reverse strand, counting down.
GATTTACACTCATGCACGCCAAGATGGATTTGGGGATTGAACCTCATGCACGCCAAGATGGATTTGGGGATTGAACCTCATGCAATCCAAGATGGATTTGGGGATTTACACAAATGCATCCCAAGATGGTTTTAGGGATTGAACCTCATGCACGCCAAGATAGATTTGGGGATTGAACCTCATGCATCCCAAGATGGATTTGGGGATTGAACCTCTTGCACGGCAATATGGATTGGGGATTGAACCTCATGTATCACAAGATAGATTTGGGGATTGAAACTCATGCCTCCTAAGATGGATTTGGGGATTGAAACTCATGCATTCCAAGATGTATTTTGGGATTGAAACTCATGCATCCCAAGATGGATTTGGGGATTGAAACTCATGCATCCCAAGATGGATTTGGGAATGAACTTCATGTAACCTAAGATTGATTTGGGGATTGAACCTCATGCATCCTAAGAAGGATTTGGGGATTGAACCTCATGCATGCCAATATAGATTTAGGGATTGAAACTCATGTACGCCAAGATGGATTTGGGGATTGAACCACATGTATCCCTATATGGATTTGGGGATTGAACCTCTTGCACGCCAAGATGGATTTGGGGATTGAACCTCATGCATCCCAAGATGAATTTGGGAATTGAAACTCCTGCAACCTAAGATTGATTTTGGGGATTGAAACTCATGCATCCAAAGACGGATTTGGGGATTAACACTCATGCATCGAAAGATAGATTTGGGGATTTACACAAATGCATCCCAAAATGGATTTGGGGATTGAAACTCATGCATTTTAAGATGGATGGGGGATTGAACCTCATGCATCCTAAGATGGATTTGGGGATTGAACCTCATACATGCCAAGATGGATTTGGGGATTGAACCTCATGCATCCCAAGATGGATTTGGGGATTGAACCTCATGCATCCCAAGCTGGATTTTAGGATTGAACCTCATGCATGCCAGCAGTGATGTCTTTACAGTTACAGAAGATCTTAATTGAGGCAAGAACATAGATGCTTAATCCTTCCATTAATATATCAACCTAAGATGGATCGGGGATTGAAACTCATGCAGGGAAAGTCTGAGTTGTATCAGACTATGTACCTAACCCAATGATGAGACATCTTTTTGTTTTAAATCTGCGGTACGATATCCTAAAGTGAACCTCCTCATTGAACCTCTTCAAACTTGTTTCTTCACATTTCTTAAGATTACAAGATAGGACAAATTTAAGGAGAAGGTGACTAAGGAATAGAATGTTGGAGGTACAGATTGTTACATAACAGGTGATAGGTATTGCCTGTAGCTTTCTTTTTTGGGGGCTTCTATATTTTGAGGAGCGGCCTAAATTAGAATTGGGAATTTCACTTGGAATTTCATGCAGGTCTGGTGCTAGCCCACTTCAGACCCATAGCCTAACAGGGCCTTCTCAACACCATCTTGACAAGAAGACAGAAGGGAAAAGAGAAGGGTAGGAAAGTGAAGGAAAAGATGGGAGAGTACATGGAAGCATAAGATAGGAAAGGAGAGGATAGGAGGATATTCTAAGTAAAGGCCGAAAAGAAACCAAGCTCCTTTACAGGTATCTCAGATACACTCACCCATATTCTCCTTAATGCTCTGTTTCAAGGTTGTCCCTCCCAAGCATGATCCATGATCTGATGATGCAGAATTAAGCCTTTGTGTGAATTCACTGACTTCTCTCCTGGAAGCTGGATGGCACCTGAATTAATCTGACTCATCAAACAAAAGGTTAGGTACTGAATAGATGGTACAAGTTTCTAAGAGTCAACACGGTAAGCAAGTCATGTTTTAGTAGTGCCTGTAATTAGCGAAAATTTTATTTTGCTCCCATCCCTTTAAATATTATAGAAGCTATGTGTACTTACCTGAAGTCAGGAACTCGCCTCCCCCTCCCTAACCTCTCCCCAACCCCTCCCTAACCCTAACCCTAACCCTCACTTAGCCTTTATCTCTATCTCTCTCTCTCTTTCTCTCCCTCACACTCTATTTCTCTCTCACACACTCTCTCTCTCTCTTTTCACTCTCCCTCTCCCTTTCTCTCCCACTTTCTATCACCTCCCTCCCCTCTCTATTTTCCCTCATTTTCCCTCTTCTCTCTCTCTCCTCTGTCTTGCTTTCTCTCTCTCTCATCACTCTTCTCTCTTTCTCTCTCTTACTCTCTCTCTCTCTCTTTATATACATATATATATATATCTCCTCTCTATCTTCTCTCTCTCTCCCATCTCCCTCTACCTATAAAACAAAGGGATGGTCTGATCATATTTATATAGCCTAGAACGATATAAAAGGTTGGCCTGGTCATTCTTGAAGAACGATATAAAAGGATGGCCTGATCATTCTTGAAGAATGATATAAAATAATGGCCTGATCATTCTTAGAGAATGAAATAGAGGGATGGCCTGGTCATTCTTAGAGAATGAATTAGAGGAATGGCCTGGTCATTCTTAGAGAATGAAATAGAGGGATGGCCTGGTCATTCTTAGAGAATGAATTAGAGGAATGGCCTGGTCATTCTTAGAGAATGAAATAGAGGAATGGCCTGGTCATTCTTAGAGAATGAATTAGAGGAATGGCCTGGTCATTCTTAGAGAATGAAATGGAGCAATGGCCTGATCATTCTTAGAGAATGAAATGAATAAGCTCTATCATTTCAAGAGAATGATAAGAAGAGATTGATTCCAATATGCTCCATTATTAAGAGAAGTTTCTGATTTTCTGATTACACATTTAAATTTCTTTCCTGAAATGAAACTTTTATCTACAAAGACGGTATGGTTCATCAGATGACTGGTAGTAACAGAAAGCTATAGCTGCAAGAATTACAATCGGACTAGCTGTCGGAGAGAATGGGAATGTACAAAGAATATAACTTGTATTGGCCCATATTGATTCCAGTCATGTTCTGATTCTTTTTCTCTGTATATGGCCTCTCTATTTCAGCGACTTGCTCTGTCATCCTTTTTTCCTAGATATTGCTTTTCTCTCAATTGATGTTGTGATTATTCCAGTCAATATGGTTGCTGATGGCAAGTGTCCTTAATACAAAAGTTGGGATCCTTCCTGAATCTTGCTGAGAGGTGGTCATCCCGTATACTTCTCCTTGACCTGTTGATATTCTTTCTTTTTTTTCACCCTGAACTTCTTAGTGGTTTCTGCAAAGTATGCTCATTTGCAGCGTTTGAAGATGCGATAATCAACTCTTGCAGATTCATCGATCAACCACTCATCCTTGGGATGTAATCCATTTAGTTTGAAGAGAGGAAGTATGGAAGTGGCTATGTTGAATTTCTTGGAAGCTTCTCTGCATTGCCTCCATGGTTACCGTTTCTGTATGTAGGTTGCTGCTGAGAGCAGACTTTTGATTCATCTGCTCTTACATTCCATTAAAGGGAGACTGCATAAATCTACAAATTTGTGTGCTTCATTGAATAACTCCATTGGTGATGAGTTGAAAAGATTTCTTGAGTATGTTCAGAAAAGATAAATCCCTGGTGTTGATATCTGTGTATGCTCACTTTCTTAGCTATATCCTCTCCTTCTTCTCCCTTATGAGATTCTTCTAATCCAGGCTGACTGAAGTAAATCCATTCTCTTTACATACTAGTCTCCAGATGAATTGAAGTAGGTTGAACACAAGATGATTTGATGTCTCGTCATTTCTATACACCCCATCCTCTGACTTTAATCAATGTTCTGGCAATTAACCCGTAGATGATTGAAGAGGTTTATCTTCTATGTGCATTCCCGTGATTTTGGACTGTGGCCGGACTGCGATTCTCCCAGCTATCGCTAGCCATCACTACCCCTCGTCTGATAAAGCATACATTTTATTGTAGACAAAAGTCCCATAAGGTAAATGGTAAATATATTTGATGTGTAATCAGAAAATTTGGCCTCTATCCATCAATGAACCTCTTCAATGATGCTCAATCATTTTTAAAGAAAAAATTCAAGGGGATGGGAAAATACACTATATCACCCAAAACGAATGATGTAAAATGATAGCCTGATTTGATCTACCATTCTCAATAGTGAATGATGTTATTGAGTATCTGGCATCACCTGAAAAGTGAACCGAATCACTGTGACCCTTAGGTCTCTTCCAATATTTTACTGGGTGTGATGTGCTGGTGTATGGCCACAACACCAGGTACTTCCCTGCTTTTTTATGAAGAGTGCAGTGGGTTTCAACATGCACAGGTGGTGACTTCTCCTACACACATGGCCTACATTTAAACATCCCATTTAAGCACTCTATCCTGAAAGATGAGGTGGTTTCCACTGTAACGTAGACTAAGTCCGACGAACAAGGGAAGGGGTGTTAAGACACAAAGGCTTCACCCAATCATCCACCTGAGTTCAACAAGTCCATCTGGATTGGATTTGAACCCATATTTTTTGTTTGATTTGCAGACACTCTACCAACTTAGCTTATTCAGTAGGTCACCAATTTGTGTGATGAGGTCCTCTTGGAGTTCCTATTAACTAGGCCTTAAATCAGTCAGGAAGGCTGGGTAGTTTAACACTGTCTTTGTGTAGAATAAAGCTTTTAGGGTAAATTAATCTAAATTTTCCACACTCAAACCAGCTAGTGAGGTAAGTAATAATAATAATGAATAATAATAATAATAATAATATTTAATTTGTATATAGCGCTCAATACAAACATCTCTAAATGCTTTACAAATATACTATTACCCCGGTCATTGGATTCAGTGCTTGCCCGCACACAATGTGTGTACAATCTCCACTCCCTGGGGAGCATTCCAGCCGGGCGTTACACGACGCTCAAAAACTGTTTGACCAACAATGACGATCGCATCCTACCGGGAACCCATTTAATACCTGGGTGGAGAGTAGCAAGTGCAGGTTAATATCTTGCCAAAGGATATTAGTGCAATGTCGGGTACCTGGTAGGATACCAAATTCTGCTGCAGTATAGTTCTGCTTCATGTGCATACTATTCACTTATATCAAGTGCATTAGATGTGCACAGGTGTCAAAACCAATGAAGACTTACACAAAGCTTGTGAAAGAGGTTTATCTCTTTGCTGACCACATCTTAATGTGTTCATTCTGCACGCTGGTAATCATTGGTATTCTTCCAGCCACATCCGTATCAGGGATTCAGTTGGACATGCTTAATGAACACAGGTCATGATATTTTTGACAATCAGGTGTCTTCCAGACCTCAGACTTAATTATGAGGACTGATTCCACAAAGCCAGAGAATCAGCTTTGTCTTTAGACTGACCACATTGTATTAGGTCTGCATGTTAATAATCGTCAATTGGTGTTTTTGCAAGCCTCATACTTTGGGGTACTTCTACAAAACCAGAGAATCAGTTTTATCTGTATTCTGACCACATCTTAATAGATGAGGTTTGCATGCTGAAGTTCATATGTGTCTTCCAAGCCTTGTACTTAATGAGGATTTTCATTTTCATACTGAACACATCTCATAAATCTCACAATCATAGAAGTATGTCTTGCAAACCTCATATTACTTTGAGCCTGCTTCTACAAAAGCTAGTGAATCAGTTATACCTGTTCACCCCAGAAAACTCAATGTACAAGATGCTAATTGTCATCCGTACATCATAACTCCTGTCCTGAGAGAAACAGACAAAGTAGGAGCCATTTTCTCAGTTCAATTGCAATAGACAGAGGTCATAGTTTACAGTCTTACTACTGCTAATAGACTCTCTTTTGATTGATGCTTAGCTGGGGAGATGTTGCTGGAGTAACTTTAATGTCATTAAAAAAGCCTTAAAGAAAATCACAAGTCAGTGATGGAGTGGTTGGAAATACAAATTAAAAGTTGATAATGCAATGAGGGTAAACTGCATTAGTAAGTGACCTTAGATGTGTAAGCCTTTCTCATAGCTGTTCATTTTACTTTGAAACAGCAAGATACCTTCTATCTAGATCTATTGTCACATGGTTTAAACACTTGTTCAAGCATGTCTTGTTTTGCTTGGGGATGACAGGTATACAGTTGTCTGTACCAGGTATAAACTTACTTATTTCTTCAAGCATATTGGACTTTTAAAGTTTGTGGATGGCTCTTATTAGGGATTAGATAAATAAATGGTAAATCTTATCACTAATCTATAATCTTTATACAGAATTGATAAATTCTGATTAATTTTCAAAACTCTCGGTTCAAACAACATGCTTTTCCAACTTTCACACACTACAATATGGTACACTGCAATGCTTTCATACACTGCAATATAGTGGCCCAAGGAAACAGTGTTAAAGACATGAATGATATGGTTAGGGATGGAAATTATGGAAAGGAAAGGAAGTAAAGATGAACCAACAAAGAAAGAGTATAGAAATCTATGCATACTTACATTGAGGGAAGTATGTCGAATACAATTTGAATATTTTTGGGCTCTCCCCATCCCCAAAAAGTTGACGAAATGGTAAAGAAAAGACTGCATGAAATTTTGGGATTGTATTCTACACACTTCCAAGTCCTTCCATTTTCGATATTCCTGCAAAGAAAAATATATATATTTTGGACAGGCAAGAATCTACCGTACATGACTGTCTTACCATACTGACTCCATGAAACCTGCTTCTCATCTATCCAGTGTCGAACCTGATGCCTGGGTCTTCATAATTCAAGTGTCATACAGCTTTCAAGAGAGAGGTCAGTGATTCCAAACAAAGGCTTCTTTCTACATCATCGTCACATGGATCACACTGTGGAAGAGACAACCTTGAAAACCAGAACAAGAAGGAGAATATGAGATCATGTTTCTGGATCTCTGAAAAGAGGTAAGTAACTGTTTGGTCTTTAAATAGAATATGGAAATAGGAAAAGATAGAGAAAGAATAGTTGGAAAGTACGAATAGATATAGCAAAGTAGAAAAGACAAATAAATGCCTGATGTTTCCCTGTCCAAGGCCATGGAACAATGAAGTGCAGATGAAAGCACTTGATGATGAAGAGTTCATCTGCACCTTGGTCTAAAAGAAAATTTTGTTTCACAAAGAAAGCTGACAATTGTGTAGGAGGATGCAATTAACCCAAAGCAATTTGAGTTTCTCTGCCAGTTTTGGATGCAGAAACAGAGGTGGCCAATATGAGGTCCCATATGTGTTGCTTGATATCAAAAGAAGCCCTTCAAAGCTCTGTATACCGTAAAGCTTCAAGAGTGCATAGCATAAGCAATAAATAAATAGGCACCTTACCAAGTGAGCTGCCTCAAGATCCCATGATTTAGAGTTTCTATTTCTATTACACTATTTTGAAGATGTCGTTCATTAATTGAATTCCCCAGGGGATATATCGGCGTATCCCTTAGAAAAGGAAGGACACCTGTTGCTAGAAGTATTACAAGGGATCAATCTTCGTGCAAATGGCCTGATTTATACAGGGGATGATGGTGGGAAAAAGAGGGCCAATGCAAGTCAAGGGCACATCCGTGCACCACCTGGTGGGTGGAAGGACCAGGTTGTATATAGCCCTTTCACCCCTGTAGTGAATAGTGACAGGGAGAACATGGACTTGACGGAACTAAAGAGACAGTTTAAAGAGCTATCCGAGAGGCAGCCCACCAAACTGAAAAATCCCAATCTTTGATGGAAAAGCTGCGGAGGTCGATGATTTTGTCATTAGCATTAAGGGATCATTTGCCAGATGTGGGATTGCAGAGGACGAAAAGGTAGCCTATCTCCTTGAATTTGTTAGAGGCGTTCCCAAGATAGAGGTCCAATCCCTCCAGAAAGAAGGAAAGACAGCGGAGGAGATTTTGACATTCCTTCGGAATTCCTATGCCTGTTTGCGCAACCTGGGGGAATTACAAAGATTTTTCTCGAAAGAAGGCAGAAGAGGGGGGAACCTCTGCGAGAGTTTGCCATGGACCTTGAGAGGAGATTCAACAGCCTCTGCAGGAGAGAGCCCTAGCTCTACTCGGATCCTAACGCAATCCTCATTGAACAATTCATCAAAGGTCTTGATGACCAAGTACTGAGGAACGCCAGCAGGGATAGATATGAATTCAATAAGAATTTGGACTTCTGTGAGTTAAGGGAGTTTGACGTACGGAAATCAGGACAAGAAATGCCCCGGGTCCATTGCCACGATGGTGCCCGACAGGCAGCCCTCCAGACAAAGCAGATAGAGGAATAGACTCCTTCATCAGATGTGCTCCTCGCGATAAAGGAAATGGGAGAGATGGTTGTTAAGGCTGTCAGAGAGGTACTACCCCCAACTTCAGTCACCAACGCTACAGATGGTCCTCATGCTCCGTATGCGATGAAGCGACAGAGAGGTCCATGTTATTCTTGCGGTGCTTATGGACATTTTGCAAGAGAGTGCCAAGGGCAGCAGTGGTGTCAACCAGATCAGTATTGGGGCCAACAGGAACCAAAGAGTTTCCAACAGGAACCACAGAAGTCCCAACAGGAACCACAGAAGTCCCAACAGGAACAACAGAAGTTTCAGCATGAACAACAGAGGTTTCAGCATGAACAACAGAGGTTTCAGCAGGACCAACAGAGGCTCCATCAGGAAAGACAGCGGTCCCAACAGGAACAACAGAGACCCCAACTAGATCATCAGGAGAGCCAGCGACAGATGAGGGTGGGAACCTCATGTGTCAATGCTAGTTCTGAGTGCACAAGTAAAGATTTCATGACGAAGGCGGTTGGTGACTGCTATGCGGTAGATGTCGAGTTCAAGGATGACAATGTGTCTTGTTTATGGGACCCAGGCTCTCAAGTCACCACAGTTGGAGAGACTTTTTTCAGAGAACATCTAGAGCCTCAGGGATTTGTGCTGGAAAAGGTCCCTACCCCATTCTTACTTGTCTCTACAAATGAGAGTGATATTCCTTACGTAGGGTGCTTTGAGACTGACGTCAAGGTCCTTGGAGAACTAGTGCATGGTTCCAGTAAACACAGGTACTCTTAGGAAAGGTCTAAATCAGATATATTGGTTTTACCTGCTATTAATGCTATTCAAGCACAATGGCATCAGGCCAGGCAAAGCCTTTGATATGATTTTGTTTTAATCCAAAGGCTTTTGTTTACCTATGGAAATAATCCTAAGTATTGCCCCAAACCTGAATGGATGGATAAGCACACATCCAAGTTGGACTCCATATCATATGTCTCTGTTGCAGGAGAGGAGGACCCCACCCATCTATGTGAATAATCAGGAGGGGTGGGGGATATTCTTGATGACCGTGACTTCTGATGGCTTTGAACATATATTTCCTTACCAGATAACCTGGTATTGCTAGAATAAACCACTTTTGTTATATATTAATATTCTTTATTTATTTATTTTTTTTTTTTTGGGGGGGGGGGGGGGGGGGGGGGGGGAAGTTTCTTTTAAGTTGTAAAGTTGGCATGCTACCTAGATACACTATTGAACTGTAGAGGTGAGCTCATTCAGTGAAACCTGCCAAGAATCTTAATTAGTCCCATAGGAGTACTTGGTGGACTATAAGGTACCAGTAAACACAGGGACTCTTAGGAAAGGTCTAAATCAGATGTAGTGGTTTTACTTGTTATTAATGCAATTCAAGCACAATGGCATCAGGCCAGGCAAAGCCTTTGATATGATTATGTTTTGATCCAAAGGCCAGTTCAGGTTTTGTTTAATACCTATGGAAATAAACTTAAGTATTGCCCTAAACGTGAATGGATGGATAAGCACACGTCCAAGTTGGACTCCATATCATATGACTCTGTTGCAGGAGAGGAGGACCTCACCCATCTATGTGAATAAGCAGGAGGAGGAGGGGTGGGGGATATTTGTGATGACCGTGACTTTTGATGGCTTTGGAAATATGTTTCCTTACCAGACAATCTGGTATTGCTACAACAAACCCTTTATTTGTTTTGTTTTTTGTTTGGAGGGGGAGTTTCTTTTAGGTTGTGATGTTGGCATGCTACCTAGATACACTTTTGAACTGTAGAGATGAGCTCATTCAGTGAAACATGCCAAGAACCTTCATTAGTCCCATAGGAGTACTTGGTGGACTAAGGTACCAGTACACACATGGACTCTTAGGAAAGGTCTAAATCAGATGTAGTGGTTTTACTTGTTATTAATGCAATTCAAGCACACTGGCATCAGGCCAGGCAAAGCCTTTGAAATGATTATGTTTTAATCCAAAGGCCAGTTCAGGTTTTGTTTAATACCTATGGAAATAAACCTAAGCATTGCCCCAAACGTGAATGGATGGATAAGCACACGTCCAAAGTTGGACTCCATATCATATGACTCTGTCGCAGGAGAGGAGGACCTCACCCATCTATGTGAATAAGCAGGAGGAGGAGGGGAGGGGGGAAGTTTCTTTTAAGTTGTAAAGTTGGCATGCTACCTAGATACACTATTGAACTGTAGAGGTGAGCTCATTCAGTGAAACCTGCCAAGAATCTTAATTAGTCCCATAGGAGTACTTGGTGGACTATAAGGTACCAGTAAACACAGGGACTCTTAGGAAAGGTCTAAATCAGATGTAGTGGTTTTACTTGTTATTAATGCAATTCAAGCACAATGGCATCAGGCCAGGCAAAGCCTTTGATATGATTATGTTTTGATCCAAAGGCCAGTTCAGGTTTTGTTTAATACCTATGGAAATAAACTTAAGTATTGCCCTAAACGTGAATGGATGGATAAGCACACGTCCAAGTTGGACTCCATATCATATGACTCTGTTGCAGGAGAGGAGGACCTCACCCATCTATGTGAATAAGCAGGAGGAGGAGGGGTGGGGGATATTTGTGATGACCGTGACTTTTGATGGCTTTGGAAATATGTTTCCTTACCAGACAATCTGGTATTGCTACAACAAACCCTTTATTTGTTTTGTTTTTTGTTTGGAGGGGGGAGGTTCTTTTAGGTTGTGATGTTGGCATGCTACCTAGATACACTTTTGAACTGTAGAGATGAGCTCATTCAGTGAAACATGCCAAGAACCTTCATTAGTCCCATAGGAGTACTTGGTGGACTAAGGTACTAGTACACACATGGACTCTTAGGAAAGGTCTAAATCAGATGTAGTGGTTTTACTTGTTATTAATGCAATTCAAGCACACTGGCATCAGGCCAGGCAAAGCCTTTGAAATGATTATGTTTTAATCCAAAGGCCAGTTCAGGTTTTGTTTAATACCTATGGAAATAAACCTAAGCATTGCCCCAAACGTGAATGGATGGATAAGCACACGTCCAAAGTTGGACTCCATATCATATGACTCTGTCGCAGGAGAGGAGGACCTCACCCATCTATGTGAATAAGCAGGAGGAGGAGGGGAGGGGGGAAGTTTCTTTTAAGTTGTAAAGTTGGCATGCTACCTAGATACACTATTGAACTGTAGAGGTGAGCTCATTCAGTGAAACCTGCCAAGAATCTTAATTAGTCCCATAGGAGTACTTGGTGGACTATAAGGTACCAGTTAACACAGGGACTCTTAGGAAAGGTCTAAATCAGATGTAGTGGTTTTACTTGTTATTAATGCAATTCAACCACAATGGCATCAGGCCAGGCAAAGCCTTTGATATGATTATGTTTTAATCCAAAGGCCAGTTCAGGTTTTGTTTAATACCTATGGAAATAATAAACCTAAGTATTGCCCTAAACGTGAATGGATGGATAAGCAGACGTCCAAGTTGGACTCCATATCATATGACTCTGTTGCAGGAGAGGAGGACCTCACCCATCTATGTGAATAGGCAGGAGGAGGAGGGGTGGGGACATTTGTGATGATCGTGACTTCTGATGACTTTGAACATATATTTCCTTGGTAATGCTACAAAAAACCAATTATTTGTGTTATTTTTTGTTTGGGGGGGAGGGGGGATCTTTTAGGTTGTAAAGTTGTCATGCTACCTCGATACACTCTTGAACTGTAGAGATGAGCTAATGCAGTGAAACCTGCCAAGAACCTTAATTAGTCCCATAGGAGTACTTGTTAGACTAAGGTACCAGTAAACACAGGGAAAGGTCTACATCAGATTTAATGGTTTTACCTGCTATTAGTGCATTTCAAGCACAATGGCATCAGGCTGGGCAAAGCCTTTGCCACTATTTTATTTCATGTTGCATTTAAATATGGCCTGTACTCGCACTGATTGTGAGAGCAAGCTTACTCCATATTCAGTTAAGTATTCTTTCCTCAATTTCTCAGGTGAGAAAGATTTTTCCCTCCTTGCCCGTAGCACCACATTCAACTTTCTTCTTCTGTCATTCAGAAGCATTTCATGATTGATGAGTAATTATTAGCAGCAGACGTTCTCTACTTGAACAGAGCTGATATTTTCAGAGCTGAAGAGCTGGTCTCTTTAAATAGGACATTTTATGCACAACAAACTAAAATGCCATTATTTACACTGTGGGCTTCACAATGCTAATATGATTTTGTTTTATTCATTTTGTTGGTTTTTATTTGACCTCATAATATGCTGATCTTTATCTACTGTATACCCTGAACTAAAACAGAAGTGCAATGTTAAGAATTATTTCATGAAGCATATATTTGGAGTGGACTTTAAAAGATTATTATTATTATTATTGGGAAATATCGAGCCACAATTTTGATCTTGGTTGAATCAAGACTTGTTGAGAACTCAGAAAAGACACTCTGGAAGATGACTCACATATAATTGTCAGTCACTTGGGATATTTGAACAGACTTACATGAAATAAATCTATTCCTTGATATGATAATTTCATGACATACAAGCACCCCTGAAGATGACCATACTTGATATTGTAACAGTAGACCTATGAAGGGAACTTTGGGCATGGGGTGGGGGTACCAAACTTATGGGGTAGATGATCGACATGCATCATGAAGTGATGTAGTCTGGGGTTGTATCATTTCTCCTTTTTTCCCATTTTCCCATTTTGTCTACCATCTCTGCATCTTTTTTGCCCTTTTTTACCCCTGCCCTTCAAAATAATTATTCTTTTAAATCAGAAAGTTTGTGTTTTTAGGAAATCATTCCAGGCCATTTCTCATTGCTTTGACAGGCATATTTGTCAGTGTGAGAAATCAGAGAAGCAATTTGCTATTACCAGGGAGATTGAATGACATTGGCCGAGGAAGATAATGACATGGCTGACAATATAAAGTATGGTATTTGGTTTTGATCAATGCATCTTTTATGTTAAGTAAAATATGTCCCAATACTCACTCTGTAAATAGTTTAAAAAATCATGATTAATTAGATTGATCCTAGACAATTGCATGAATTACGTGGATACATAAAACTAACTTGAAGAATGATATTTAATTCAACCTCCTAACTGCAGAATATGGATCTGGTAGAATCAGTCGAGTAATTCTGAATCGTGCACACTGAATACTGCTATTTCTCTTTAGTTTTTATATGTGTTTTTTCCTATTCGACCTACTTCTTGATAGTTGCCAATAATTTTTGTTTAAAGATACAAATTAGTGTTTTTGCACGACGCACTTGCTGGAAATGTTATAGCAGGGTTTAATAATTTATTTACTCTCTCGCTCCGACACCACTTTCTGTACAATTGGGTTTTTTCATAATTTGAGCTGCTCTGTGAATGTCTTTATAACTGACACAATGCAAGGTTTATCTGGCGATTTACATGAAATTATTTCTCTATAGATACATCCGACAAAGACAAATTGTGTGATTTATTAGTGGCTTATCCAGTTAAAGAGGCTCCAGAAACAACTAAATTGGAGGCCACTTAATGTGAATATGTATGATTTTGTAATGATGAATGGATGTAATGTATGTTTATGAAATAAGAAAGAGATGTTATGTGGCATTTTGGCCTAATGAAGCCACATAATGTGAATATGTATATGATTGTGTAATTATGAATGGATGTAATGTGTGTTCAATAATGAAAAGAAATTATGTGGCATTTTGGCATAAGGAAAAGAAATTATGTGGCATTTTGGCATAAGGAAAAGAAATTATGTGGCATTTTGGCATAAGGAAAGGAAATTATGTGGCATTTTGGCATAAGGAAAGGAAATTATGTGGCATTTTGGCAAAAGGAAAAGAAATTATGTGGCATTTTGGCATAAGGAAGCCACATAATGTACATATGATTATGATTGTATAATGATGGATGGATGTAATGTATGTTTATGAAATAATGAAAAGAAATTATGTGGCATTTTGGCATAAGGAAAGGAAATTATATGGCATTTTGGCATAAGGAAAGGAAATTATGTGGCATTTTGGCATAAGGAAAAGAAATTATGTGGCATTTTGGCATAAGGAAAGGAAATTATGTGGCATTTTGGCATAAGGAAAGGAAATTATGTGGCATTTTGGCATAAGGAAAGGAAATTATGTGGCATTTTGGCATAAGGAAAGGAAATTATGTGGCATTTTGGCATAAGGAAAGGAAATTATGTGGCATTTTGGCACAAGGAAAAGAAATTATGTGGCATTTTGGCATAAGGAAAGGAAATTATGTGGCATTTTGGCATAAGGAAAGGAAATTATGTGGCATTTTGGCATAAGGAAAGGAAATTATATGGCATTTTGGCATAAGGAAAGGAAATTATGTGGCATTTTGGCATAAGGAAAAGAAATTATGTGGCATTTTGGCATAAGGAAAGGAAATTATGTGGCATTTTGGCATAAGGAAAGGAAATTATGTGGCATTTTGGCATAAGGAAAGGAAATTATGTGGCATTTTGGCATAAGGAAAGGAAATTATGTGGCATTTTGGCATAAGGAAAAGAAATTATGTGGCATTTTGGCATAAGGAAAGGAAATTATGTGGCATTTTGGCATAAGGAAAGGAAATTATGTGGCATTTTGGCATAAGGAAAGGAAATTATGTGGCATTTTGGCATAAGGAAAGGAAATTATGTGGCATTTTGGCATAAGGAAAGGAAATTATGTGGCATTTTGGCATAAGGAAAGGAAATTATGTGGCATTTTGGCATAAGGAAGCCACATAATGTACATATGATTATGATTGTATAATGATGGATGGATGTAATGTATGTTTATGAAATAATGAAAAGAAATTATGTGGCATTTTGGCATAAGGAAAGGAAATTATATGGCATTTTGGCATAAGGAAAGGAAATTTTGTGGCATTTTGGCATAAGGAAGCCACATAATGTACATATGATTATGATTGTATAATGATGGATGGATGTAATGTATGTTTATGAAATAATGAAAAGAAATTATGTGGCATTTTGGCATAAGGAAAGGAAATTATATGGCATTTTGGCATAAGGAAAGGAAATTTTGTGGCATTTTGGCATAAGGAAAAGAAATTATGTGGCATTTTGGCATAAGGAAAGGAAATTATGTGGCATTTTGGCATAAGGAAAGGAAATTATGTGGCATTTTGGCATAAGGAAAGGAAATTATGTGGCATTTTGGCATAAGGAAAGGAAATTATGTGGCATTTTGGCATAAGGAAAAGAAATTATGTGGCATTTTGGCATAAGGAAAGGAAATTATGTGGCATTTTGGCAAAAGGAAAAGAAATTATGTGGCATTTTGGCATAAGGAAGCCACATAATGTACATATGATTATGATTGTATAATGATGGATGGATGTAATGTATGTTTATGAAATAATGAAAAGAAATTATGTGGCATTTTGGCATAAGGAAAGGAAATTATATGGCATTTTGGCATAAGGAAAGGAAATTTTGTGGCATTTTGGCATAAGGAAAAGAAATTATGTGGCATTTTGGCATAAGGAAAGGAAATTATGTGGCATTTTGGCATAAGGAAAGGAAATTATGTGGCATTTTGGCATAAGGAAAGGAAATTATGTGGCATTTTGGCATAAGGAAAAGAAATTATGTGGCATTTTGGCATAAGGAAAAGAAATTATGTGGCATTTTGGCATAAGGAAAGGAAATTATGTGGCATTTTGGCATAAGGAAAGGAAATTATGTGGCATTTTGGCAAAAGGAAAGGAAATTATGTGGCATTTTGGCATAAGGAAGCCACATAATGTACATATGATTATGATTGTATAATGATGGATGGATGTAATGTATGTTTATGAAATAATGAAAAGAAATTATGTGGCATTTTGGCATAAGGAAAGGAAATTATATGGCATTTTGGCATAAGGAAAGGAAATTATGTGGCATTTTGGCATAAGGAAAAGAAATTATGTGGCATTTTGGCATGAGGAAAGGAAATTATATGGCATTTTGGCATAAGGAAAGGAAATTATGTGGCATTTTGGCATAAGGAAAGGAAATTATGTGGCATTTTGGCATAAGGAAAAGAAATTATGTGGCATTTTGGCATTAGGAAGCCACATAATGTACATATATATATATGATTGTATAATGATGAATGGATGTAATGTATGTTTGTTCAATAAGGATTGGCATTGTATATTATGTAAAGTCAAAATAGTCAACATAGGACATATTGCACATTCTGATTAGAAACATTTGTGGTTCTATGTAACCACGCAAATATAGACTTTGTCAATAGTGAACCTCTTGCCATGGGAAGCAACACTTTAACATTCACATAAAAAAAGAGCAAGACAAGGTACAGGAAATACAATGATAATTGAGTGTGACAAGGTGGAAATAAATAAGTTAATAGAATATGGATATAAATGGCAGTATTGGCTTTGAAGAATGTTGGAATACCTGTTAAACTGGTGTGAAGATGGCAGAACTGGTGTGAAGATGTTGAGGGAACTGGTGTGAAGATGGCAGAACTGGTTTGAAGATGTGTGGGGAACTGGTTGGAAGATGATGACGGTATAGGGGAGATAGTTGAGAGGCGGGTGTTGTTAGATGATGTCCTTGTCTTGCTCTTTTTTTATGTTTACCTGTAGGAGAATATAACAAATCATTCAAATAAAAACCATATCATCTTGCATTCATATGCAAATGAATGTATAAGGTGGCACAACCAGCCTGTGCTCCCATTTGAAAACTAAATGGCATAGTACACATACCCTCGAATTGTGTCCACCTTTTAAATTTTCAAACAAAATATATGTGCATGTAGGAACATTTTGGAATTGTGCCTCTTGAATCTCAGATAAGAAACTGTTCTACGAGTGTTTGTCTAAAGCCTCGGTCACAAATTACGAACTGCTACGAACGCCGTGCGAACGATTTTCAGACAATGGAAATTCGGGAAGAAAATGGAAAAACGGAGATTCGTACAAAATTATCGTTCGTACAAACATTTGTGACTGTAGCATTACATTGACTTTAAAAAAATTGCTGAAAGTTTTTTGAACAATAAAGATGAAATTGTGGTTTAGGAAAAAAGAGGTGATATAGTCATAGTTGTCAGCATGATCAAAGCAGTACTCATAGATATCTATGTCCAGGCGCGGATCCAGGGTTTCTTAAATGGGGGGGGGGGGGGGGGGGGGGGGGGGGGGGGGGGGGCGAATTTGAAATTATGCGAGCCAAATATTGGTACGTAATGGTGACCAGCAGTGGTGTAATAAGCAAAAACGGTTGGGGGCAGACCGCATCACCCCACTCTTACATGCAGGCCCTGCTGAATATTTTTCAAAGTGGGTGGGGGAGGCTAAAGTATTTACGACCAGGTAGAGCATAGCGTAAATTGGCGTGGGGTCTAGGGGCGGAGCCCCCGGAAGCTCGGGGTATGGGCATTTAATTACGGTCAGATGAGCATATTTTGATACCTTATTTGTGACACTGGCAGGTCAATAATTGGCATGGGGTCCAGGGGGCAGAGCCCCCAGAAGCTCAAGGGTTTTAGGCATTAAATTATCGTCAGATGAGCAGCCAGGGCCCGCCTTAGGGTGGAACACAGGGGGCATAGCCCCCGGAAGCTCAGGGGTTTTAAGCATTTAATCACGGTCAGATAAGCATATTTTGATACCCCATTATTTTGTGACACTGGCAGGTCACTATTCTTTCTTTCTTTCCATCATTTCTCTTCAATATACTTTTTCCAAAAAAGTGTGGGGGGGGGGGGGGGCGATTCCCCACCGTTTCACAGGCCCTGACATGTAGGCCTCTTAATAAGCATATTTCTTGCCTGACTGTAAATTTTGTAATTTGTCACTTTTCAACAAACGCACACAAAAGTAAAATTTACTAAAAAGTGAGGAAAATTCTTGGAAAATTATGTCATTTCAGTAACATTTGTAAATCACCGTTATCGAATTAGAAATAAACCATCTTTGAATTTTTTGGTCCCTTTTAACTCTCCCCTTCCCTTTCCCTTCCTTCTCTCTTTTTTTTTGGCGGAGGCGGGGGGAGGCAAGGGCCTTTTCGCCCCCCAATCCACAACTTGTTGGCGGGAATATTGCAACTGATATCCCTCTTGTCTTTTCTTCTTCCTCTTTTTTTCCTTCCCTTTATCTTCTCTTTTCCTTTTTTTCTTTCCCTTTCCTTAATTCTCTTTTATTTTTTTGATAGGGGGGGGGGCAGGGAGGCAAGGCCCCCTTGGATCCGCGTCTGTCTATCTCAACATACCATTTCTAATGGTTTCACATCTCTATTTTTCAGAATGTTGATCGAGTTAACTTACCGGTCCAGGCTAGAATTCATCGGAATCGGACATAACCTCCGGGCCGGCATGAATGTTATCTGTGAAACAAAGAACATAAGGGAAAACATAAGTTAACTCTCTTACTAGAAGCAATTTCACATAGTAATGTATTTGAGG
Organism: Strongylocentrotus purpuratus; assembly: GCF_000002235.5. NCBI lineage: Eukaryota > Metazoa > Echinodermata > Echinoidea > Camarodonta > Strongylocentrotidae > Strongylocentrotus > Strongylocentrotus purpuratus. Next base: position 29,923,577 of record NW_022145603.1, on the reverse strand, counting down.
CAGCTAATAGAATTTTGTGGTAATCCTCACTTTTAAATAACAGTAGTCCTTACAATATGTTATTCAAATTAAACAATGAGGTAACAAAATATAAGGTAAACAAAATATAATCCATGGTCTTGTGTTATGATATAAATACTCTCCTGTGGAATAGTACAGACCATATACCACTGACTTCGGTATTTGAATCCAGGGCTCCACTCCTGGGTTTTGCTGGATATTCTTTAGGTTTGATCCCTATTTTATAATTAATGCCAAGATGCGTTTGAATAGGACCCAAGCTGTTACAAATACTTGAATATGGTGAGATGAATATTCATGCGCATGTGTTCCTTTATATGGCCATTTGGTTTATGCTGTATAGTCACTAAGTCACTAAAACACTGATCAGACATGGTTGATTTTGCATGATTCTTTTCATTGTTTTACTGTCTGTGTGAATGTCATGTTTAATGGAGTCTAAGAGGTCAGACACCCTGCACCTAAATACATGTACATCATTTCACACACAATTATAGATTCCCCTGTTTTCACTTTCCACATGCCACTTTCCTAATGCAATCACATTTAAAGTATACCTCTTTGCCAAATGACTAGTAAGAACTTATTACTTCCATCAAGATAATGATCAATATTGTATTTCAATAGCCTAATGTTGATTGCGTACATAAAGTTCCTTGGTCAGGCAAGCCAAATTGTTTGACTAGTTTGTTTAACTTGTACTAGGTGAATGTAATAGTTTGTTAGAAGGCAATCAAGTCTGAATTATAATATATTTAATGGCCTACCAATATACCGTGTGAGTCCCAAAAAAGTTTACACCTAGAAAATTGCTTATTATTTTTAAAATTATTTATGAACAGTAACCTATTCTACATCTTATGAAAGAGAGTTTTATCCCAAATCATTTGGTATCATTTTTGTGTGGTATGTGTTCACGCTTGGATGAATAGGTGGCATTGTTTGCGAGAGAGCAAAAATCGACTTGCGCCAAAGTGATGCCTACAGTATGTATTATGCGGAGTTATTAGCGGAGTGAGAGAATGAATTGAATGTATCGAATGAAATGCATTGCATATGCTTTTTGCAGAAGCAAAGTCACACACACACAGGTGTGCACACATGTTCGTTGATATTCGATATTTGATATGTGTGGCATGATTAATTTTGTTAAGGATGTTATTTGGATCTGCAAAGACCGAATTAATACCGAAATCCCAATTATTTTATTCAAACATCACATAAGCAACTTTGGCGCAAGTCAATTTTTGCACTCTCGCAAACAATGCCTCCTGTAAAAAAAATGTGGGCTCACACTGTATATAAAAATAAATAGAATACTACTAATTGGGTCCTTTTTACCCAGTGTGCCCATATCAAAGTCAATACTGCTCATATTCATAACCGCAATTGCTAGCTTCTCTTTTACACTTGGGTAGAGACTGCCAAATGTACATTAATGTCTTCCCAAATGACGTTAGTGCCAGGCTGGGGTTCGAACCCTCAACCTATCTTTGAAAAATCAGAGAAACAGATTGTTGAAATTTTGAATAAAATTGGATAATACAATAACAAAGTTGTCAATTTGTTAATATTGTAATCGTGGAAATTTAAAATTGGTTGAATCGATAATGTCATTATGTTGTAGTGCCAGACAACTCTTCTGTTTGTTCCAGCACAACAAATTACTAAAATGCTTATTTTTCAAAAAGTATAACAGTTAGGAGAGTCGGTCACGAATATATCACAATCCACTCGCTAAATTGCCAATTTGAGATTTGCATGGAAAAAAACATTCATAGCTTTCTGATAATTTACCCAATTTGCCAATTTAATTTTTTTATTGTCAAGCTTTCACAAGAGTTAACTGATTATAAACACCAAGGTTTGATTGTCCTTTAAGATTAGATAGTCCACATGTTAGCAGGTTAGAACTTCATATCAATTGCTGTGTCATTTTTTATTATTACCATAGGAGCACATTACAGTGAAGGGTGACATGATAAAACAAAATAATCTCAAAGTTACACTTAGCTAAACTAAATACATTTACAACAAATATGGATTTGATTATTAGTTATGGATAGGAAATAATTATGGCTATTGGTGATTATTTGACTAGGCCCATGTATATCAATTCAAAAGTAATGTATAAAAAAAACCCTACGTTTTATTATAAACCTAAAATTACACATCTAATGCTGTAAAAGTTGTAGAAAAATATTACTCATAACATGCATGTATATAAAATGGTTCTCCAATATCAGAAAAGTATTTTGTAGATTTTCTTTTGGTTCGTTCTCATAATACAGTGTTATAAATTTGTTAACAATGGGGCTTTGTAAGTAGCTGTCTCCATCACAACAAAATCACTGATAGGAGATCAGTTTCTTATTATTTGTGCAATTGTTTGAATGCTTTCACTACGTAAATCATTCTGATTTTTTTTTCTTCAATCAGGTCAGCTTTGTATGAAGGATTCCAGGAGGATTTATTCTATTTGAACCCTTTTGGTATGATACCTTTCAACCTTAACAGTAGAGAAGATGGAGTCTGGATATAGATGCATTGGCTCTGCTTCATCACATGCATGGTGAGACTTTAATTACACAGTATATGTGAGTTCTAACTGAGGAAAGAAAAGGACAGGCAAGGCCATAATGACCCCATAATCACTGTGTCTCTTTGAGGTAGGTTTCTGCATTAGAAAATAGTTGAAACAACTTTGCCATACAATACTTTCATCATACCCAATACTGGTAATGAACATGGTAATGGTATTTATGGTTGAAATGTATAATATCTGTTTGGTAATCCATTTTATATACATCCACGTGTCCTCATAATGTTCAATTAGATAGAAGGTATAGAACTTGCGGTTATTGTTCAAAGAAAAGTTTGCTGCTAAAGAACTAAAGTGATAGAAGCCGGAAAAACAATGATGCCCTTGAAGATGTGAAATGTTTATGACCATTTCGTTGTTCACAACTGCATGCTACTTGGCATTTTTAATCAATAAGATGTCCTGTAATAAAAAGCTAATTACAGCTTACATCTAACAAGTTTTGAATTTGTAAGTTCATGATAGCTTAACCCACTTCATGAAAACAAATTGTAATTTTGTTAACCCTGTATGATTGTACTTACAGTGTTGTGTGCAGTACATTAAGACATGGCGTCTTCTGCCATCTCGTGAGCATTGATGGCCTCTGAGTGTCATCGCTTGGCATCTGATAGGCCGCATTCTAATTAACACTTCTATTCTGGTATGAAGAAGATAAAATATATATGTAAAATGCTAATGTACATGCTATCAGTGACTAAAAGTAACAACTTCTGAAATCATCTTAGTAATATGTTCAGTAAAATGATAAGACTAAAAAGTAATTTCAAAATGCAATAAGTTATTGAACATGTAAGACTTTTCCAAAGATCATATTGTATCATTTGTATATATATTCACATGGGCTGTATAGAACCGATATCTATTATCTTTGATTGAATACTTATAAAATGGGGTGCTAGTTATTTGTATGGAATGAATGTATTTTGTAATCAAGGTGCATCATTTGTCCATGTTCTTTGCCATCTTATTATATGAACTGTAATAAGAACTAAATTTATATTTTACTCTTCCAATCTATGATGGGACTAGATGCTTCGTCTTGCCGTATTGCAAGCAGCATTGTGAGTACAATCATACAGAGTTAACACAAATATGTATACATGGTGTGATAGTTACCAATGGACGTGATAAAAACTTGATGTTGAATGTAGTGGATAATGATGATGATAATAACAATAATGATATTAATAACCATTATAATAACACAAGACATTATTGATAGCTGTATACACCTCTCTCTGTATACATGTACGATATTTTTGATGCATAACTACATCTATGTTTCATTGTTTTTGTTTTTGTTTTCTGTCAACTCAAAATTATTTTATTAAATCTGTCTTTTGTTATGAATTAATTTATATGTTTATATGTGTATCCATATACATGTTCATATGCAATGTAAATACCACCAATCTTCATTCTTAAATTGACAGTAAATATGAACCTTATATTAAACCTTATGAATATACAGAAAGAAACTAGATCAGGTGATAGTCGACTTGCTACAGTAATGATCCTGCCAATGTGTGGAATGATTTACTTGACCACTATTGAAGCATCATCCTCAGTTGTATATATAAAGATTATATAGGCGTGAAGAAAATGGTCTAGGAACTGAGACGTAGCTGTACTTACGAGTGTATTACTTGTAAAGTACAGCTACGTCTCACGTTCCTAGACCATTTTCTTCACGCCTACATATTCTGGAACACCCGTTGTCATGTCAGAGTTGAGAATTCTCGCACTTTTATAAAGATATATATATTTGCATGTGTTTGTATGTGTGTGTCTGTGTGTGTGTGTGTGTGTAGTTATAGACAATCACCTGAACCAACCAATGTATATCTCTCTGATTTTACCAAAATCATCTTTTCAAGATGGTGGGATTATTTTTCAACATATGCAATATAGTTATAAGTTCAACGGGAGGTCATTGCAGAAAAAACTATAAGACTTTCATAATTTATGAGAAGTGTCGTGGTCGAGTGTATACATCACCGGACCGTGGATCACAAGGTCCGCGGTTTGAGTCCCACTGCAGCACTAATGTTCTTGGGCAAGACATTAATCTACATTTGCCACACTCGGCCCAGGTGATGTAAATTGGTACCTGATAGGAATTAATTGCTTGAAATGCTAGAGCGCCGTAATGGCAGCCATGTTAAAGCCGGGTAATAATTGCAGAGTGCCAGGAGTTTCAAGTCTTACAGATGTGAGCACTATACAAAAATAAACACTATTATGAAAGAAAGTAATGTAATGTTTTAGCAATAAATATTTCCCCCGTTTTTTTTAATGAATACATTTTGAAAGGTCTGGGATTTTTCAGAAACTCTATTTAAATTTTTAATATTGATGCTAACGAGAAAGATAATACTATCAAACAGTAAAATGGATGAGTTTATTTTCTGACTCTGTTTCAACTTTTCTTTTGGATATTTACTTTAAAAAGCTATAAGCAATAAAAGTAAAAACCTGTATAAAGAAGTTTAAACCAAAAGTTTGACTGAAAATAATGGACTAGTGTGGTTTCATTACAAAGTTGATTACTTTCTTATCTTAATGATGTTTGGTATAATTAGTAGATATGAATGGGGTTTCACTCGGAGACAAAATTCTTCAAAACTGTCACTGCCAAAACTTATGAATCCATTATGTATCTTTACATTTGATCTTATTTTAAAGCCTGTTATGTTATTGTGTACAATATATTCAGCCTAAAAAAAATGTTTTATTGTCCTTTAATGTGTCATGAATAAAGTGTTGTGAGCCTTTCTGTAGAAAACTCTAAACAGCGACCGTCGCCCACTAAAAAATAAAAACCGTGAACGCCGCCCAAATATCCCTGGTTTCTAGCTGGTGCACGAGGCCGGGGTCTACTTGCATGTAATTTACGCTATAGCAGGATTTTGAAACTAGGGTAGAAGACGAGTTACAATTCGCGAATAATTTGATAATTTTATGCATTTATATCCCATTTAAACAAACAAAAAACATATTTTTTTATTCATTTAAAAATATTTTAAAACGGTGACTTTTTTTTTTTTTTTTTTTTTTTTTTTTTAAAGCCGACCGTATATTTCAAATTTTTGGGCTGGTCCCAAAGGGCAATACATCTGTTTTTTTTTAATGGCCGAATTGATTTGGTCAAGGATGTATTTTCCTGTACAGATTGTGCCTTTTAAGCATCAATATTTTTCTTTAAGCCTACAGTAGGCCTAACGTAATTTAGTTGGATTGAAAGTAGCGCTCGATCTATACATAATGAAAATAATAATTTTGTAATATTATCATTTACCTAACTACCCATATTTCTGGTTAAATATCTGTATTGTTTAATTATTTTGTTTTAAGATTTTTGTTTGTGTGTACTTATGATAATAACAATAATAAAACGAAGCTTAATTATAAAGCGCTTTTCACCGAAGTCTAAATATACTTATATTTGTTGTCTTCTTTTAATTTTTACCCTGTAGAAGATTTCAAAATTCGGCATTTGCCCATGATGGAAAGTTGTTAATAAACCAGTTCAGTCCTTTCAATTTAATTTTACTCAATTACAATATAATACAGAAGTGTGGTATACAGCATTAACGCATCTTGATCAAAGAAAATTCAATAAGAGTACTCACTCCTCCTCTGTGTAATTTAAGCGGTGCTGCCAACAGATGCGCGAAAGGTGTCGCGTGTCCCTCTTGCATCGGGGTCCAAAACCTCCCTGTGTGCGGCATAAACACTGGTGCCTAACTCTGGCCCATGGCCCAACGTCAGGGTCGATCACATTCATGATGAAGGCTGTTAAGGTCAAGAAAAAATAGAGTCGATGGTAATTGATAAATCAAAACGAACGACAATTTGAATCATTTGAACTTTATGGAAAATCTGTCTTTTTCACACATTGTTTTATCATTGTATATTGCCTTGTCTACCCAGCCTGAAAGCCCGGCTTTATGTCAGGAGGTATGGGAAGCCGGGGCAGGCGCGGATCTACGGGGGGTTTAGGGGGTTTAAACCCCCCCCCCCCCTTGGGCGCCCCCCCCCCCAAAAAAAAGGGGAAAAAAGGAAGAAAAAAAGAAAGAAAAAAGAACGCACGCTGGAGAGAAACCCTTTCAAGTGCAAATATTGTGAGAAGATATTCAACTCATCTGGTAACTTAACCAAACACATGATAACTCTGGATATAACTGTATTAAACTGTTACTTGATTTAAAAAGACGTTATCATGCACTGCTTTTTATGGTCTCCATTGTGTTAATAGATGCCAGGAAAACATCACTTACGGGGTTCAAATAAACACCCCCCAAAAAATCGGCTCGCCGCTTTGCGGCTCGTGGACGATGCTCCGCATCGTCATTATTTTGGTCAACCCCCCCCCTTAGCAAAAAGCTAGATCCGCCCCTGCGGGGGGATGATACAATAACATTAAAGGAAGTTTATCCCTTTTGCAGCCAATATCTAATTCTGTAGAACTTTGCAGGAATTATGAATATGTCACATAATTATGTCTGTGAAATTTAAACATTAGCCCTAGTATTCAAATTATGCAATAGGAACCCTGTCTACTTTTTAGACGTACTTCACTGTGCAGTGAGTGACTGACTGACTTCTTTTCTTTTCTTTTCTTTTCTTTTCTTTGCATGGTAATAACATACATAAAATGAGCTCTAAAGGGTACATGAGCATTTGTCTACATCAATAACCCACTTCTTGTAACGGCCAAAATTAAACTGATTGAATCTTTGCGCAGCACAAAACGTACGACCATTCGGTACAAGGGTCTGAAAATCGGACTATTTAATTAAACGACCGCGATCATTAAATTTGATTCGACAACTAACGGTCCTTATTTTCCAACAAAAATACATTTTCAAGCCCTTTTGTTTTAGGTGAGTTCTAAATTACTATCATCTTTCAAATGCCGTTGGAATTCAACCTTTTCATATTTTTGGCCTGCAAATGGGACATAGTACCTATTTGATATCCCAAATATATTTAAATTTAAATGTGCTGGCAAATGATGAAGTATGAACTTGTTATTCTCGTTGGGATTTTAGTTTTAGGTGTGACGAGTGTTTCCTGAGGGGGTGGGTGCATAACACTCCTCTTTTCTTAGGGAACCATTCTACACAAGTCATTACATTTTTAATAATAACCTAAAATAAGGCTTAGCATGCAAGCCTACTGTAAAATTAGGCTTGTTTTGTAATTTTTTTGCCAAAATGTGTGATTTTGCAAATAGCACATTATCTTGTTTATATTGTTTTTATATTATATTCATAAAAAAATGATGTATATACATGTACTTACATAAGTATGAGAAAAAGACTGGCGAATAGACCTGTATAGGAAAAAGAAAAGAATAACCAATAACATGTATTAGAGATATAAAGAACACTCCGGACTCATTTAATTGGGTACAAAACTCTTTCCAATGATTTAAAGTATTTGTTGGGATGTTTCTGGGTCCTTGTGCAAGTTATGAAATTAATTTGCATTTGGGTTATTATATGAAAGTTTATATTATATTTGCTGCTATTCTTTGTGTTAACGCCCTTCTGGCTCTCAGTACACGACACCATCATGTTCTGTATAATATTTATCACAGGCCTATGACATGTAACACCAATTGAAAAATAATCTGTATTATATATAATTTTGGACAATAAAACTTGAGTCATGAATCTTTATTGCTTTCTGGTTGATAGGGAACTGATACTTCATGTATATATGTTAATTCAAAGTAGGGCCTATATCCCCCCAAATTCGTGATCTTGCACATCTCATAGTCAATTCGTCTTTGGTCATTCATTTTCGAACTTAGTCCATATAGAATTTGTCAAAGTCAAATCAAGTTCGTCAAAAGGTCAATCAAGTTCGGCACTCTTTCATTTGCAATACGGATGTGTGTTACACTTTGTCTTTTCATTTCTACTCGAGACTTACTTTGTGTATCTATACAAATCGATCTTCTCATTTTAATTTCAGAAATACGACGTATTAAAAGAAAAATTCAAATCATAAAAATGAATAACAGATGATAAAGAGGGAACGTGACTTGTTTTTTAATGACAATTTTCTAGAATTATTCAGTTTTCAATTTCTGATGAATTTGGAATATGATAAAAGGCTGTAAAAACTCAGCTGTGAAATAAGTTAAGCGATGAAAAATGAGGTTTTAATAGTAACTGCAGAAGCCGAACCCGAATGTCTGTCTTAATTAAGATCTGGAATATTAGGATCACCCCTCCCTCTCACACGATATAGGTCTTGACCTTCATGACTCAATTATTTGTGAAATTTTTGCTAAGCTTCTATTTTTACAATATTAAAGCAATATGTTTGGGGCTTTGCATGAGCTCTTGAAAAAAAAATATTTTGGATAATAAGGGAAGAGGACCAAAAAATAAGAAAATTGTGACATTTTCAGACCATTCAACCTTACCACATCTGATTTCAGCACTTGGTATGAAATTTGAAGGAGCATCAAACTGAGTTCTACGACTCGTGCTTCGACGTTAAATGCTTAATTTCTTAACTCAACGAATTCTCATTTTCATCCCTGGACCTAACCATAAAAACCCACCATAAATATGATAAAAACAATCACGATCCTTTCCCTAATTCTTTGATGAAATAAAGCCCGGAGGATAATGGCGCCGAAAGAATGTGTCAACCATAAGTTGTTATAAGCTCAGTTCAGTTCAGATTGCTTTCTTTTGTGTTGTAATTAGCAAATATTAACAAGATATTAGGCCAAATAACAACAATAACGAGTTTTCCAAGATGGCCGCCATGCTAAATATAGCTGGGGGGGGGGGGGGGGTTGTGCACACTAATTTTTTTTTTTTTTTTTTTTGGGGGGGGGGGGGGGCACGTCCCTGTTTGCCAGTACATTTTTGGCGAATTTGGGGCTGATTTTAACTTTTTTTTTTGGCCGGCAAAAAATAAACATGTTTAGACTTTAGCGACCCCGTCCGCTTCCTTTTTGGGGCCGCCTCCTACTTTTTTTTCTTAATTTTTTTTTTTTTTTTTCAAAGAAAAAAAAGAAGAAAAACACTTCTAAAATGGATCTATTTCTGATTTTAAAAAATAAAAGAAATGTCGGCGGCCATCTTGAAAAATAGCCCGACTGTCAGGGAAAATGTACCGAGCGGCCATTTTGAAAGAAGAAAAAAAAAGGCCCTCCTTCCTATTTTTCAAAAAAGCAGGACGCTAAACATGTTTTTTTTATTTTTTTATTTGGCCTTAGCGTTCATCAATTACACTGGAATATTTTCTTCACAATAAATTATTCTAAATGAAACATGGATAGATCTAAATGAACTTTTTTAGTATCTTAAATCTTGAATTTGTCGTGCCGAAAAAAATATGGTGACAGCTGTCCATAACATAAACGAAAAGACCTGCTCAAACATAAGGAAAACGGAAGATGGCAAGAAATAGCTTGATATACAACATACCTACGATAAGATGATATATGATAATGATTTAAACAATCTAAAAATGGAGCTAAATAACATTCAAATTACAATTTCAAAACTGCAACAAGAGTAGGAAACAAGTGCGTGTACTCACTTGAACGATAGCAACAGCAGAATGCGGGCCTATGTTGGTATTCCGAGTTGTGTACCTGAAATCTGCATAGGAAAGCCTTTGTCAAAGTTTCTTTGGCATGCATGACGTTGTTAATCTATTGGTATTTGGCGTGTTTTGAAACATGTATAGTTTAAGATTAGCTTTCTTTTTAAGAGCAATAGCCTTAATCATGTCGAAGTTCAAAAGGTTCTTTATATTGACACCCCTGTTAGACACCCCTTTATTGTCATCGACAAAGTCAAATGGAGGGAAAGATCATTGTGTAGCTTAGTGAAAGATGCTGGAATGGTTTAGTCTCGGAACCCAGCGGCGGATCCAGAGGGGCGGGAGGCCCAGGCCCCCATCCCTGGGGAAAAACATGTAAAAACACGTTAATTTTCCCTTTTGGGGGAGATGAGCCCCCTCCCCTGGCGCTCAAGGGGGGGGGGTGCGATTTTTCAAATTTTCGCTCAAATTAGTGCTCACTCCCCCCCCCCCCCCCCCCCCACCTGTCAGAACCTGTCCCGAAATTGTCACCCTTTCATCAAGCCCATGAAATTTCACCGCAAAATAACATTTGTTATGAAAGTCATTGGCAAAAATGGCTTGCAGACTAGTCTCCTGATTAGCCCCTTGTCGGGTCGATTTCACCCCATCTACCATCAAACTTTGTCAAAAGGATGCCATGAACTATGGTATTGAATTAGTATCTCTTCGGTTATGCTCATTGGAAATTTGTATTTCATTGCTCTATGTGAGGATCTTATTCAAATTAGTTCTTTTGTGAGCCCAGTTATGTACAGGTGCTTATGCAGATCTCCACTTCAATAGATGGATAGTCAAGTGTAAACAAAAGCTAGGTTCTCTCAGGTGCATAGCATTGCAGACTCGTTGTATGACATATTTTCATTTGGGTGTGCTAGTCAAAATGCACAGACAGCTCACTTTGATATTTGGTTCTGGAGAGAGAGGTCTGTTATATCATGGACCTATTACGGATGGATATTCATCGTTTTCTTAACGAATTCATTGTGATTGTCTCCGTCAATGTCGTCTCAATAACATTCCGTACATGTTTCTTCCCTTTGGTCTCATCATGGTCGCCGGCAAAAAGCCGGGACAGAATCAAGATAGTGATTTTACACATGTTAATCTACATGCGCGGAAGATAATTACTCGCCTAAATCATGGAATATAAATGTGCAGTTCTGGCTTATAATCGGAAATTGTTGTTCCGTGTACTGTACATGTATTTTTTTTTTTTTGAAAAACATGTTGATATTACCAGATAAAGGTTATTTTTGGATTTTGGGGTTGTGATTTAAAATCCCGTTTCCCCATATTTCCTCATAATATTCCAGAGTTACAACGCACAGGACTGATACAGATCATGGCCTTATAATTGTTTTATAAGGTCATAGGTGTGTGCAAAAGTTTGGGAATCAGAAATAATACATTTCATATCACCAAAATCGTCTGCTTTTCAAATTTGCTGCTTCCCATTGAGGATGTTACAGAGCACACCATCCAAACAAAACCCAAGAGAGGGAAACTGCTCCTTTGTCAATGACCAAAAATGCTTACGCAGTCGTTATTGTTAAAACAGCTGAATGTTCTCATTAAGATGCACATAATCAGAAGGCGGCAACTATGATTGGATCAAAGAAAGAATCACGTTGAATGTCCATCCGTATTAAGTCCATGGTTATATATATTTTGTTATTATATATATATATATATATATATATTTTTTTTTTTTTTTTTTTTTTTTTTTTTGGGGGGGGGGGGGGGGGAGTGCTGAGACTGTTTCCAGGCGCGGATCCAGGATTTCTTAGGGGGGGCCAAATTTGAAATTTTGCGAGCCAAATACTGGTACGTACTGGTAACAAGTATTGGCGTAATGAGCAAAAACGTTGAGGGCAGACAAAAATCCGCATCACCCCATTGTTACATGCAGCGCCCCGCAGAACGTTTTTTCAAATTTGAGGCATTTTATAACGGTCAGATAAGCATTCAGGGGGACGGCTTAGGCCCCCTGGTGTAGTCTAAGGGGGTGGCGCCCAGGCACGTAGCCACCCGGGGGGGGGGGGGGCACGTGCCCCCCTAAAATTTCCAAGATCGATTGAACTTTTTAGACCCCTTTTTTGTATGTATGTGCCCCCCCCCCCCCCCCACAAACATCAAACTCTGGCTACGTGCCTGCTCTCTCTCTCTCTCTCTCTCTCTCTTTTTCTCGCTGTCTTTATTTATAAATATATATATATATATATATATATATATATATCATCATAATCATTCTCTATATTTCACCTCCATTCTCTCTGTATCTGTTTCCTCTCCACACCCCCCCCCCCCCACCACCCACCCTCTCCTTCCCTTAATGTCTGTCCCATTCCATTTATCTTTCTCTTGATATCATGGTGTTGTTTTTTTAAATATCTTCCAAGTTATGCTGATAACATTTACGAAGTTATGTACGAACTGGCGGCCGGGGGTTCGAGGTTTTGAACACTCCCGCAAGTATGATATAATTACATGTATAGAAAGCACATATCCTTTCAAGGATATCTAGCACAGACTAATGTTTTAAAGAATTTTGTTCAAGAAATAAATAATTACATATTTTAATGCGGATATAGTAGCTAGCATGACTAGAATTTTTAAAACAATCGCCATGGCTCTATAAAAAGAAGGGGAAGTGGTGATGTTAATGTCATTTGACATATTAAAAACCGTTTTCACTATCTCCCCCCCCCCCTCCCGAATGGAATGGGAAGCATTGTTGATTGTATGACTAAATTTCTACGGGCGTTCAGGAGCACATATCCTTTCAAGGATATCTAGCACAGACTAATGTTTTAAAGAATTTTGTTCAAGAAATTAATAATTACATATTTTAATGCGGATATAGTAGCTAGCATGACTAGAATTTTTAAAACAATCGCCATGGCTCTATAAAAAGAAGGGGAAGTGGTGATGTTAATGTCATTTGACATACTAAAAACCGTTTTCACTATCTCCCCCCCCCCCCCCCCCCTCCCGAATGGAATGGGAAGCATTGTTGATTGTATGACTAAATTTCTACGGGCGTTAATGCAGTTTAATATCGTCCATCTTTCCGGGTAAAAATAATGACCTTAATTTTCCTGGCTGTAAGACGGAAATCCCTCTCATCATCACTATCTTCTGTAAGTTCTTTCCAATAAGAAAAAAGATAGCTAGTTTTCAGTTTCTCAAGTTTTCCCCAAACGCTCATATTAATAAACAAAACAAGAAAACAAGGGCCTTATTTCATAAAACTTGTCATCAATTAATAACAAGTTAGAATAACTGTAATGAGCTTATATACTGAAATCCTGACATATGACTGGCTGAGAGCAAATTTGTCATAGAAATTTAGCATTTGTAATTGTTTTGAATTGAACTTGATTTATTTCCACATTTGCATAACAAATACAGAAACAATATATACAAAAGTAAAACTACAGAAATACAGAAGATAAAAGGACAAATTTACACGACTTGAAAAACATACAATGTAAGTGTGGCGGGATCAAAACAAAATATGCAAAACTAATATGTCCATGATCCCGTACTGTTTAGAAGCATAGTGACAAGTCTAAAGACAACATAAAGCACACCAAGCAATAACACAATATATCGATATTAATAAAAAAAAAAAAAAAGGCATGAATTTTATTGCATTCACTGTATTGATAACAAGTTGTATGAATCAGGGCCCAATTCACTTACTTAAAAAGTGCAACAGAACGTTGATTATCATGTTTAAAAATACTCAAATTGGAAGGGGACACCCTATCCTCCTTTCTCGCTTGGTACATCCATAGTTGTGACCTTTTCGTCTAAACTGTGAGAAACACAGGTATATATAATTTTGCTGTAATACAATATAATATTCCTTTGACACTGACAGCGTTTTACACTGGCAAGTTTAACTATCATACAACAATGTGAAAGTATGTGTGAAGTATTAAAAATGCTTTCAAAAACAAGCAAATTTTGTTGTGACTGGCATAATTTACAGAAATGTACTGTAACGGACACGATTCTGCCACCTTGGCTTGACACGAAGTATTTGTCAGGATGCCCGTGTCCGGCCTGGCGCTCCCCGTCGTTCGTTTGGACAAAATATATGCCCGTAGCTTGATGGCTGGAGTTATCACTGCTCACAGGTACTAGGGGTATCTCAACAATCATGCATCCGTCGACTGCAATCGGTCACCCCAATCGTTGTGCACAGCAACAGTCAATTGAACATCCTTCGAGCAATCAATCAATCAATCACCAATCAGTCACTGATTCTCGATCTTGGTTATCTAACTACGGTTTCACTGTCTAAGAAATCAGGCCAGTCATGAGTTGCATGTTGAATTCCTTTAATGCAAACCAACCAACATTCAGGGTAAACTCGAACAACACAAGTACAAGTGTAGACTAGGTGTAAGACTATCAGGCCAACTATCAGGCCAACTATCAGGCCAACTATCAGGCCAACTATCAGGCCAACTATCAGGCCAGCCTCGGTGAGGCTGGCCTGTGTCGGATACAGTGCAGTGGTAAGCCCTAGATGCACAACCCTGACCATCGTAACAATTTCCCTATACATAAACGTGTAAAAGAACAATTATGTCCTCGTTAGTAAAACAACACTTCAACACAATATTTCTGCTAATCCCATAAAATCTTCACATATAATCTTCAGTATAACCCCTTATTCCTGATTAGATCACTACTATACAAGTAATATCCCCAAAAGAAACATGATAATTGCACCAACATGATCAAAATATGTAATTTATGCTCATTTTCCTTCAGTTTGGTAATTGCTAAATCAACGATGCACCATATTGCTATAGCGCATGCTCGTACAACAGAAAATGCTTAACCTTCGTCCAATACTAAAACACTGATTTGTTACAGTACATACAATATATAAAGCATTAAGTTATTACACAGTCATGTTCGACGTGTTCGGTGGCGAGAATTTCTATATGTTCAGAGATTAGTATTCTTGAGGAAATCTCATTGACACCGAGAGACTTGAGATATAATTTTGTAAAACAGCCAATGAGACAATGAGAAAAAACCTTAATTTTACCTCGAACTTTCAATATTATGCTACGGTCACAAATGTTAGTACGAACGATAATTTCGTACGAATCTCCCTGTTTTTTCATTGTCTTCCCGAATTTCCAGTGTCTGAAAATCGTTCGTATACAGCGTTCGTAGCAGTTCGTAATGGCATTTGTGACCGAGGCTTAACTCCTCGTGTTATGTTCCAAATCGTTGTCTAAAGAAAAGTTCTTGGTTAAAGAGGTTTCATGGATGTGGATTTTTGGTTATCTTGAAGGGATTCACTTCTCCATAAATACGTACACGACTTACCGGCGCACACTACACGATCCGATTTTTGAAGAAATGGCAATTATATTAGTTATGGAAATGTAAGCAAAGAACGTTTTGCTGATTTCGATTGTAAATAATGGTAAGGACCCTATTTAAACAGCAATCAATTTAGTGCTTTAAAGCATTTTTAGTCACAATTTATTCCGAAACGGCTTTAAATCGTAGACAATCGTGATACTGGTATGACGTCACTAAGATTCTGAGCCGATTTAACTTTTCCTCCGTCAATTAGGCTTGAAACCTTTTCTTATACCCTTTAATTTAGTAAATAATTGTACGTCATATTTTATATTTATGTATATGATTTCTGGACCCCATGGAAGACCAGCAGTGTCGTGCCTGGCACAGCTGAATATGGGCTATCCAGCCGTTTTATTTACACTATGTATATACTTGTATTATATGTTTGTTTTTAAAACGGAAAATAAATACTATACTATACTATACTAAACCCCTAAAATTCAATTTTAGTAATAACATGAATAAGCAGATCCTCTATTATTAAGATTTTACATGTTGGAATGCTCTTATAAAATGATGTTGTTAATTCTTCCGAAATCGGATCGCAATCAGATTGTGTAGTGTGCGCTGTAATAGAATCAGTAAGTAGAAACCTTTAAATGCTTATTCTCTTATTCAGCAAATATGAAATAATACTGTTGCAGTCATGGGGATTGCAATCATTATATTGAATGAAGAAAAAAAACTGCCGATACAAGTACTTTAAAGATTTGCATCCGACCATGTCACTACGAGGATTTGATTGCCAGATATCTTACCGATTTTCTAACATTTTAATTTCAATGTAGGCCTATACCTTTAACAGAAACAAGAACAACAACATCATCAACAACAATAATAATGGTGATGGGGATGGTAATGATGACGAGGATGATAACAACAATAATAATACTTATGACAATGATAATATTAATGATAACGATGATAATGATACTGATGATAGTGAATAAGAAAAATAAGAAGATAATTATGATGATAAAAGTATAATAGTAAGAATATAAGTAGCGCGATGACTAATACTAATACCACTACGCTTATTACTAATACTACTACTACAGCTACTACTTCTACTACTACTACTACTACTACTACTATTTCTACTACTACTACTACTACTACTATTACTAATACTACTACTACTACTAATAATAATAATAATAATAATACTACTAATAATAATAATAATAATAATAATAATAATAATACTCAATGTCTCTCCTCACCATTCCACATATCAATACTAAATTATACGGGTCTCGCTCTTTTCAGGTTGCATCGGCCGAACTTTGGAATAAACTACTGAAAACTATGAAAACAATCGTGATGCTGTTGACAACTTTAAGACACGTCTTAAACATTTATTTTTAAACATACTTTCTAATGTTAACGAGAGGAAGTATGTTGAGCATACCACACTCTCCTTATGTTACGCTATCCACCTTTCCTTCTTAATCTTTCTTACATCGCATGGAGACAAATTGTGCTATGCGCTATATATACGGCATATCGTTATTATTATTACTACAACTTTCATTTATAACAATCACACGTATTTCTAGACTCATACATGACTGCTACTCGTTTGGGATCAAGTCATTCGTCCTTAGATTAATGGTAAGATTTTTGGTCAATTCTTCCCAGAAATAATCTTGTCCTCTCACGTCTTCAGTCCAGTGGATATAGGGTCTGCCGTCACTGAGGTACAACCTCGCCAAGAATGGCATTTCACCATCCGGGATGTCTTCGAGGAAAACTACGACTACGAATTCAGTCAAAGTGTCACTCACGTGGTCCATGGTCGTACGGAACTTGAGTATGAACCAGTGGTCGCGCACAGCAGCTCTGCTTAGCACTATGATGGTCTTGTAACTATGGCTCACCACGTAATCGACGGAATCTAAGTAATGCATACCCACCACAAGGTCTTGGTCACCAAAGACGTTCCTCTGGAACTGTGGAAGCCGTTCTTCGAGAGCCGGTCGGAGCTGTTCGCGAATCCATTCTTCGTCATCGTCGTAGAAAATTATGGTCACGTCAAACTCGTAGTCATTGTGGTCTCGAGCGTCTCGCATCTCTTTATAGCCCAGTACCGCCAGTTTCAAGAAAAATAGTTTGTACCTCAACTGCCATCGGTAGTGATACAACAGGACGCTGATTACAACCAAGCTAATGGAGGCGAGGGGAATCAGAGAAAATATACCATTTTTTATTATACAGAGTTCATTCGGATCAAAATCAAGCAGGGGCTTCTGACGAAGAGGCTCCAGAGATGTTGACGAACAGATAGTTTTGTCCTTGTCTTTCAGGCGTATATTTTTATTTAACCAACCAATAAGCCACTTTAGATCACAGTTACAATGATTTGGGTTCATTGATATATCAAGTGATGAAATAGAGGAAAATATCGGCTTGAAAGTGCTTTCATTAAGGCGCGTTAATTTGTTGTTGGCCAAGAAAAGATTTGTGAGCTTCCAGTTATTTAAGAACATTAGCTCGTCCAAGTACTCGATACGGTTTTCTTCAAAGTTGATACTTTTTATTTGACCCAACCCCGACAATACATCAACATGAATATGCAGTATTTTGTTTCCTTTTAAACTCAAGTTCTTAAGCGATTCCAACCCCGAGAAGACAAGAGGGTGTAGATTTGTAATATCACAGTCGTCTAGCTTTAGTTCTTGTAAAACACAGAGTTGCCGGAATATCCCTGGCGGTAACTCACTTCCCGAAGTCAGGTCAGGGTTACTACTCAAGTCCAAATGATAAAGATCCAATAATTCATCGAAAAGAGACGCGTTTCTATCTTCATTCCATAAGTTCCAAAAGTGAAGATGGGAGTCTTTCATGTCTAAATTAAAAAGGGACGGTAAATGTTGAAAAGATTCTCCTGGTTGCAAAAGAAACATGTTTGAACGAAGAGAGTTTAGGGAAAGTGATCTTAATATTGGGATGTTCAATTCCAGAACAGTTAAATGACTTCCGGTCAAGTCAATGGTTTGAACATTGTCAAGTCCCGAAAAGGCCGTCAGCTCAACGACAGAAAGGTATTTGTTCCAGCTCATGTCTAAGAGAGTTAAATTTCATAAACCGTGAAATACAGATGCGGATATTTCTGTAAACAGATTACCGGATAAGTCAAACTCCGATAAGTCCACTGTCCAAGTCTGATTGTGAGGATTTATTTGTCGTACTTGGTTGTATTCGAGTATCAGTACCTTTAATGCATTCATGCCGTCGAAAATGAAGTCTGGTTGAATTTCGTCTATGGAAAATTTGTTATAACTGAAACTGAGTTCTCTGAGTTTTGTCAAATTTGAGAAGACTAAAGGATGGAGGCTATGCAGTTCGTTTCTGAAGAAGACTAGAACAGAGAGGGAAGAATCGCGTAGTGGATTAAAAAAAACCTTTAGGAAACGCAACGATAGAGCCTTCTTGGATCGCAAGCTGTTCGATGTCTGATTTTGAGATTCCGAGGATGATGTTCGCCAACACCTCGTAACTCAAAGGATAGCCACCTAGCTTCAAAGATCGAACATGTAGTGATGCGATCACATCAGGGTCTACTGATTGGATATGGTTATATCTAAGATCTAGAGTATCGGTGTGGCACGAAAAGGTAAAATCGCTCGCCGTAAGGTGTTGTAGTAGATTACCAGTCAGGAGTACAGTGTCGACCATGCCACAAGAACTTACATTGATAAAGGAAAGCTGGTTGGAGGACAGATCAGCAACATCTAGATTTTGAATCCCTTTTAGAATGTCATTGGGGAGCGACTCCAAATTTAATGATGCTAATACGAGAATGGAAAGCTGTGAAGACATCTTAAAGACGCCTGTCGATGCAAGCACAAGACGCGAGTTAGCGGATAGGTCCAGGTACATTAAGCCCTTGAGGGGGTAAAAAGTGGCGGATTCTATCGTTCTTACATCGTTATAAGAAATGTCTAATGAGTTGATAAGAGGGTATACTTCAAACGAGGAGTTCAAGAGTTTGGTGATATTGTTCTTAGATAAGTCAAGCACCTCGGTATCCTCAGAAAGATTCTGGGGAACCGTGTCCAGGTCTTTATTGCTGCAAGAAGCTTCTTTCAGTTCAAGGTTCTGATCACATCCATGGAAAGATTTGTCCATGTCCAGTGTGAAGAATGGCATCACCGAATCTCCATCGTGTGGATGTAAAGATTGAAAGGACGAGCTGACGAGGAGACAAATGACGAGCAATGGGTACAAGATTGAATAGTAAGCCATGACGTCAATACCTCTGAGAAGGAAAGGTACTCTCTTGTCGGAATATATCGATCTTGATTATATTATGATAACACAAACTCATATAATATAAGCGTAAACAAATTTGTATCCTTTGCTGCAAACGGTCAGCCTCATTTTGAGCTGTGAATACACGCTCGGATTTTTCATAACAAATTGTGGTTATCATATATATTTTGAATTAGTAATGAAAACTGAAATATAGGTTCGGGAAACAATAATCATGAACGTTTTCAGACGAAACCGAAAGTCATATTTCATTGTTGGATAAAGATTATATAAACATTAACCAGTAATAAAATCACGCGCGAAATCATGAGTTACTCTAACGATTATGTATTATAGAGAACACAAAGAGAAATATTTGATATACGTGGGCGGAATAAAAGGCATACTAGTCTACTCACAAGTCGCTCATTCTTGTGTAATTTTGACAATTAAAACCTGAAACTCTTTATACAGAAATCGTACACAAATATCAATATCAGTACATGCTCTTTTCTGTTTCCAGTTATGTTAAGGGGGATATATAAATTCCCCATGTCAAAAAGTCGCATATTAACATGATAGAATGGACAACCTTTCTGAAGTAGGTGTTCTCGTCTTTCGCTCGTATGACCTACCTGATCATGCCGATGAAGGTAAAGAAAGAATATAGTTGTGAGAAAGTTGTGATACGGTGGGGGAATTATCCATACATATCGGATAACTATCTCTATCACCCCCCCCCCTCAAAAAGTTCAGCCTTTGCGTGCTAGTGTCACAAATAAGGTGTCAAAATATGCTTATCTGACCGTAATCAAATGCCTTAACCCAGAGGCAGGGAAAGGGTGCCCTACTGTTTTTGGTACCCCTAAAGTGCCACCTTCTACATTCATATAAACAGAATATTGATGTACATCAATGATGTTTAATAAATACAATACAATACAATACATATAAGTGCCTCTTTCCACCTATGATAATCAAGTGCCCCCTTCACCTATTTTAGTTGCACGTATTCATAACTAAGAGATGCTAATTTTATTTTAACAATTGCCCTTTTCTTTTGTAATACGTGCCAATTATGCTATACGCTCGCTCTAATTTAAAGTTGATAAAATTAGGTTTCTTACTAAAGGTCTTTGTAGTCTTTCATGATTAAATTGTGCTTAAAATTTTAAACCCCCATCAGGAATGTTTTTTCCTCTTTACAAGGTGTATTTTTGTTGCAATACGACCTCTCTCTCTCTCTCTCTCTCTCTCTCTTTCTCTCTCTCTCTCTCTCTCTCTTTCTCTCTCTCTCTCACACACTCAGTCTCCACTTCAACGCACTACAAGACTAGTTTTCCCAAAATATTCTAACAATTCATTTAAAGGATTTACAAATTCATAAGGTACGGTCTTAGCAAATGGAAGTACGAGCAGATGTACATAAAATAATCAAGCATCATAATCATTTCGACATGATCGGTATCAGGAGCTCCGAGAGAGATGAAATGAGCTTGGAGGGCGGGGCCTAATTTGCTTCGACTACACTATAGCTGGAGGAGGTTTGTGTTCTAAGGATGGTATGGGGACGTCATAGAAACGTACAAGTTGCTCGAAATGCATGCTGGACAGGCGTAGGAAAGATGACGTAATCAGGGGGGGGGGTAGTACTCATGTTAGGACATACGGGGGTGTGCAGCTCTAATGGGTCACCTTTTCACACAAAAACCTAAACATGGGTCCCACTTTTAACTAAAATACCATTAAAAATGTGTCCGTTTTTTCAAAATTTCCGAAAATCCAAAATTCGGGTTTTTGCCATGCAAACATCCAAAACAAACACCCCAAAAAGGCCCCAAAACTGACCCCTAATAATGGGTAGGGGGTTTTGTGGCTTGAGCGGCATACCCCCGTCCAGACCAAACCTAGTTTAGTTTAGGACGCTTTTATATGCGAAGCAAAACCCTGTCCATCATTGTTTTCATGTCGCACGTATCCCCCCCCCCCCCGTAAGTAATGTTTTTGGGGCATTTACTAACACAATGGAGATCATAAAAATATCTCACAATATGGCGTTTGTCTATGCAACACATTTTCACTTGGCAGCCCAAGGGAGGGGGGGATAAACTCCCCCCCCCCCCCCCCCCCCCGTATATAGATCCTCCACCGATTGAGGTACTTAATTAAGGTCAGACGAGAATATTCTGATACCTTATGTGTGACACTGGCATGATGTAAATTAGCGTGGGGTCCAGGGGCGGAGCCCCCAGAAGCTCAGGGATTTAAACGCATTAAATAACGGTCAGATGAGCATCTAGGGGCCAGCCTTCGGGCCCTAGGTGAGGCCCAGGGGTAGAGCCTCCGAAAGCTCGGGGGTTTATGCATTTAATTACGGTCAGATGAGCATATTTTGATATCTGTGGCACTGGCAGGTCACAAATTGGCGTGGGAGAACAGGGGCGGAGCCCAGGAAGCTCAGGGGTTTGAAGGCATTAAATAACGGTCAGATAAGTATCCAGGAGCCCGCCCTACGTTTTCAGTAGGGGTAGGGGGTGTAGAGACGACTGATCATCGACAAAACGCTATATAAGAACGAGCTATTATTATTATTATTATTATTAAAACTAGCCACGAATTACCGACAAATATATTATAGTCAATGTCCTCATGTCTACAAATTTAACCCTATAAACCCGGGATTAGGAGGAAAATAATTGTTCAGTTCCCCCCTCCCGCGTGAAGCGCTGAAGCTTTGACATTTCATTAAAGTTTTAGAGAAAGAAGACTCGTTGTACCGTTCTTGACTCTTAATTCAGTTGTTCCCCTCTTGCGCAAAGCGCGGAAGCTTTGACGCTTCATTAAATCATTACAGAGAGAAGACGAGTTGTAATGTTTTCGATTGTTAATCTTTTATTGTCTGAAATCAGTTTTTCCCCTCTCGCGCGAAGCGCGGAAGCTCTCACGTTTCATCAAATTATTAGAGAAAGAAGATGATTCGTTGAACCGACTCCTAATCATTGTCTGAATTTTCAAAGATGTTTCTTTGTCCGATAAAAAGTGACAGTTCGTAGGGGGAATCGCCGGCAGACCGACATAATACATCTCACCGGCTTAAATCTTCTTCATTGATATAGCACACGAGGGTCGAGCAAGATTACCGACACAGCAACATAATTATCTATGCATGTCTTTCTTGCCTCCTCGGCTAGTTGCGACTCGATCCAACATCCCCTCTCTCTTACTCCCTCCCTCTTCTCTCTGGCTCTTACCCTCTCTCTTTCTTCTCTCTTTCAACCTCCGTTTCTTTTGTTTCCTTTTTTTTTTCCCCTTTTTTTCTATTTCTCCTTTTCTCTCTTTTCTTTCCTCCTTTCTTTCCTCTCGATCCTTCCTCTTTTTCTTTTCCTTTCTTCTCTTCTCTTTCCTTCCTTTCCTTTCCTTTCCTTTCCCCTTTTTTCTTTCTCTTTCCCGACAGCAGCGCAATTTTACCGACATATCCTGACAGTTGGGGGGTGTCGACCCCCCCCCGCACCCCCCCCCCCCCTTTAGCGACGATTTGTATACGTTAAATTACGGTCTGATGAGCATTATTTTGATACCTTATTTGTGACATTGGCAGGACACTAATTGGCGTGGGGTCCAGGGGCGGAGCCCTTAGAAGCGCAGGCGTTCTAGTTATTAAATTCCCCTCACATGAGCATTAAGGGGGCCCTATTGGTGGAATCGAGGGGCCAGAGCCGTCGGAAGCTTTTTCGGCATTTAATCACGGTCAGATGAGCATATTTTGATACCTCGTTATCTTTTGACACTGACAGGTCACTATTTTTTTTCTCTCTTTCTTTTTATTTCTCTTTAAAATACTATTTCAAGAAAGTGGGAAGCTCGAGGCCCCTGAGCTCCGCCGTTCCGCGGGCCCCGACATGTAAGCCTCTATAAATAAGCATATTTCTCGCCTTACGGTAATTTTAGGAATTTGTCATTTTCCAAGAAATGCATACAAAAGTATAGGAGAGGAAAAAACTCGGAAAATAATGTAATTTCAGCAACATTTGTAAATCACCCGTTTCGAATTAGAAACTAGATTTGTAATACTTGTTTGGAACAAGTATAGGTGGGCTGGTCCAACTAAAATTTGAGACAAAATGAAGGGCACATTTGAGATATCTTATTGTCTCAGCTACAACAAACTCGAAGTACAGCGTAAACGAAGCTAAAACGACGTAGATATTGCTCGCGAAAGACGGGAATGTAGAATCGAGTTTTGAGAAAAAGTCATGTCCCATAGAGAATACACGCTAAATGTGAAAACTTGACATGCCTCCTTTAATCGCAAAAATACGCCATGATGCATTTGTCAAAATAAAGAATACTTGTAACTGCATCTGTAGAAAATTGTCTCAGCTAGAACGTATCAAAATTTGGAAGAAAATCGATCAATATTTACAGAGATACAATCAATTTTCTATAAATATGCTGACGTCATAATATGCAAATTGGAATTTTGAGTTCGGAGGCCATTATGATGACGTCATGAGTTAATTGAGGATCAAATGAGACATGAACAAATATCTCCGAATCATACTCTATTAAAATATAAAAAAAATTGGCGTCACCTTGCATTCTAAAGAGCTACAATGGATTTTGTATAGGCATGTTTTTGCCCATATATGCTATGTATTACAAGAGCTCGCGCGCACGGAAATTTTGTTGAACGGTCGATCATTCCGTTTTTAATAGTCATAAAGAAACAACCATGGCATCTTTTTGTTTGTAAAAATATGTAGAATATTATGAAGAAAAAAAAATGGCGATTCTATGTTGTGTAATAGTTTTACGCGCGAAAACGCGCGCGCATGTGCGTGTGCGCGATTTTTTATAAAATGCTTAAAATGACCTCAAACGTATGCAAAATGATTTTGAAACGATTTTGAGCATTTTAAAATTTTGCGCGCGCATTGACGCGCGGACGTACGCGCACGCGCGCGTTCTTTGACCTGAAATTGACCGGACGGATATTGACCTTGATCATGATAAATATGAATGAGAAAAAACTTTTGGTTATGAAGATATGATCATGAGTTGATTTTTGTAAAATTTTACAAAATGGCGCCTAGATGACGTCATCAGTGAAGGTCAATGTTAAAAACGTTATTGTCCTTTGTACATATGCCTATACATATGTGTGCTAAATTTCAAGGCTTTTCATCGAGCCATTTTCAAGTTATCCTGCCAACAAAAAAGTGGTTAGAAATAAGAAAAATAAATAATAAATAAATAAATAAATAAAGGCAATTCTAACGAAATTATAAGGTGGTCTGTACGTTATACAGCCCACCTGATAAATCACGTTTGAATTTTAAATGGGGGGGGGGCACCCCACCCCCATCCATACGCCAGTGCATCCCCACGCCCTCGATCTACACCTTGTTGGCGGGAGAAAAAAATCGCAACTGATGGCCTATACCTTCCTTATTTCTCCTTTTTTAAAACTTTCCCCCTTTCTCTCTTCTTTCCCTTTCCCTCCCCTTTCCTTCTCTCTCTGTTAGGTTTGATGGGGGGGGGGGTGGGATCTCCCCTTCTTTTCACACTTTTCTTTTCTTCTTCCTCTCTGTTGTACATATTTAGCTCTCGTTCCCTTTCCCTTCCTTCTCTCTCTCTTTTTTTTTGGCGGGGTCGGAGGGAGAGGCAAGGGCCTTTTGCCCCCCCCCCCGGTCGATAACTTGTTGGCGAAAAAATTGCACCTGATATCCCCATTATTTTCTTTTCTTTTTCCTCTTTTTTTCCTTTTTTCTTTCCCTATCTTTCCTTCTCACTTATTTTTTGATGAAGGGGGGGAGGCAAGGCCCTTTCGGCTCCCTCGATCTCCTTCTTTTTACCCCTTTTATTTTTGTATTCCTCTTGTAAACAATAGAGGCAGGCAAACCTCTTTTCTGACTTTGGCCCTCCGCTTATAATAATGGAGGAACCTTCGAATGAGGAGGTCTAGCTTCTATACCATCTTGTTTTAGTCCGGCAGCCAAACCCGGATTTGGGGCCTAACCTTGTTTTGGTGAAATAAGTTTTTTTTTTAATGGATTCTGATTGTCTAGATATCCACTGTGAACAAGCAAAAAACTGGAGCTCTGTCAGCCTTGAGCAATTTGAGATATAAGCAAAAACAAAATGGCCGCCAAAATGGCGTTTTCTGCTCTAAAAATTGTGAAAATGTATACTTTGTCATGTTTTATTGCTGCATTTAGAACCCTTTTCTGATTCTCTTTACCAGATATGATATATATAATACATATTTTGATAATTCGTGATATTATTAAAGATGGCAGAGCAATTTATACATTATTTATACAGGGTGATTCATAAAAAAAGTGTACAAGAGATTGGCTGTTTGCGATTTCTTTGTCATGTTTTATTGCTGCATTTTATAGAACCCTTTTTTGATTTTCATCTACCAACTGCCGATATGATATATATGATACATATTTTGATAATTCTTAATATTATGTTAGATGGCAGAGCAATTCATACATTATTTATACAGGGTGATTCATAAAAGAGTGTACAAGAGATCGGCTGTTTGCGATTTCTACTTCGATAACAAGCAATCGATGTATACACACTCTGGCAACATATTTTGTGATGTATATAAGCTGCATTTTAATTGAAGGTAATTGATGTAGCCTACAGCATATCGCCTTTAACAATTTGTGATTATAAGGAAAAACAAAATGGCCGCCAAAATGGCGTTTTCTGCACTAAGAATATGTGAAAATGTATACTTTGTCATGTTTTATTGCTGCATTAAGAACCTTTTTCTGATTTTTTTAACCAGATATGATTATATGATATATATTTTGATAATTATAAACATGGTTTTAGAAGGCAGAGCAATTCATACATTTATACAGGGTGATTCATAAAAAAGTGTACAATAATAATACAATACAATAAAGTCATTTCTATAGCGCTCTTACAAACTAACTGTTGTTTCACAGCGCTTTACATAAAAGTTATCAAAGAATCTATTGTTGATCATGGTCAAAGAGGAGAGTTTTGAGACATTTTCGGAAGACATCCAGCGAAGGTGCTAATCGGATAAAATGTGGAAGCTCATTCCAGAGTCGAGGAGCACATGCATGGAAAGCATTGTCGCCGTGTAGCAGGGTGCTGTCAGTACACGAGCGAAGGCCAGGACGAGCAGATTGGTAGGGTTCGATGAGAGAATTGAGATACACTGGAGCTTTGTTTTGGATGACTTGTAGACAACCGTCAGGATCTTGAACTCTATGCGTTGCTTGATTGGAAGCCAATGTAGTTCTTTCTACTTCGATAACAAGCAATCAATGTATACACATATACGCTGCATTTTGATTAAAGCTAATTCATGTAGCCTATCATCTCAAAGCAAATGTATTTGTAGAGAATGATACCCTGTTGAACATACACACATCTATGATGAACTGCTACGATTCCAGAAGTCTGCAGCTGTAGAGGCAGGGGAAACACTGAACTGACAGCATTATCAAGTGCTGAAGATGGTCTTGTTCAGATCGTAGTTGACAACTTTAATGCTGATGTTTCATCTCAGAACGGTAAATTGTCAACACATTCCCTTGCCGTTCTCATGACCCAGCCAGATACAAGCATGCACCATGATGATCAGCAAGAGATTTCACAACTGAAGAAGGCTGAGATGTATAGAGATATTGACTGCAAGCTTGACATCATGAGATACAATGGTCCAATGAAAGCAGATATGCCACCTGTCAAGAACCAAGTTCCACCACTTAGTGTTCTCGCTCATATGGTTTCTCGACAGAGACCTAATGAGTGTGACCTCAGGTTCTTGACAGATTTTGGGCAGCGTGATAACTGTCCTGAAATCAATGGATATAATACGCATTTGTGTCGCAATCAAGGAGAAGCCACACAATCAAAAACTAAAGCAGTGTATCTATCATTGATTGATATGCCACCAGCACATCCAGACACAATAATGACAGCCATGAGCAAATCACAGTAGTTAAACAGAGAAAACTGGTCAATGTTTCACTGTCTTCACTGCAGATCAACAACTGTACAGGGTTGCAGTAGAGGTACAACCTGATCAAACCAGTACTGATACTGATGCTCTATGTACGGGCTGAACGAGAAGGTGATTGGCCACTACACCTGGAGGCAGTGAAGCTTATGATGCCCTACTTCTTTGCGTTGGGACATGTAAACTACCCGCGATATGGGTTATTCTACCTTCGACGCATGGAAGCCCTACCAGGAGATGCACTCCAGCATTCCATGAAAGGGTCTCATGTGATGAGACACACTCAAGGCTTATGGAATGGCATATGGAGCGACATGTTTATCGAGACAACATTCATGGGATATTGGCATGGTAAAGCTGGTGTGATTGGCATCAGCCTTAATCAAGAAACTCTCAAGACCTAGCTTGCACATATGTATCAGATTTGTGGAAGGCGTTTTAACTCTGAGAGACAAGTCAGCTCGTTCTAAAACGGTGCACAAAGAAGAGGCTCCAGCAAGGATATCTGCAGACCAAGGTGACAGAGACTTGTTGCGCAGAAAACTGGATGTGAGCATCAATCCAATGGACTCAAAGAAGCACCCAGCGAACATTGTCAATGTGGTCAATGGACAGATCGCTCCTGAATCAGTGAATGTTGACAGAGCAGTTGAAACTGGTGCTCAGCAAATGGGTGAGTTTGAACGGATATTGCCTGGAGGTATCTACGACACAATTTCGAAGAAAGTTCAAACCATGGCTGTCATGAAGAAATAAATTGACGTAGGCGATTCCAAGGTATACGATACGAAGTTGATATACTCTCGCGTGATAGGTCTACAAGCAAGTTCCAGAGATGTTGAATTTCATGACGTTTATGACATGCGAGCTGTCGCCAGTTCCTACAGCTCTGTTTGATGAGTCTCGAGATATGGGTATCTCGAAGTCCAAGGCCGCTTTGAAGAACCAGAGACAAAGGTTGAAGTATCAGCTAGACACGAGACACTTGAATAAACGTGTAGAGTGATCGATGGCTGTGCTCTCCTTTGGATTCCCAATTGGCCTTCATCACCGCCAACACGAGAACCAACCGTGGTGGATTTTTTATCGAAATTCAAAGGCAAGATTGAAGAGAGACTAAAATCTGATGATGTGTATTTGGTCTTTGACAGGTACAATGATTACAGCACCAAGTTTGCAACCAGGATATCGAGAGGCAATGATGGTTGCAGAGTTTTCCAACCGAGCCCAACTTCACCCCTTCCGTCTCAGAAACTGACTCTGACAGTCACAGAGAACAAAAAACAGTTGATTAACATCATTTGTCAACATCTGCAAGGCGATGCAGGTTTCATCATAAAACACAAGCTTGTGATCACCAGCCAAGATGGCACTCCAAGATTGACAATCCAACGGCACGATATGGCCACATCTCATGAGGAGGCTGATGTGATTATTGTCCAGCAGGCTATCATGATTGCAGATGAAGGACGATCCATCAGGATGCATGCAGACGACACAGATGTCTATGTTCTTCTGCTTCATTTCTACCAAAAGCAAGGTCTTCAGTCACCCTTGATAATGGAGTCGCCCATCATAGACAGATCTGTCATCGATATACATGCCACAGTGGACAGACACAGAGACATCATCCCTTCTATGCTGGCAGGTCACCCATTGACAGGTTGTGATACTGTTGGTGCACATTTTGGAGTTGGCAGAGGAACTTTGCTAAAAGTGCTGCGGCAGAAAAATGGGTTCCCATTGCCATCGATTGAAGACATACATGCAGATATGGCCGACGTGATGATGCTATGGACAACCCAATGCTACGACACTGTCAAATGCCCGACTGAATGTGTGGACTAGACCGGTCGGGAAAGCAGGAGCTGCCAACACTCCAAATCTTGCTGCAATGCCACCAACAACTGAAGCTTTCAAAGATAATGTTAAGTGTGCCCATCTTCAAACATGGATTTGGAAGAGTGTTTTGGAAATGACTCCATCAACATTGGATCCCACTGCATTTGGTACATGAAAGACAAAGCAACAAAGTCACTCATCCCGGTAACCACTCCACCAAATGTGAAACTTGCACCTGCAAACATACTGAGACTTATACGTTGCAATTTTGCAAGCTAGTGACAACCCATGCAAATCATAAGGATGTGGATGCAACAAAGCCAAATTAGCGTGCACAATGTTCTGTGCGTGTCATGCATCCGTGATGTCTAAATGTATATTATCATTTTGGTGGCCATTTTGTTTTTTCTCATTATCTAAATTAGTCATTATTGACAAATGAGTATGACATAAGTATTTGATACACTTAGGTTTTCTAGGAATTGAAAACATAAGATAAAAAGAAATGAGTATAGTACTATTTTACTGTGAATCTAAGCTTAACAGCTGGCATTTATCCGCCATTTTGAATATGCAAATTAGCAACAATTACAATGGAAAATATGCTAATTATGTCATCTATGGTCATCTATGTTCATGTATGGTCATCAGGAATATGTTGACAATGGTCTTCGTGAATTATAAGCACACCATTCTGCCAAAATTTTGTAATGTATTATGAAATAATTCAAATTTTCCTGAAAATAGGCTATTTTGGCGGCCATTTTGTTTTTGGCCATATCTTAAATTGCTCAACACTGTCAAAGCTCCAGTTTTCTGTTTGGTCATCTGCAATACCTAAGGAAACAGAATCCATCAAGAAAAAAACTTATTTCAACAAAACGAGGTGTAGCTCAGTGGCTGCCGGACTATTTAAACGATCGGAGTAGTGATGCCTACCTGATCAACTTATACCGAAATTCCAGGACTCGTGACTTTATCATCTTTCAAATTCTTTTTAGGGACAGAGACAGAGACAGAGAGTGAGAGAGAGAGAGAGAGAGAGAGAGCTCCCTAGTAGCACTATAAGTCCTCCCTTTCCACACACAGCCCAGCCCAGCGAGCACGGCGGCTTTTGCTTTGCCGGCCCGTATTTGGGGTGAATAGTGGTGATAACTTGACAACTTCTTGCCCTCAATCAATGCGCAAACATATAACACAATTTCATTTAGTTATTTAGGAAGATAAACCTTTGGACTACCTTCCTAGCTATGTACAAATTTCGGACATTTTCGGGAAATGTCAATAATAAGATGAGAAAATCATGATGATGAAAACCTTTCATTCGCTCTAACTCACGATTTCCTTGGTCGATTTCGCTGGTTGAAATGGCCATGTCTTCAGTAGAGCTATCCGAGAACGGAAAACGCATTTGATGACTAATAGAACGTTGCATTGGACATATGTTGTGAATTCTGTATTTTATATGTTATAGCTAAATACATCTTCACTCAACATGACTTAATTTTTCGGTGCCACGCATGGCTTCAAAGCTTGATGCTTGCATATTTTTGCAAAAGAGAGTGAATAGAACTTAGGGAAGCAGATGGCGTTGCGTAACATTTCGTACTATTTGGAATGCCAGAGAGGGACTGTGCATTGATATAGACAGCTGTTGATGGAAATGATGGCTGGAGAGGGTTACATTTCTTTTTGTTAAGCCAGGTTAATCTTGAATATTTTTCCCTTGGAAAATTCTTTCGAGACGGTATCTCCATTCTTTACAGCTTCCTGATTTAAGCGTTTTGTAATTTATAATAAGCATTACTTCAAATGTTTCCAAGCATTGAATTTTGATAACCTTGTCGAACCAAAGTTTCATCTTTGCAATAATGAAAATAAAGTTAGTTTTTAAAATCATTGAATATCTACTTTAAGGCGACATCGAATTGTGGTGTTTTAAGCGTGGTGGGAGCGGCCATGTTTACATCATCATGCCATTACATAATCGCCGGATGACGATAGGATACAGCTGATCGGGATCGAGCGGCAACGTGTGAAGAAAATGGAGAATTGAAACCTGAAGCTCATTTTATAATGTTAGGTTTGAGCAGAGTGGAAATTGATAAAGTAAACACAATTTATAAAGTAGCCCCTTATGAATGGAAACAAAATGTTCAACATTTAAGAAAGTCAATTCACACTGGCTTTAGTTTAGAATTTATTTTTTCAAAGAAAGTGTTTACATTTGAAGATTTAACTGCAAAAATGGTATATAAGAGTCAAATTAAAAAGAATGTAGAAACAAACTCGGCAGGCGGCAATTTAATGACACTTTACAATATTCCAAGAAAAGAAGTAGAAAAGATATATGTTCAACCAAGGATGTGTACCTTAAGTAGTAAACTGCGAGAATTTCAGTTCAAACTATTGCATAATATTTTATATACAAATCATCATTTACATAGATTCAGGTTCCATGAAAATGGTTTGTGCTCATTTTGCAAAAATTTTGAAGAAACTTATCAACATGTATTCTTTGAATGTAATACAATAAAGGAAGTCTGGGGGAAATGTGGACTTAATTTACCAATTCTGAAGAAATTATCCTGGAAAGAAATTCATATAGGAATAGATGACACTACTTTTAAAACAGAGCAATTATTGAATCACATTTTGATTTTGATTAAATATGTGATTTTCCACAGTAGAGAGAAGGGAAACCCTCCAAAAGCAAAATAAATAGAATATAGATTGTTGGAAAATAGAAATGAAGAGAAAAAACTTTCAATGGAAAGAGACACACTTTCAATTCATTTAAGGAAATGGGAAGCTTTGGAAAGTTTAGAATAAATGTTTTCATTTTTTTTTCTTAATATACAACTTCCTGACCCTCCTCTCTTCTCTTTTTTTTTTCTCTACTTTTGTTTGTTTGTTCGTTCTATGGTGGTGTGTGTTTTGTATACTGTTGTACTTGTTATGTGTTTAAATGTTGTGTGGGGCGGGGGGGGTAGTAGGTGTTTTGTAGCTTTTTCTCTTTTTATATATATATATAAATTTTTTTTCTCTAAAGGAAGATGAAGAGGTGTAACTTTTGTATGTAAATGTAAAAGATCATTGGCAATTTATAAAGACCTATGTTAAATTATTTTGTTATTTTGTATACAATGTTATAAATGTTCAATTGTTCTTGAGAGAAATGAATAAAAACCTATGAAAACAAAAAGTGCACTAGTATGATGTAGTCTGCAAGCACAGACCCTAATTTGACACTTTATTAACAAATCATTGTGCCTTAGGAGAAGCCTAGCCCAGCTACCTGTCAGGGGCATCTATGGTAGTCTTATAGTGCAGACTCTCTTTTACGAGTGACCAGGGTTTGTGCCTGCAAACTAATTTGATCCTATCGTGACCTATCCGAGAGTGGAGGGACAGCTATATAATTCTCTTTGGTTTAACCCCTTTACTCTCAAACCTCAACTCTGCATATTCATGCCCCTTGTTAACATGAGCCAAAGCAGGGCTCCCACTTAGCCGAGTGGGAGCCTCGAGTTGTGGCGAGCTGGCGCGATCTTATGGCAAGCACTTTTATCATTAAAACATATTTCTTGATACCAAGAATACAATTCTTGATATCACGAAATCGAATTCCTGATATCACGAAATCGAATTCTTGATATCAATTAATATTAAAACGGCTTGCCATAAGATCGCGCCAGCTCGCCACAACTCGAGGTTCCAACTCGGCTAAGTGGGAGCCCTGCTTAAGGGGAAGACAGGCTCAAGTTATAAACAACATCTTTGACTGCTAATTATTTTACAACTCTGAGTATTGTCGTGCTTCGTAGTATAGAGGGACTCGCTCGAAGAGTAAAATAAGGGTAGGTTTCTAGGGTAAGAATCATATGCGGACAGGAGGAAGGAAAGCTCCAGAGGAGAACCAAGCCACACCAAAAGCAATCAGAGACTGAGAAGCCAGGCACCACGACTAGGTATCATCTACCCGACCCCTTTCGGGGCTGAGCGATTGAATTTCAGAAAGTTATGAATTTTTGAAGGTGCTATCAATCAAACAAAAATTAGCAACTCTGTGACATATCTTACGAGCTCCCGTCCCATTTACCTGTACTAAATCTGCTTCAAAAATTCACATTTTCAATGTTCAATATTCAATGTTCAATCATACATTAACAATTCTTATGATTTTATTTGCAAATTTGCGTGTATAAAACACTTGTATGAAAAAAGATCTATTCCGTCATCAAATTACTACAATTTTTTTTTTTCAACAGAGGAAATTGTAGAGGAACTCGCAAATTACGTCATATTGATGCCAGTTTCACTGATGGCAACTTTAACAAAATCATAACCTTCCAATTTGTAGTCGGATATTGCTTAAACTTTTGCTTATGTGTTCCTCTCATTTATGTGCTTTTACTAAAACCAACTTAATATCACAATGGACTTTCCTTTTAAACGCTATACAATTGTGACTATAATTATCACGACGATAATTTCATGCATTTCAAATTTGGATGTACATCAGTTAAAATAGACATGTTATATTTATCAAGATCCCTTTATTTGGTTGACATATGGTCAGTGTGTAGCAAATTGCTTTTCTTTTTCTACCTTAATTTTGGAGACAAAGTTGGTTCTCCCTTTTCTATTTTTGTATCCTGTATTATGCTCTCACCTCCCCCCTTGTCCAGGGAGAATTATGTCATGATAAATCAAGAATAGCAAATGAGTTCAATAATTATTTTACAACTGTGGCTGACAAGTTAGCGTGTAAATTACCAGTAAACACGAACAAATTCCATGCCGACAGTGAAAGATTTCAAAAGTTTTATGACGAGAAAGACATCTCAAAAGATAGTTTTCACTTTTCTCCAGTTACAGAAAAGTTTGTTTTAGATGAGTTAAACAAGTTGAAAGTATCGAAAAGTACTGGACTAGATATGATACCAGCCAGATTTTTAAAAGATGGGGCGAGAAATTTGTATGAACCTTTGAATTATATAATCAATTTATCTCTTATGTCTTCTACCTTTCCTGACGACATGAAAATTGCAAAAGTAACACCGCTACATAAAAAGAAAGACAAAACTGACGTTGGTAATTATAGGCCTATCAGTGTTTTAAGCGTAGTTTCAGAAATTTTGGAAAAATCGGTTCATGCTCAAATAGAGAAATATTTTCAAGAAAAAAGTTAAAGGTATTACAAAGTTTTGGTAAAAATATTTAATTCATCTGAAACTCTTTGATGTTATAACAAGATGCTATAGGAATATCTTTAACCAATCTCCCCCGTTGAAATACTTTTTTTTGTTTGTAGTGAATTAAACAGTAATTAATAAATCAATTATTAGTTCCAAGCTGCCTGTATTTAAACCAGCTCATGTTGTTGTATACTAGCGCCATCTACTGTTGTAAATGGTTCATGGTATAATCGATATTGAAAATGGGCTTTCGCCCCGCTCGGCGCTGACCCCGCTCCACAGCGGGAAAGCCACTGCATTCGCATGGCTAAGGTCCACGGTCTCTTTTAGAGCTCAATGGTTCCAGCATCTGTGTGCGTTTGTGTGAGAGCAAGTACCGTTCAGGATTGTATCGCACAAATCAATGGAGTTATAGTCTCCTTGCAGAGTGAGTAACCTATGGTTTGACGTACCCGTAAACCCTCCTCCGCAACCGTCTCAATCTAGTCTCAGCTTCGACTGATCAGTCATTTTGATATACATTTATAACAAACAGTTTCAATATGCTACGGGATACATGAAGTCTTATCATTTTTTCCAATTATTATGTCCGTGAAATGCATTCAGAAAAGAATATCAGAAAGAAAGCAATTTGAAAATGAATGACCTCACAATCGTTCAAATAAACATGAAAGAAATACAATAAATATGTCTATCCATATACCGCTCTCTCTCTCTCTCTCTCTCTCTCTCTTTCCTACAGAAGTTCGTTGTAATGTTCATCATACCCTTGGAAGTTTCGAAAATAATCATTTTCACCACATAGACCCTCTCTCTCCGAAATATAGACCCAGGCTCTCTCTGTCACTCTCACTCTCACTTGTTCCCTCTTTCCCTTCCTCTCGCACCCTCTCGATCTCCCTCTCTTCGCCTGGACCTCTGCACTGAATGTTTGACTTGTTTTATGATCATTATTTTCTTTCATTCTCATCTACATTATAACCCCATCAAAAAACTATGATCCTATCACGTTGAATGAAAACTTCTATCGTCTTTGTGATTATTATTATCTTTGTCATATCTTTATATCATCCTCATTTACATACACCCCAACAATGGTCCTATCGCGTGAATGAGAACTTCTATCGTTTTTACGATTATTATTATCCCTGCCAAACATATATTATCATACTCATTTACATGAACCACAACCAAAAAATATGGTCCTATTACGCGAATGAGAACTTCTATAGAAGTTGTCTTCGTGATTATTATTATTGTTGTCATAAACTCCAACCAAACACTACTATCCTATCGAGTGAATGAGAACTTCTCTTGCTTTTGTGATAATTATTATCTTTGTCATATATTTATATCACCCCCATTTGAATAACCCCGATAAAAGAAATATGGTCCTATCGCGCGAATGAGAACTTCTATAGTCTTTGTGATTATTATTATTGTTGTCATAACCCAACCAAAAACTACTGTCCTATCACGTGAATGAGAATTTCTCTCGATTTTGTGATAATTATTATCTTTGTCATATTTATATCACCCTCATTTGAATAACCCCGACAAAAGAAATATGGTCCTATCACGCGAATGAGAACTTCTACCTTTTTTGTGATTATTATTATCCTTGTCATAAACTCCAACGAAAAAATACTGTCCTATCACGTGAATGAGAACTTCTCTCGCTTTTGTGATAATAATTATCTTTGTCATATATTTATATAATCTCATTATTTTGAATAACCCCGACAAAAGAAATATGGTCCTATCACGCGAATGAGAACTCTTATCGTCTTTATGATTATTATTATTGTTGTCATAAACTCCAACCAAAAAATACTGTCCTATCACGTAAATGAGAACTTCTCTCGCTTTTGTGATAATAATTATCTTTGTCATATATTTATATCATCTCATTGTTTTGAATAACCCCGACAAAAGAAATATGGTCCTATCACGCGAATGAGAACTCTTATCGTCTTTGTGATTATTATTATTCTTGTCATAAAATCCAACCAAAAACTACTGTCCTATCACATGAATGAGAACTTCTCTTTGGTTGGAGTTTATGACAAGGATAATAATAATCACAAAAACGATAGAAGTGGTCCTATCGCGTGAATGAGAACTTCTATCGTTTTTACGATTATTATTATCCCTGCCAAACATATATTATCATACTCATTTACATGAACCACAACCAAAAAATATGGTCCTATTACGCGAATGAGAACTTCTATAGAAGTTGTCTTCGTGATTATTATTATTGTTGTCATAAACTCCAACCAAACACTACTATCCTATCGAGTGAATGAGAACTTCTCTTGCTTTTGTGATAATTATTATCTTTGTCATATATTTATATCACCCCCATTTGAATAACCCCGATAAAAGAAATATGGTCCTATCACGCGAATGAGAACTTCTATAGTCTTTGTGATTATTATTATTGTTGTCATAACCCACCCAAAAACTACTGTCCTATCACGTGCATGAGAACTTCTCTCGTTCTTGTGATAATTATTACCTTTGTCATATATTATTATATCTTCCTCATTTGAATAACCCCGACAAAAGAAATATGGTCCTATCACGCAAATGACAACTTCTATCGTTTTTGTGATAATTATTATTCTTGTCATAAACTCCAACCTAAAACTACTGTCCTATTACGTGAATGAGAACTTCTGTAGCATTTGTGATGATTATTATCTTTGTCACGTATTTATATCACCCTCATTTACATATTCCCGACAAAAGAAATATGGTCCTATCACGCGAATGAGAACTCTTATCGTCTTTGTGATTAATATTATTCTTGTCATAAAATCCAACCAAAAACTACTGTCCTATCACATGAATGAGAACTTCTCTCGCATTTGTGATATTTATTATCTTTGTCATGTTTTTATATCACCCTCATTTACATAACCCCGACAAAAGAAATATGGTCCTATCAAGCGAATGAGAACTTCTGTCGTCTTTGTGATTATTATTATTGTTTTCATATATTTATATCACCCTCATTTTCATAATCCCGACAAAAGGAATATGGTCCTATCACGCGAATGACAACTTCTATCGTCTATGTGATTATTATTATTCTTGTCATGAACTCCAACCAAAAACTACTGTCCTATCACATGAATGAGAACTTCTCTCGAATTTGTGATTATTATTATCTTTGTCATATATTTATATCACCCTCATTTACATAAGAAAATAAATAATAACAAAAGAAATATGGTCCTATCACGTGAATGAGGACTTTTATCGTTTTTGTGATTATTATTATTATTGTCATATATTTATATCACCCTCATTTTCATAATCCCGACAAAAGGAATATGGTCCTATCACGCGAATGACAACTTCTATCGTCTATGTGATTATTATTATTCTTGTCATAAACTCCAACCAAAATTTACTGTCCTATCACATGAATGAGAACTTCTCTCGCATTTGTGATAATTAGTATCTTTGTCATAAACTCCAACCAAAAACTACTGTCCTATCACGTGAATGAGAACTTCTCTTGCTTTTGTGATAATTATTATCTTTGTCATATACTTATATCACCCCCATTTGAATAACCCCGACAAAAGAAATATGGTCCTATCACGCGAATGAGAACTTCTATAGTCTTTGTGATTATTATTATTGTTGTCATAACCAAACCAAAAAATACTGTCCTACCACGTGAATGAGAACTTCTCTCGCTTTTGTGATAATTATTATCTTTGTCATATATTATTATATCTTCCTCATTTGAATAACCCCGACAAAAGAAATATGGTCCTATCACGCGAATGAGAACTTCTATCGTTTTTGTGATTATTATTATCCTTGTCATAAACTCAAACCAAAAAATACTGTCCTACCACGTGAATGAGAACTTCTCTCGCTTTTGTAATAATTATTATCTTTGTCATAACCCTCATTTACATAACTCCGACAAAAGAAATATGGTCCTATCACGCGAATGAGAACTTATATCGTCTTTGTGATTATTATTATTGTTGTCATAACCCACCCAAAAACTACTGTCCTATCACGTGAATGAGAGCTTCTCTCGTTTTTGTGATAATTATTAACTTTGTCATATATTTATATCTCCCTCATTTTGAATAACCCCGACAAAAGAAATATGGTCCTATCACGCAAATGACAACTTCTATCGTTTTTGTGATTATTATTATCCTTGTCATAAACTCCAACCAAAAAATACTGTCCTATCACATGAATGAGAACTTCTCTTTGGTTGGAGTTTATGACAAGGATAATAATAATCACAAAAACGATAGAAGTGGTCCTATCACGCGAATGAGAACTTTTATAGTCTTTGTGATTATTATTATTGGTGTCATAACCCAACCAAAAACTACTGTCCTATCACGTGAATGAGAACTTCTCTCGTTTTTGTGATAATTATTATCTTTGTCATATATTTATATCACCCTCATTTGAATAACCCCGACAAAAGAAATATGGTCCTATCACGCGAATGAGAACTTCTATCGTTTTTGTGATTATTATTATCCTTGTCATAAACTCAAACCAAAAAATACTGTCCTACCACGTGAATGAGAACTTCTCTCGCTTTTGTAATAATTATTATCTTTGTCATAACCCTCATTTACATAACCCCGACAAAAGAAATATGGTCCTATCACGCGAATGAGAACTTATATCGTCTTTGTGATTAATATTATTGTCATAACCCACCCAAAAACTATTGTCCTATCACGTGAATGAGAGCTTCTCTCGTTTTTTTGATAATTATTAACTTTGTCATATATTTATATCTTCCTCATTTTGAATAACCCCGACAAAAGAAATATGGTCCTATCACGCAAATGAAAACTTCTATCGTTTTTGTGATTATTATTATCCTTGTCATAAACTCCAACCAAAAAATACTGTCCTATCACATGAATGAGAACTTCTCTCGCATTTGTGATTATTATTATCTTTGTCATATATTTATATCACCCTCATTTACATAAGAAAATAAATAATAACAAAAGAAATATGGTCCTATCACGTGAATGAGGACTTTTATCGTTTTTGTGATTATTATTATTGTTGTCATATATTTATATCACCCTCATTTACATAAAACCCGACAAAAGAAATATTGTCCTACCACGCGAATGAGAACTTCTATCGTCTTTTGTGGTTATCATTATTCTTGTCATAAACTCCAACCAAAAACTACTGTCCTATCACATGAATGAGAACTTCTCTTGCTTTTGTGATAATTATTATCTTTGTCATATATTTATATCACCCTCATTTTCATAATCCCGACAAAAGAAATATGGTCCTATCACGCGAATGACAACTTCTATCGTCTATGTGATTATTATTATTCTTGTCATGAACTCC
The DNA here is from genome assembly GCF_000002235.5 of Strongylocentrotus purpuratus. NCBI lineage: Eukaryota > Metazoa > Echinodermata > Echinoidea > Camarodonta > Strongylocentrotidae > Strongylocentrotus > Strongylocentrotus purpuratus. The sequence continues at coordinate 29,883,235 of NW_022145603.1, read as the reverse complement.
AACCAAAAACTACTGTCCTATCACATGAATGAGAACTTCTCTCGCATTTGTGATAATTAGTATCTTTGTCATAAACTCCAACCAAAAACTACTGTCCTATCACGTGAATGAGAACTTCTGTAGCATTTGTGATGATCATTATCTTTGTCACGTATTTATATCACCCTCGTTTACATAACCCCGACAAAAGAAATATGGTCCTATCACGCGAATGAGAACTTCTATTGTCTTTGTGATTATTATTATTGTTGTCATATATTTATATCACCCTCATTTACATAAGAAAATAAATAATAACAAAAGAAATATGGTCCTATCACGCGAATGAGGACTTTTATCGTTTTTGTGATTATTATTATTGTTGTCATATATTTATATCACCCTCATTTACATAAAACCCGACAAAAGAAATATTGTCCTACCACGCGAATGAGAACTTCTATCGTCTTTTGTGGTTATTATTATTCTTGTCATAAACTCCAACCAAAAACTACTGTCCTATCACATGAATGAGAACTTCTCTTGCTTTTGTGATAATTATTATCTTTGTCATAATTATATTACCCTTATTTACATAACCCCGACAAAAGAAATATGGTCCTATCACGCGAATGACAACTTCTATCGTCTTTGTGACGTATTATTATTCTTGTCATAAACTCCAACCAAAAACTACTGTCCTATCACGTGAATGAGAACTTCTCTTGCTTTTGTTATAATTTTTATCTTTGTCATAATTATATTACCCTCATTTACATAACCCCGACATAAGTCCTATCACGCGAATGAGAACTTCTATCGTCTTTATGATTATTATTATTCTTGTCATAAACTCCAACCAAAAACTACTGTCCTAATACGTGAATGAGAAGTTCTCTCGTTATTGTGATTACTATATTTGTCATATTTATATCATCCTCATCTACATAACCCTAAAAAAAAAAATATGGTCTTATATCACTCGAATGAGAACTTCTAGAGAGAGAGAGAGACAAAGTTGGAGCGAAAGAAAGAGAGAGAGAGAGGTGTGTGGATAAAGAAAGAGAGACAGTCATCAGACAGACGGTCACAGACCGACAGAGAGAGAGACTAACAAGTGATATGGATATAGAAATATGAAGAAAGGGATAAACGAGGTGATGCGATGAGAGGGAGAGAGAGAGAGAGAGAGACAGATTATATACAATATACATCAAAAGAGAAATAAATAGAGAAAGGGTAGAATGGTATGGGGTACTGAGAAATAAAGAGTGAGGGAAAGAAAATGGGAGAAATAAAGATAGCGAGAGAGAAGAGAGAGAGAGAGAGAGAGAAAGGAGAGAAGGGATAGAGAGGGATACAAAAGAGAGGGGGGAGATGAGAGGGATATAGAAGCGACAGAGAGAGAGAGAGAGAGAGAGAGGGTGAGAGAGAATATCAAGTGAGAGTGTTATAACACGGACCTGGTCAATGCAGTTGGTGCATGGTTATGAGACGGAGGCGAAGAATATAATTCAATTATACGGAAAGAGAGAGGTTAGCCCAAACACGTGTAGCAATTACTGACCTCTACCAGAGGTCATTAGGCTAAATAAACAAGCGTACCATACCCGTAAACTCACAAAGGGATGATCTCAAAATAAGAATGTGCAGTATACACATAATCGACTGTTCGGGAAAACGTCGTCAACCTTATTATTGATTTATCTTCGTTTGTAAGATTAAACGTATCTTCTTTATTTTTAATAAAGAAATGCAAAATAAATAATGTTACGTTCTGTATATAAATGATTACCCAAACTGTCCCCGTACAACGACTTTGGGGAGTATTTTGAGATTATCCCTAAAAAAAATGTGCTCGGAAATTCTTCTGGCCAATCCGGCCCTACACACATAGACTAATACACGTACACACGTAACATGTACTATACGTAGGCCTAATACACAATGCACAGGGATCAATGCCAGATCTTTGCAGTTCATCACGGCCAATTGACTTGACCAAAATACAGGCAATATGTGCGTTCGTTCACAGAGCTGGCGAACAACAATATTATCAAAGTCGAGCAATAACAAATGCATTTCAAAGTTGAAAACACAGAAACGATTAAGAGAGGGAAATGGAAAAATGAGTTGAAGAGAACAACACAGGATATTCCGGTCCGCGCAGGAAATTCATAGATTAACGTACGTAAGTACAGTAAAGATGGTGACGGTCCGATCGATTATAAAATTATATATTGCGATTACAGTGTACAGACAAGTATATTTTTCTTCAAATTTAGGAGACAGTATAAAAATCTTACACTAAGGCAACTCGACTTTAAAATAATTATCTTCATGATTATATATATTGTTTAAGTCTGGTAATATGATTGGGTGTCAAAACATGTTAATTATTACACTTTGACAATAGTGCTATGTATGTGTTATGCTGTTCAGATGACATATAAATTTTCGAACTGAGAGGGAGCTATACCAAATTTACCGGGAGTACCGGTAAATTTTTTTATTTTTTAAAATTTTAATAACTCCAAATCAAAAGCTTTTTAGAGCCCAATTTTTTTAGAGTTGGGTGTTCTAACACTATATTTCACAATAGTAATGCAAATTTTAAATTTCATGATCCAATCCTGATGAAATATTCCCAAAACTTTGTAATACCTTTAATATATGAATTTCAGTCCGGCTTTCGTAACGGATATTCCACTGAAACATGTTTAATACATTTATCGGATTTTGTTAGGAATGAAGTTTCTCAAGGGCGCTTTGTTGGAATGGTTCTTCTGGACTTACAAAAAGCCTTTGATACTGTAAATCATAACATACTGTTAAAGAAATTGGAAGTGATGGGTTTGGATTCGGCATGTGTTAAATGGTTTAGATCATATTTAACTAATCGTCATCAAGTGGTAACTATGCAGAAGGTAATATCTGATTCCCTGCCTATTAAATGCGGGGTTCCACAAGGGAGCATTTTAGGCCCCATTCTCTTTATGTGTTATATTAATGATATGTGTACTTGTGTTAATGATTCTAAATTACTTTTATATGCTGACGATAGTGTGTTACTATATTCAGATACAAATCCTAAGTCAATTGAAGAAAAACTAAGTGCAGAATTGGCAAAATGCATCGAATGGATGACAGACAACAAGCTTAGTTTACATGTTGGAAAAACAGAAAGTATTTTATTTTGTTCGAAGGGAAAGTTTAAATATACACGTGACTTCAAGGTTACCTATAATAATCAAGTGATTGAGAGAAAAGATTCAGTAAAATATTTAGGAATAAATTTAACTAGTGATCTGTCATGGACAGGTTTGGTAGATTCAATTGCCAAAAAGGCTAATTCTCGCTTAAAATTTTTGTATAGATACCAAACTTGTATGAACATGAAGTCGAGACGTATTTTGTGTTTTGCTTTGATACAATGTTTATTTGATTATGCTAATGCTGCTTGGTACAGTAGTCTGGGCAAGATGGATAAGAAAAAGTTAAGAATAATTCAGAATAAGATGGTAAGATTTATTAATTGCTTAGGCCCAAGAACACACGTCGGGAAAAATGAACTTGAAGAAGCAGGTATACTCCATGTAGGTCAAAGGTCTAAACAACTCGTGTTACACCATGTCCATAAAATATACTACTCAGATGTAGATCATTATATTACTAATAATTTTACTCGTGTCTCAAGTATCCATGGATACGATACAAGAAATAGTCATTTTAATTTTGTTTTACCCAAGCGAAAAGGACAAATTGGAAACTCTTTTTATTTTAATGGTATCCAATTTTGGAATTCTCTCCCAAAACATGTCAAAATAGTTAAGAATTTTTCACACTTTAAAAGTGTATTAAAACAATACCTAAAGCATGAATCCCTTCAAGAACAGTAATATCAGTTATCTTATATCACAGTTCATCATGTGTAGCGCATGTTTTTAAGTTTAATCTTGCATAATATACCGTAGATCATTGTTTGCTATAAGTTCTAGAAATTTTTGTTGTTGTTTATGTTATATTATTTATTCGTAATATTCGTAGTAGTTATTAGTTGTGATATTTTATTCTCATGCCGTACTGTACACGTACTTTATAGGACCCCGTTGGAAATAAGCCTTTTCCGGCTTTCATGGGTTATCCTGTCAATGTATCTTCTCGTTCCATTTGCTTTATGTATGCATTCAATGTACTATACTTGACGAATAAAATCAATCAATCAATCAATCAATCTCTCTCTCTCTCTTTCTTTCTCTCATTCTCTCTGTCTCTCTTTCTTTTTTTCTCTCTATCTCTCTTCCCTTCTTTCATCTATCTCTCTCCCTTTCATCCTTTTCTCTCTTTCTTTTCTTCTCTCTCTCTCTCTCTCTGTCTCTGTCTCTGTCCTTTGTCTCGAAAGAGAATTTAAAATATGATAACGAGAGTCCGGGATTTTCAGTATAAATTGCTCCGATAACTATCAATACTCTGTCTTAATGACTGATTTAAACACAAAAAGTATTGAATTCTTTTAACACGAGATGGCGCTGTCTCGAATGGTAGTCCTAGGAAAGAGAGAGATGGTCAACTTTTGTTAGTTACTGGGCAAACTGATGTCTGGTTATAAGAGTACTATTCCCTTTACCAAAATATTCTCTTATAACTTTCATCAATAAACATTCATACTTGTTCACAGCTGCACACATACCAGTCTATGAAACAACGAAATAGCTGTGATTCTGATTAAAAATGTAATATTCGACATCAGCCTAAAATACACTCATGTTCTTTTTCCTCAACCAATAATGTATGAACTATGAAATACAGTCATACCATATTCAGATAAATAAAGCTTCTCTACAAGAAATAGAGCCACGTTCTATTTAACGTGTTTAAACACGTCATAATAATGTTCATGCATGATATGAAGATTTATGCAATGTACAAAATACATTTGAAGAAGGTTGCACTATTCGTTGATCCTTCCATAATTTTCTTAATTACTAGGTTAGTTTGGGGGAGTTCATACCATACAAATATATTAATCTGATGTTAAATAGCGTTATCCGCAAAGACTTTGGAGTACATCCAAAGACAAGAGTATAACAATTACATTCTGATTTCATATTTTAACTTTAAGTAAAATTACACAATATCAAGAGTGTGCATTTATTTATCAGTGTATTTATCAACTAATCCTTTTTCTGTTATTCATTTTTTGCCCATAATAACTTTTTTAATTTAAAATGTATTGGCTTTTTGTTTGTTTTTCTTTAGGTTTTAATGTTTACGGCACTCCCGACACAAAAGCGTTTGCTCTTTAAACATGTCGCCGCCTGTAATATAATTTCACTGTATATTTTTAATGGAAGAGAGAGAATAAATATATATATATTAATACTAATGCTAATACTTCTACCATTATTAGTCCTAATAATAATGAAAATGAGAACATAATTATTAATAATAATAATAATAACAATAAAAAGGAAGACAAAATGTAGGGGCAATGGAACCTGTATCATCATCATCATCATCATCATCACAAAAGAATAAGAGTTAGGTTACACTAATAGCTATGTAACAATAATCACAATAAGTACATTTATCTAAGCGCACAAGTAGTACTGTCTAACTCAGTATAAATATTTAACATGTTTAATAACTTAAGAGCAGAACTAGAATAAAATGTTACTAATACAATACAATTAAGTTGACTGGAATTAACTACTTGTGTGCGCCTCCAGTATAATGTAACTGATTACCTTGTTCCTCCATACCTCAATGCAAGTTACAGAATTAAGCATTTAGGCCATTTTAGCGTACCCGCCCGCTTCCTTTTTGGGGGGCCGCCTCCTTTTCTTTTTCTTGAAATTTTTCAATGAAATTTTTAATTAAAAAAAATAATAATTTAAAGAAAAAAAACATGAAAAAATGTTAAAATGGATGTATTTCTGATTTAAAAATATAAAAAAATGTCGGCGGCCATCTTGACAAATAGCCCGACTGTCAGGGAAAATGTTCCGAGCGGCAATTTTGAGCCGCATTTTGAAAAAAAAGGGCCTCCTCCTTCCTATTTTTCAGAAAAAACAGGACGCTAAACATGTTTGGTTTTTTTTTGCCTTACTATTTACATGTAGAATGAAGAGGTAAATCCATTTCGGAGGTGAGGATGGAGTCAGGCTGGATGGAGTGTGTTCCACAGTTCAGGGCAAGAAATTGAAAGCGATCGCCTTCACGGCCCAGGAGTGCCGTGAACGTGGGATGCAAAGAAGTTGGGTTTGAGCAGAGCGGAGTCGTCGTGGTGGTTCGTAGAGGTTTACTAGGACTTGTATGTATGAGGATGCAGTGCAATGAAGAGTTTGATAGACGAGAAGAATGCCTTTGAAGATGATGCGCTGGCGGACAGAAAGCCAGTACAGTACGTGCCTGAAGGATGTAAGTGGCGCCTCTAGTGAGCGCTACAAGTATTGACCGCTATATAGTTCCGATGACGTTTTTGGAGGCGTTGCAGCTGGTAGTCAGGAAGATGTATCAGAAGAGAATATAAGTGGGAAGTCTAAGTGGGAAGAAATAAGGGAATGACCAAGTCATATTTTGATTTAGAGTCATGTTCGAATCGATGACAATTACACCAAAATTTCCTGCATTTATTTGCAGGCCAGGGCTGATTTGAGCATCACAAATTGTATATGAAGCTTTCCGGGATGTTGTTGAGCATCACCTGTTAGTCCGTGGGCCAGAGGGGGCTACCGTGCACCCCCCCCCCCTATGATCCTACTTCTTGGGTGTCATTTTGTTTATTGGGATCCATAATATCAGAAAAAAGACGTTCCCAAGAAAAAAACTCATTTGGACACTGTTTTTTTGCTCCTTATATGAAGATATGTAAAAATGTCAGTTTTTCGTGTTTTGCACACTTTCTTAGGGTTTGTGGATTATGTGCTTACATTTTACCCCGTTTCTCAGCAGATATAACTCTAATCTCCACCAAATTTATAAACAATCTTCATAAACTATACAACAATAGGTAGACACAATTATTTTAATTTATTTTATTGTCTTCAATTGTTAATGACGTCATAAATTTGCATATATTTTGATATGCAAATTTCTGTCTCAAAACCTGTCAAAATCACCTGAAAGTTGTATTTTGTCTGCTATTATCATGAAATAAGTTTTCAAACCCCCTAATTTGGTGTAAAATTATTCATTTATATGTTATCTGATGTTTCCTGCGAAGAAAATTCAGTCAACTCATGTAGACATTGTTTTTTTTCCCATTATTTATTATGTAAACATATCAGTTTTCCGTGTATTGTACATTTTCTTAGGGTTTGTGGATTATGTGCTTACATTTTACCCCGTTTTTCAGCAGATATAACTCTAATCTCCACCAAATTTATAAACAATCTTTGTAAACTATACAACAATAGGTAGACACAATTATTTTATTTTATTTTATTGTCTTCAATTGTTAATGACGTCATAAATTTGCATATATTTTGATATGCAAATTTCTGTCTCAAAACCTGTCAAAATCACCTGAAAGTTGTATTTTGTGTGCTACTATCATGAAATAAGTTTTCTAGCCCCCTAACGTGGTGTAATATTATTCATTGATATTTCATCTGATGTTTCTCGCAAATTGTGTTCAGTATCAGTCAACTCGTATCCCCCCCCCCCCCCCCCCTCTCCCCGCATATTACGATTAATACATTCTGTATATATAATGTACATTCAATTAAAGTTCCTGTTTAAAAAAACAAAAGCTCAACAGGGCAGTATCTCAAATACTATTGGGGCTAGCCTGTTAACATCAAACTAAATCAAAAACAGTATATTACCACATACATCATTGTTTCCTTTTATAGTATCAGCCTGAAGAGGGGGGATCAGACAAAGCCAACTCATTCAGCAGTTGGTCATTAATCCCATTATATGCTATAATATAGTTTTGTTGTTTATACAAATGAACGATCAAACGTATACGGGGTACAATTTTACGAATTTCAACTAACTTGACACAATGAGCAATGGAAGAAGCATGCATCCTCATTCTTGAAGACATTTCAGACGTGCACAGTTATCATCGGGATTGCTACCAACTTTTTACCAAGAATCTCAATCGACTGTCAGAGATCTTATCTGATGCCATAGGACCTTCAACATCCCGTCCACCCAGATCGTCAACTGATTGTATCTTTTGTAAAAAGGAAGGCCCAAAATTAATCAAAGTGAAAAGCTCTTGGACAACAGAAAGTACACCAATGTTAGATTTTGGTGGGTGGCAAAATGTTGTAGATGTTGCAAAGAGAGGGGGTGATGAAGACCTACTTTTGAGAATCCTGGAAGTTGATCTGTTTGCTGCAGAAGCAAGAAATCACAAGAATTGTCGGAAGAAATATGTGGCGAACTAAAAACCAGATTAATGGAGAAGTGGCAAGTACGATGAAGTAGCTTAACAGAGAACAATGGAAGTAGCCCACAGTTGACCAGATTCCCACTGAGCTAGAGAAATTTCTGAACCATTTGTTGAGTGGAAATCCATCTCGACCATCACAAAGAGTGACTAGACTTGTCATATCTCTTGGGCAAGATATATGTAGGACAGCCACAAATGGAAAGTGGAAAATGTCCAAGCATATTGTGGTATGGATGACTCTGAGACATCTCTTACGCAGTGCTCAATTGATCACATTCCTGAATCGCCTTGTTCATTCAGAAAGCTATTCATTTTCACTTGAGCTTGAATCTGCCATAGCACAAGCGCTACAGTAGACTTTCGGTATTCTATCTAGACAGGTAGTCCGCCATCTGTCCACACAGCCCATGGGATTATGCTGCAGGAGATTTCTATGAGACAGTTGAATCTTCAAATAGCACAGTACCCTCAGTAGCACGTACATGAACCAAAGAAAGTTCCTTGGCTAATGAAAATGAAGGTCCTCTTCCACCTTGCTATGTCAACCGATATAAAGCATTCAAACAATGTGCCAGAAATGATATTGCGCGGATGCTTGTCCGAAAAAGTCGTGGAGAGATAGGTCAAGAGCTTCCAGGTTGAGCTGGATTTGTCTCAGTAACATGGGAGGTGCCTTCAAATGTGACGACCATAGATTACTATCCTGTAATAAAATATCCCATAACAGAATTCGATACAATCCAAGAGTGCCTGAGAGCTGCAGAAGAAGCAAGCCGCGAGGTTGGCCAAGACTATGTCATAACAACATTTGACATGGGCGTGTGCATGTATCGGTAGGCATATCCTCTCATTTGGAGTCATCCATAAACTTACAAGAAACACATCGTGTTGATTGGCACTTTCCATTTGATTTGTGCTGGGAAAGAAAATAGAAGGATCCGGACTTGAAGATATCCTCTTGGAAGCTGGTCTCATGTCTTCTGGGTCTATGAAAGACGTCATAACAGGAAAGAACTGCGACAGGAGTCTGCATTGTCACAAGACAATGGTGGAGGGCTTAGAAAGGCTCCTTTTTTATGAGTTCCTGTCAATGACTGAAAAAGTTGATGCACTTGTTGGTATAGCTGAGGAATCAAAGAATATCTTCCAAGAGCTAATTCGATCACCAACAAAGGAGAGGCTTGCTGAGGTTGTGGCTAATGCAGATCTGAAGGTGTTGATAGAGTCATATGAGAGCTTCAAAGCTGATGTTCGAAGAGGATCTCTTTGGAAGACGGCACAATTTTTGATGTCGTATGTTGATTGCGTTTGGACTGATCTTACATTGATCAGGTCTGTGAAAGAAAATAACTGTCCATTGTACTTGCACTGCCAGTTCCTTATGCCTGACCTGGTCACAATTACTCTCGATATCTGACCTACCTCGATGTATTTTTGGTAAACATTGAAGATTCACATCCTGGTGCCATGACATTGCTCGAAAGAGGTGAAATAAGTGTTGCCAGGTCCCTCATTCCAGGGAACCGATGTCCTGTCGACAAGATAATTGAGGAGATAATCCTGAAGCATGGCAAATCTCGCGGTTGAGGTGGTAGTGGTGTCGGTCTCTCTGGCATAATTGAGAACTACAGTGTATATCAGAGGTGGGCTCGAATATATGCAGATATGACGTTTGATGCTCACCGTGGAAATAAACACAGAGATCAACAACCAACTCAGATGAGGAAAAGTGAGGGATGTGTATTAAAAAAAAGGCCATAGATGATGTAAAAAGCTTCCTCAATCATGTTGATGTTGATGGCAAGAATGGATTGTATGTTTTCTCTTCCGGTGCCCGCGTTGCAGCTGAGGTTGAGAAAGATGTCATGCATGCAATTACCACAGGGAAAGACCAGGAAGAGATGTTCATCAAAGAGCGATTAGAGAAAAAGACATCGTTCTCTGACCCCATCAAGAAACTGAAGCTCAAACCATGGCAGAGACAAAAAAGAAATTCAAGCTTAAAACATCCCAACGAAAAGTAATATAGTACAAGCAACAAGGGGACATTGCTATCCAGCTGATGGTAAAGGCACAAAGTTCAGGCAGCCAACTTGATCTACGGGAATTCTTTGATCCCTGTTCTCTACCCAATTGGAACGTTGGAACAACTTCTTTGCTAAGACAGATACATTTAAGGGCCTACACTATCTCCGGAAGGATGTAGAGAACTCGCAACCTCCAACCACTGGCAATTCCTTGGTAGTGGAAGATGGCAATGCTGTTTTCTACTACCTAAAAGAGATGCCTGCATACTTCCACGATATTTGCATCAAAATTCACAATGGAGTGTTGTCCAAATGCGATGTCATCTTCAGCACAGACATGTACAAGCCAGACTCTGTGAAGTCAAGTGAACGGACACGGTATGGGTGTGCAGAGAAGATGATGATTAAAGGAGGCAATACCAAAAGACCATCTGACTGGAAGAGAATAAGAAACAATATTCAAGTTCTTCTGGATGTCTGGAGTAAGCACGACACGGCTAAGAGCCGGGCTAAGAGGCTGTATGGGAAAAGATGAAATTCATCAAAGAAGGAGAAGCCCAACTGCTCACTTCTCAGAATGGGAGAGAGACACTGTGTTCTGAGATTCCATCTCTCAACTCAACCCAAGAAGAAACAGATTCACGCGTGATCCTTTACTGCCAATACGGTAAAGGAGCAAGGTTGTGATCATGTGCAGATCAAAAGCCCAATCAGCGATAGATTTGTATATTGCTTCATTACGCTCATCTCACTCCAGACATTACATTACTCTTCCAAACAGGGAGAGGCAATAAGCAGCGACTCAAAGACGTCACTTATTTTGCCCAGCACCTCTTGGACTACATGCTTTCTCAGGCTGTGACTCCACAAGCGCATTTAAAGGAACCGGCAAAGTCAAGCCAATCAAACTGTTGCAGCAACGCAACAAATTTGGTGCGCATACGAGTTGACTGATACTGATTGTTTGCGGGAAACATCAGATGAAATATCAATGAATAATATTACACCACATTAGGGGGCTAGAAAACTTATTTCATGATAATAGCAGACAAAATACAACTTTCAGGTGATTTTGACAGGTTTTGAGACAGAAATTTGCATATCAAAATATATGCAAATTTATGACGTCATTAACAATTGAAGACAATAAAATAAAATAAAAATAATTTTGTCTATCTATTGTTGTATAGTTTACGAAGATTGTTTATAAATTTGGTGGAGATTAGAGTTATATCTGCTGAGAAACAGGGTAAAATGTAAGCACATAATCCACAAACCCTAAGAAAGTGTGCAAAACACGAAAAACTGACATTTTTACATATCTTCCAATAAGGAGCAAAAAAACAGTGTCCAAATGAGTTTTTTTCTTGGGAACGTCTTTTTTCTGATATTATGGATCCCAATGAACAAAATGACACCCAAGAAGTAGGATCATAGGGGGGGGGGGGTGCACGGTAGCCCCATCTGGCCCACGGACTATGTGAGCTTAGAATCATGAACTCAGATTTCCCTCCTTTGAGCTTTAGATTACAACCGAATATTCCGCTTCCTTCGAAGTTACGGCGTGTTTACCTGCGGCATCGTCCGCCATTTTTTCATAGATATCCTCAGTTACCATGACTACTTGGTTGTCTATGGTCTTCATGTCGACATACTCTGCCTCCATGGTCTCTCTCTTCATTCGGGGCGTTAAATATTCATTCTCGATCTCGCCTTGTTGGTCGTTCTTAAAGATATAAAATGAAAGTAATATCCAATATTTAGAGGCGTTAAATTAAAACCAATACACAAACATACCAAAGCAACAATAAAAAGCTTACAAAGAATAATAAAATAAGCCTATATAATACTAATAAAACTATTAATAAGAACATAATTAAATCAAATTATTTATAACACGGAAAGGAGGGGGGGTAATGACCTTTTAAAAACAAAGACGAGTTCTTATTTTGAGTTACTGATGAAAAGTGCGACGTCGTTCCACATTTTCGATGCAGCCACTATAAAACGTCTTTCAGTTGATGAGAGTCTGTGTTTGGGAAAGATCAATTTAGTTCTGTCAGTTGCAGATCAACGATAATTATACCATAAAGGTTTTTATTGAAATAGTCAGATGCCAAACAAGACAAATTATTTAGAAATAGACATACACCATACAAGCAAACATTACAAAGAATGCATTGATAAAGAGGTAACCTGTGGATTTTCTAATCGAAGGTGAGTATGAGTCCTGGGGGTGTTTCTCAAAGACTTAGATCGACTTTAAGTTGGACTTAACTATGGCAGGCCATTAGTGCCCCAATTTTCTCTCACCATTTACTGGCATTGTTCTCTCCAGGGATGTACAAGTCATGGTCACAAATCTACAGAATTTACTTGTTTTGATCATCCATTATTGAAGGAAAAATATTATCTAAAGACCATGATTGAGAGACCAATGATATGAGCAACCACTGACATAGTTAAGTCCAACTTAAAGTCGATCTTAGTCTTTGTGAAACACCCCCTGGATTCTTGGTCAAATCTTATTTTTAGCGGCTCGATTCTGGACATTTTACCTCCATGTTCATGCGCAAGGTGTCACTGCCAGAGGCTTCGGGAGAAGCCACAATCGTAGTCTCGTACCCAGGAGGTGGTGCTTCTTCACCTGCCATCCCCTCGAGACCGGAACCATTGTTTGGGTCTTGTTTCGGCTTGCACCTAATGAGAGAGGCAATACGTAAGGAGAAGAAAAAATACCTGTCAGCTACCATGGCCGGGTAGGCTTATTTTCACTGTCTGAATTATGTTACCAATATACTGTTTGCAAATAATGATTAACAGTTTGGTTTTTGTCAGAGAGTTTATCTGGCTGTATTTTATTTCGTTCCCCAAAAAAGTTGTACATCTCGCTTTAATATGTTGAATTATGATGTGACGTTTTTACAGATGAAGGATGAACTTCTTGCACAAAGGCTAGTAACTGCCTATTTAAAGCTTTTTGACGTTTGTTTGAAATATCTTAATTACTACAATACACTGATGATTGATTGAAATTGAATTCACATCTGCTTATGCAGTCTATACTTGACATTATTCAACATTTAAAGGACTATTTATAACCTTAGAATGTAACCATACTCACTTGCATCTATAAACGAGAATGATGATAATGATGCATACTGCCACTACTGCTGCTGCAACTCCACCGCCTATAGCTGCATACTGAGATGCATATGGAGCTGTGTGTAAAAACAAGTATCTAGCATCGTTACCATGCATTTACCTAAATGGACATGCATATATTGGGAGAACAGTAAATACATCATTATATTGAGTCCAGAGATGGAGGTAGAGCAGGTAGAGAACATGGCACACGTATATTCCGACTCTTCTTCTTCGTCTACATCTATTTCTCCTTGTGTGCCTTGGACTATAGCTTCTAAATAAACTGCGCCATACAAAATAATGCTTATCATCATTATTGTTAGCACTATCATTATTATTATCATCATGATCATTATTATCATCATCATGATCATCATGAATGGATAATTTACCACATTTAACTTGTCTTATATACGCTTTTTTACGAATTACAATCTTAAGCCAATTATAAACGTCTATAGTTGCGATCATTAACATAACGACATTCCTTTCTTTAATTACATAAATTATGTTCGCTACTTTGTGTAGAGAAAGCTCCGAGAAAAACGAAATTGAATTGAGTTGAATTGAATTGACTTGAACTGAGTGAATAATCCTACATCTTCTTTAGTCACGTGTAGGCAAAGGCAAGAGAGGGAGAACAGTCATACAGAGTATTAATACATATACACGGTAAGAAAAACAAAACTGGAGGTGAAATATGAAGGAGGTGAAATATGAAGGAATCTTGTGAAATGTGACATGTTAGATATATTCCAATAATGAAAATGACATTTACCTTCTATGGAAGTGGTTGATTTGCCTGTCGAGCTAGTAGGGGTGTGTGCTTTGGACTGGAGGTTTGTGCTGGTTGGTTCAGTTGATGGTTGTCTTTGTTACAGATGGATCTGTGTATTTTGAAAAGGAAGTAAATTCAAAGAAGATCGCAATGACGTTAATGAAATGAACCTGAAACGATTTTACTGAAGCCCACCGCATATTATATGATCTTATTATGAACCGATTTTTGATTAATTGCAGTAGCATTTCATATGGACATTCAAACATGTAAAAATCTTAATGACCGAGTATCTGAATCGTCATATGAAAATAAAATGTAACTTCCAAGGGATTTCATGCTTCCTCGGAGGAAAGGTGGCTAAATCGGCTTAAAGTCGCAGTGACGTCAGAACAATATAGCGATTATGTATTTTTAAGCCAAATTGGCTGTGAATGTTAGTAGAAAAATTAAATGCACTAAAATTCCTGTTGTTAGCATTATTAATATTATTCACAAATTAGATCAGGAACATGATGTTAGCTTAGACTTCCCTATCTGATATAATTGTAATTTCCTAGAAAATCGATCGCAGGAGGATCGTGAAGTGTGCGATGGGCATCATTATATTGACATGGTCGTGCGAACATGATATAATACGTAATCCGGACAGGCTTTCAAAAAGCAATACAAAATGGAACTGACATTGCAATTTAGTTTTTTCTTGAAAGCATTGGCTACCGTGTTAGAATCACATCTCTATTACGATGTATTTAAATGTGGTTTTATTAATTCAGTCGTTCTCTTTAGATTCATAACAAGATAGATCTTCTGTAGATCGAACTTTATGGCATTAGGTGCACCTATACTTCTAGAGTAATGTATCTTTAACTACTTACCTATATATGGTGTTTCATATATTAGAATGTTGTCTACTCTGATCAGAGGAGCTACAACACCTCTTATGACAATGAATGTTATCTGCAATAATGAAGAATGATTTAAGAACAGGGGAGAACAAAAAGGCCTTCTCTTTTTGGAAATATCCTGTTAGACATTGCTGATCTTCAATATATTCCCAAACGGATTTTAAAAATAAATCTAAGAGTAAAATAGAAAAAACACATGCATGTATAGTATGATATAAATTAAGACCTAGGTTAGCTATTCTAAGGCCTGACAATACTCATCAAATTTTATAACAGTTATACAACTGTTTACCGCTTGTTTATATCCAAGAAATCTATTTGTTTAAACAATGTTATGATATATTGTGCAATATGAATAGTAATTCGTGTGGTTATGATTATGTTTCAACTTTATTTAGGCCTTAAAATTACAAAAATACAAACGTGAGACCCATCTTGTGTCAGCATGCTTGAAACATGCTTAAAGGTACAATATCAAAGAAAACTAGAAAATAATTCCTTTTATTACAAACCTCAACATCCATTCTGCTTGCACACGAGTAAGGAATGACTTCAGTACCTTGCGTTAGAATAAACGTACCAGCAACTGTAAATGCAGGTTCACTTGCTTCCCTGCAGACCTTGACCGACATTAATGTTGTAGGCCCCAAAATATTGTATTTAAAAGATAAAATTCCTTTGGGTGATGTGAAGATGTGCGGGATGGAGAATATGAACATGTCACCTGGACTGCTTGGAACAACATCTGCCCTTAGAGCCCCTGTATATAGTTTGTAAAATACATTCGAAAGGAAAATTCATCATTTATTATTGTTTTGTTTTTATTTCGCGATTTTGTTAAATGTAGTTAAACTTAAAATATCAATTTGGTCCAATTTATACAGGGTAATCACGTATTATTTACTGATTGTATTGCGTGTCTATACCTAGATAGAGAGGGACAAATGCATGCGAAACACCTTGTCGAAGGATGTAAGCACTGAGCACCGACCGAAACAATGACCTCTCGTATGAGAGTTTTATAGAGGCAGCTATGTTTTGCTCGTCAATCCAAGCCAACGGTCCTCTTTGTGAGCGTTGATTGCATTGGTAAAAGAAATGGAATAAAACAAGAAAATTAAACAGATATAACAAATTACGTATTTGGTTCCGTATTCTCCGTGTGTAAGGGCTAAATAGTGAACATAAGATGTGTTTTAGGAAGAGGCAAAGACGTTTCATGTCTACCACGTACCTTGGATCAAAGTCATAGACCAACTCCCTTCTGTCTCAATGATTCCACATTTGTCCTCTTCAAAGTCACATGACCAATCTAATAGTATAAAATGGAGTCAGGATATAGGTGAAATGTAATGATAGGTAAAGCCAGGGATCCATGGTAAAACACACATGTACGTATATGTCTCCATGCTTAAACAAATATAGAGGAAGCATTATACGCTACAATGTCATTTACTTGTAAGGCCTCTTGTTCTTGTCAGGTATTTCGGTCTACGTTAATACGGCCACGGTCGTATAGAGACCGGCATATTTCGAAACCGACAATTTCGGTCACGCGGTCCTTTTAATAGGTTAGCTCACGGTGGAACGCAAGACTGATTGCCTCTAAGACTGACAATTTCGCTCTCGAGGGCATTTCTAAAAATCTAATCTTGAATTACGAGACTGATGGCCCATAAGATCAGCAGTTCGAAAGACTGGCTTGTGGGCCTGGCAATCTATTCAACGTTTTATGAGACCGAAAACAGACATGGTTGGTCTCGTGGAGGCGCGATAGCTCAGTTGGTAAAGCAGTGGTCTCGTAATCCGGCGACCCGGATTCGAAACCAAGGCAATGCGCTAGTGCCCTTTGGTAAGGCATTAATCCTCATTACCAGGTCTCTCGGAGAGGATGTAAAACCGTCGGTTCTCTGGTTGCTTACCAACAAGCATGCATGCTTTCTTAGTAGTTAGGTAAAATAATCACCACTACACAAGGCTGTTGATCTATTATGAGTTTCTCGGTTAACAGATTTAAACAGTAGCAATATTGATATCTAGATTAAATCAAACTGCAATTGTACTTACTATTTTGGTATATGAAAGAGTATGGGATTAAAAGGCACAAGTTACGAATTCTTTCTTTTTCGAATACATTAGGGAATACATTACTACCGTTGAAAAAACACCGAAAAGGTTTTTTTTAAACGTTTATCGGGTTCATTGCATGAAAAGGTTGAGTTCTGATTTAGGTTAACTAAAACAATTATGAGTAGCGTCTGAGCATCAATAGAGTGCAATTAATTAGTGAGATTATTTACCTGGATCAACTGCCAAAGTCCTGTGCAGATTATCGCGAAGAAAGCTATCCGTTTATAAAGTTCCATATTGGATTGTTGTGGGTACTCAAATGATAGATAACGACCGACATGAAATGGCATTCAAAATTCAAAGTTCAAATTCAAAGTTTTATTCAATACTCTTCATAAAAACATTTAAAACATACAAATACAGAATGGAGTTATAAATATAAAAAGACACAAGAAAGTGATAACAAATACAATGGCAATTTATAAGAGCATTTGGGATAGGCAGAAAGGAGGGAAGTTCCTTATATAAAAGCCTACCCCTAAAACACACATACATGAAAACGAGAACAGAAGAACAGAACAAAAGAACAGAACAAAAAACAAAGAACATATTAAAACTTACTATCATGCACGATCAGAGTATATTTAAAAAAATGTCAAAAATTGGCCGATACTATTGATACTGATTATCATACTTGTTTAATAGAAATTTTTATATTTGATTTTAAAAAGATTGAGAGTTTTGCATTTTTTAATTTCCTGAGGTATACTATTCCATATTAAGGGTCCTTTAAAAAATAGTGAATTTTTCATACAAGTCGTTCTAATCTTGAGGAGGTGATAATTTAGGGCATTTCTAGTATTAAAATTATGCACATCACAATTCAAGTTAAAACATGTAGATAAAAAGGTAGGCAAGTTGCCATTAAAACATGAAAACATGAAAACTGCAATATAAAAATTATGCATATCGATTACATTCAAAATTCCAAGTTTACAAAATAAAGGATTACAGTGAGCATAATATTGGGAATGAGTTATAATGCGTATTGCTTTCTTTTGAAGCTTTAGTAACCTTAACATATAATTTTTATTAAAATTTGCCCATGCAACTATACAGTAATTAAAATATGGTGTTATTAAAGTATGATACAACATTTTCAAAATATTTAAGGGATAAAATGAACTTTATATAAAATACCTATATTTTTTGCTATTTTATTGCACACCACATTTATATGCTCATGCCACTTCAATTTATGATTAATTACAATACCTAAAAACTTAAGATTATCTACACGTTCAAAATTATGATCATTTACTCGTAAGAGAATGTTGTTAAAATCAATATTTCTATTTGTAAAAACCATAAACTTAGTTTTATCATAATTTAAAACCAATTTATTATATAAAAACCAATTCGAAAGTTTCAAAATTTCTTGCTTAAAAACATGTTGTAAAACCTGGACATCAGAATGAGACATAAAAACACTTGTGCCATCAGCAAATAAAATAAACTTTAGTTTATCAGAAATATTGCACATGTCATTAACATAAATAATAAATAAAAGAGGTCCAAGGATGGATCCTTGAGGCACTCCACATCTAAGTTTTTCAATATTAGACTTATCTTTATTTATTTGTACAAATTGGGTTCTATTTTCTAAATAACTTTCAAACCATTTTAAAGTTACTCCACGAATACCATAATAATATAATTTTTTCAATAAAATAGTGTGGTCTAATGTATCAAATGCTTTACTTAAATCTAAAAAAAGGCCCATTAAAATATGATTATTTTCAAAAGTTTTCAAAACATTATAAATAAAATGCATAATTGCATTAGATGTAGAGTGCCCAGGTCTAAAACCATATTGACATTCAGTGATAATATTACACTTATTTAAAAACATAAAAAGTCGATTATAAATAGTCTAACAATGTCACATAGTCTAAAAATAAAATTTTCATTAGTGCCATTTTTAAAAACAGGAATAACCTTTTGCAAGTTTTAATTGCTCTGGTACTATACCTGCAGATAAAGAAATATTGAATATTGCACTTAAAGGACATGATATAATATGAACAACTTTTTTCAATAATTTAACACTTACATCATCATGACCACAACTCTTATTATTTTTTAATTTACTTACAATATTGATTATTTCTGTGGGGGTAATTGGATTAAAAAAAGCTGTACATGAATTAAAATAATATTACTATAAATGTCATCATTACTAAAATCATTATCTAAGTTGTTGTCTAAATTATCAGTTAAGTTAGGTCCTTTATTAATAAAAAAATTATTAAAAACAGAGCATATTTCTTTCTTATCACATATAGCTTGATCATTACACATAACCGAGTCGGGCATATTACGCTTACTCGTACTCTTACCGAGACTTTCATTGATTAATTTCCATGTTTTCCGTATGTTTCCTGATGAATTTCTAAATTTGGCCTTAAAATATTCTATCTTAGCTTTTTTAATTTTACCATTCATCATATTTCTATATTTGTTGTATTTATCTTTTTTATATTCAATTGGATCTTTCAAGTACTTCTTATATAATTCACACTTTTTTTTGCACATTTTGCGTAACTCTTTAGTAAACCATCGGTTATTATATTTTTTACTCTTTACACATTTTTTCAAAGGAAAACATTTATTAAAAATACTAACATACTGTCTTAAAAAACATTCATAACTATAATTTGGATCATTAGAACATAAAATCCAATCAGAGTTATATATTTCATGCATAAATTTTCCAATATTTTCCTCATTTAGATCACGTAAAAACAAAATTATTATCTTCATTTTGTATGCACTGTTTTTTATTGATTAAAAATACTGGCAAATGGTCACTTACGTCACTTAAAATTGTTCCACACCAAACTTCTTCTAAATTGTTCGTAAAAATATTATCAATTAAAGTACAAGACCTGTCAGTTATTCGGGTTGGACAACGAATCATGGGATATAAAAAATGAGTCATCAATAATTCTAAAAAATCATTAACAGATTGGCAAGAGTTAACATCAAATAAATTAATATTAAAATCGCCCATAAGATATATGTCTTTACTTTCCTTATGAACAACATTTAAAGTATCTTCTAAAATATCTAAAAACGATTGCACTGGTTGATTTGGAGGCCGGTAAATAACACCAATTAAAACATTTTTCTTTACCTTTTCAATTTCTATAAACATTGACTCAAAACATTCATTATTTACATCTAAATCCTTACGTTGTTTATATTTCAATTTCTCATTTAATAAAACTCCTACACCTCCTCCTTTCTTACCTTGTCTTACATTCAATAAAAAAAATATAATTATTAAAATTGTAGAATGGGTCAGCCTCTTTAATCCAAATTTCAGTAAAACCAATTGCAGAAAATTGCACATCAATAGCATCTAAAAGCGAACATATTGCACTATAATTCTTATTTAAACTACGACAATTTATATGAAGGTAACTTGATGTAAAATATACTTTAGAATGAGAATTAAAAGTGTTTAAGCATGAGTTAAATTCCTCGGGCGTATAAAAAAAACTATTTGGTCCATATTCTTCATCCTCCTCTGTAGTTGGACTCAATAACTGATGTATATCTTGGGGTTCTATAGGCATCTATATTTCACATTTATTCCGATCATTTTCACTGGCATTTTGACATAAAAAATAAAGAGAAAATAGAAAAACGTGTACATGACACAGATAATATAAACGAACATACAAAACTAAGGTTACGAAACCAAAGCCTAAAACAGACACAATTAAAACCAATAACTTAAAACAGTTTAACAACTTAAACAAACTTCACAAACGTTCAGAGATTTTAAAATACTGTTGAAGTAGAAGAACAATTCATAAATGGAAGAAAAAATGAACTAAAAAATTAATGACAACAAGTAACATTCAAATTTTACTTTAATAAGAATACAACACGAAATATTAAAAGCAAATCAGGACTAATTTAGTCAATTGTGGGGAAAATGCTAGTCAAAGTAGTGGAATGTATCATCGCATGCATGTGTCCATTGGTTTATTATGGTAGTTTGTTCAAATCATGTAAGTTCCGTATGACCTTTTTTGTAGTTTTTCCTCTCGTAGCGGCAATCAGAACTATCACGTGACCATCTGATGTCCAGGCTTCTTTGACCTTTTCATGATGCTTGGCTTTCCACAAAAGATCTAGGTTGTATGCCGTTAGTGCTTCATCAATAGCTAAGCCAGACCCCTTCAGTTTGCGTCTAGCGTGAAGAACAGCTGACCGCTTCCGATAAGAGCAGAACTTCACTATTATTGCTCTCGGCTTTTTCTTCCTGGTTGAGGCGCCATCCGCGGTAGTAGTTGTTGCATCTCCGCTCTTCGACGAGCTGCTTTGCACCCTGGGTGAGACACGATGAGATCTGTCAATCTCCTCCGCGGACAATTGTATGCCTAATCACTCGGACACAAGGCTGCAGATCTGACCATCCGTATTCTCATCTGTGTTTTCAGGAATACCGTAGAAGTTTCTTCTTCTTGAATACTGCTCAATGTCATTCACAGAAAGTTTGAGGTTGTTGAGAGTTGTTGCTTGGGTGGATATTGTACTATTCAATTGCTTGATTTCATTTTCTTTGGCCTGGACGTTGGCTTCTAAGTCCATTATTCTTCCATCGTTGTGTAAACCCCCTAAAAAAACCCTAACCCCCCCCCCCCTTTGTATTTTTTTTTTTTTTTTTTTTATTATTAAAAAAAAAAAAAAAAATATGCCCTCGGCTAACCTAAAAAAGGTGACCTAACCCCCCCCCCCCCCCCCACGAAGAAAAATGTCAAATATTCAAAATTTCGAGACCAAAAAAAAAAAAAAAAAAAGTGTCCGCTTACCACCCCCCCCCCCCCCCCCCCCCCCCCCCCCCACACACACACTGACCGACTTTTCGGCCGGCGCGATTTTAAATTTTTCGGGAGCAAAATATTTTGGGCCCGATTTTAAACCCCCCCTTGCAAAAATCCTGCGTACGCCCCTGGCAGAATATATTAATTATTCTCTTCGCTTTTATCCAATCGGATAGTGATTCTCTTGTGTTCATTGTCATGCGATACCGAAATCCCCTTTTTCGAAGAAAAAAAATATTAAACTTCCTTATTTTATCCAATCGGATAGTGATTCTCTTGTGTTCATTGTCATGCGATACCGAAATCCCCTTTTTCGAAGAAACAAAATATTAAACTTCCTTAATGTTAGGATTATATGAAAACAAAATGCACTTTTATAAAAGGTTACGTTATGGATATATGATCCTTTTGCTCTATAGCTGGGAGGGTGGAAGACTAATTTTAAGCTATAAGTATTATACTGTTCGACAATAATATTAAGAACAAACAAATTACCATGTCCATTGTCGGTCGAACTCTTTGATTAATTAAATATCTCTTATCTGCTCTTTCACTCTCACCCCCCTCTCTCTCTCTCTCTCTCTCTCTCCCTTTCAACAATTCCACTATTTATTATCACTTACCGTTATCTGGCTATCTCTCTTTCTCTCTTTACTCTCTCTTACCGTGACTTTACATTTTGCTAGATTGTTCTTTATGTTTTTTACAACGTAACTTGTTTCACTGTCATAATAAATACTAAGCATAACAATAATTTGGGGGAAAGGATTCTACTTCCCATCAGTGTTTATGGGTGTGTTACCTACACCCCCCCCCCAAAAAAAAAAAACCGACACATCAGACAGCTACACAGAACCCTCCAAATTTCTCTCTTACAAGTTCACAACTTTTTCTCTTAGGAACATGAAGAACACAATTGAAGCTGATGTAATGAGGCCTCCCTGAATAACTGTTGACGTAAGAAAAAAAATCAAAAGATTTTCTGTTTGCTTTCTTTCCTACACAATCGGTTGCCTTACCACGTTGATGTTATTTTTTGTCTAAAGGATGACCTCACAAAATGTTGTTGAACTCCAATACAGTAAAGGACTGTAAATAGTTATTTAGGTCAATTATGTAGTCCTGGAAGTTGATGTTTCCTTTAGAATGAAACTGCATGGTTGCATTGTGTTATATCATGCAAGAGCGACTTTCTCATTTAAATTCCACTTAAGCGGAGGTCATTAAATTATAATAAACACGGAATTAAAACATTATGATTCGTAAAGAAAACCTCGCTAGGTTAAACAAACTGTAACATCCGTTTGATGTTTGTTCGAATTGGATACTCATAATATTTGACGTAATGATATTAAATGGACACGAGTGTATGAAAGTACATCATATGAGTTCACGTTATATTTGTCATTTTATTCATTTAATAAATATATTGAAGGAAATTCAGAATGATATTTAAGGGTATAAACGAGTTTTTGAATTGTAAATCCTTCGACCGTTTCCAATATTCATATTGCTCCGGTTGTCTCATTTTCGCCAGCACAAACGTAGCTAGTTCGCCTTCTTCAAAATGTATATAGCAGTCGGCAATCGGCGGATTAGACGACACTTGATAGTGATTTTGTATGTGAGACTGCTTTGCTAACTATAAAATACAAGAACCTTTTCCATATCTTTAAACTATCATTGATATCTGATAATTAAACAGTTAGTAAAATAAACCTACCAAACTACATAATACAATGAAATACTTGACTGAAAGTAGGGTAGTTTGATGTGGTGCACAATTGCACCCTCTGTTAATGATCGAATAGTCCATGATGTGTCATGAATATTCATGTTTTTGCTTACCTCGGCAAAATGTTTGCCTATACTAACTGGAAAAATTACGGTGGGGGTTGGCTGAAGTTGACATAATGAACCAAGCAGAACTGATCAATGATAATTCATGCTTGTTATCCTTCGTGTGCTTGACCTATAATCTTATAAATGCGTGGTAAATTGCGTCCAAAGTTCGACTTGTTACACATGCGTTATATATGCAATGGCGAGCTCGCGACCTTTTTTGATCAAATTACGGTGGGTGAAAAGTCAAGTGGAAATGAGGGTTCCAATGAAAGAGCTAGTGTCAACGTACGTCGGGGTGGATGTGCTTTTCGTTTAAACTAAAAATGAACTTTTAACGATTGCTTTGGGGGGGGGGATAAAAGTCCACAGGCTAACATGTTTATAGGCTGCTGGGATTTGACGATAGGGGGCGTTTTCAAATGAGACTAAAACGGAGCTATGTGATTAAGTTACTTTAAATGTATTATCCAAAATACAAATAGCATTTTAAAAAACGCGAGTACTTTATTCACATTATATTATTTTGTTAAATGCTTTAAAAAATAAATGCGTGTACCTTATACACATTATTGTATATACCATGTATACAACTGTTTTCTCAATTCAAATGATATTAAGTATTTGCACACATCACACTTACAAACTTACAAATATATAAGTATATCTACCTCTGTATTATAGAATCACATGTATATATACCAAGGAGCCTAATAACTCATAGGGTATACATCATTCAACACACACAAACACACACACACACATACACGCACAAACACATAAATAACATGAACTAATATTGGTGCTGTTCTTCTTTTCGAAACTACATTGTTGGTCATAATGGTGGAGTAATTATTTTTACCCCAGTTTAGGGAAGGATTTGAAAAAATTATTTATTTCTAATAAATCTAGATATTGGCATACATTCGCAGATTTCATTGAATATTAATTTGAGAGTGTTTGTTTTGCGTGACTGCTAAATCATATGTGTGCTACTATGCTAATCAGCTAAGGGATTTACGTCCTTAAATTATAATTGACAGTAAAGAGGATTAATGCCTCACAAAAGGGCACTAATATATAGCTGATCGACACGATTTTTATCCTGGGGCCTCACAGTAACGAGGCCATTGCTTAGCCCCTGAATCATGACTGTACGCAGTGTTTTGCTAGGGTACGCGGCCGCCCCACAAATCCCCCAAAACGAAAAAAATGCAATAAATAGTCAAAAATTCATTGCATTTTCCCCCGCCCCCAACGGAAAAATTCCTCTGTGTGGCCATGCCTTGAACCATAATGCATGGCCCTATTAATATAACAATAATAATAATAATAATTACATTTATAGGGCGCTTAATACGGGCGTTTCTAAGTGTCACGTGGGTGACTTTAAAAAAAAATTATTTCTGCTACGTCCACACAGAATAAATTGAAATAAAGCTTGTTAAAATAAAGTTAAATTGTAACGTTTAATTTCCAATCATTTTTCCTGTTTCACACACTTTGTTTTGGCTTAGTAAAATACAGTAGTAATTAACCTATGAACATGACAGACAATGAAAACGGACAATATACATTCCTCAGGTAACAAAGGGACATCCCTTCACTGCTATTATGTAAAATGTGTAAACAGATGTCACATTCATATTCACAGGTTCTACACATTTTACATAATAGCATAGGGATGTTCCTTTGTTTACCTGAGGAACTGTATATTTTGTCCGCTTTCATTGTCTGTCATGTTCATAGTGTAACTTATCTTTAACAAAATAATTCTGGATGGGTAGTTTCCCGTCTGACATCGATGCCGGTCACAGCTCGTCTCGTCCACTTGGCCCTGGCCTCCGCAGACGGCGTCTTTGCTCCACTTGGCCCCGGTAGTCGCGCCGGATTCTTGACCTCCGCAGACTGAGATACGATGGTGTGCGTCCCGATCTCAGACAAGAGCTAGCCCCCGACGAAAGCTATGGATATCCGGGTGGCAGTTGAGCTAGCCTCTCGTCCCGACGTGGAATTACCCTCAGATATTGACTTTAATTGCCAACTTCTAAAATGACGTTCAGTCTATTATAGCTTAGGTGGTTCTCCTCGATTGCAGAAAATCCACCTCTTAATATACCCTAGGTTACTAAGTAAATTCTAAAAACATGACTACAAATATTTGGAGAGAAAAATCATCTTACAAATGAAAATACTTGTCTTCTAAAGAGCTTCCTAAATGTGTGCCAAACAACAGATAAAACATGTACACTGAATTAATGACTTCCCCAGGCCTATATTCATAAGGAACAATACATCTTGGCCTGAAAAGAAAACATCTGACCTTAACATCTTCACCTGACCTTAACAAAGAACACTCCAGACCAGAGACCTAAACAAATAATTTCTTTCCTGACACTAAGCGTACAAATAGTACTGTCTAACTCAGTATAATTTTTCAACATGTTGAATAGTTTAAAAGCAATTTTTTTTTTTTAAGAAATGAAAAGAAGAATGTTACTAATACAATACAATTAAGTTGACTGTGTTGACTTGTGTGCGCCTCCAGTATAATGTAACTGATTATCTTGTTGTAATTTCTTCCCTCCATACCTCAACGTAAGTTTCAGAATTAAGCATTTACTATATACATGTAGAATGATATACGAAACATGGAGAGGTAAATCCATTTCGGAGGTGAGGTATGGAGGTAAGGTTGGAGTGTGTTCCACAGTTCAGGCCAGAACTTGAAAGCGATCGCCTTCACGGCCCAGGAGTGCCGTGAACTTGGGATGTAAGTAACTTGGGTGTGAGCAGCTAGAGCGTAGTCGCCGTGGTGGTTCGTGTACTAGGTCTTGTATGTATGAGGATGTGTACTGAGGAGCCTGATAGACGAGAAGAATGACTTCGAAGATGATGCGTTGGCGGACAGGAAGCCACTTAAGTGCCTGAAGGATTGGTGAGATGTGAGTGGTGCCTGTAGTGAGAGCTACACATCTGACCTCTGAGTTCTGAAGGAGTTTTTTGAGGCGTTGCAGCTGGTAGTCAGGAATATTGTATCAGAAGCGAATTTAAAAGCCTAATCGGAAAAAAAATAAGGGAATGAACAAGTCCAATGTAGCTTACGCGTCAGGTCAGCAGGGAGGTGAGACAAATCTTCTTATGTGTGAAGGGTTGCAGAGTTGGAATCTAATGGCTATACATGACTATGTGGGATATATTATGATTTAGAGTTCGAATCGATTACAACATCAAGGATCCGGCATTTATTTGTAGGGCTGATCTGAGCATCACAACTGTAATGAAGCTTTCCGGGATCTTGTTCAGCATGACCTTTGAGTCTGTAAAATCGTGAACTCAGATTTCCCTTCTTTGAGCTTTAGATTACAACCGAATATT
The DNA here is from genome assembly GCF_000002235.5 of Strongylocentrotus purpuratus. Lineage (NCBI taxonomy): Eukaryota > Metazoa > Echinodermata > Echinoidea > Camarodonta > Strongylocentrotidae > Strongylocentrotus > Strongylocentrotus purpuratus. Next base: position 29,855,801 of record NW_022145603.1, on the reverse strand, counting down.
CCACTTCCTTTAAAGTTACGGCGATTGTACCTGCGGCATTGTCCGCCATGTTTTCGTAGATATCCTCCGTTACCATGACTACTGGGTTGTCTATGGTCTTCATGTCGACATACTCTGCCTGCATGGTCCCTCTCTTCATTCGGGGCGTTAAATATTCATTCTCGATCTCGACTTTGTTGGTCGTTCTTAAGATATAAAATGATAGTAATATCCAATATTTAGAGGCATACATTAAAACGAATACACACAAATACCAAAGCAAAAATAAAAAGCTTACAAAAAATAATAAAATAAGCCTAATAGAACCATTAATAAGAACATAATTAAATCAAATTATTTATATCACGGAAAGGGGGGGGGGGGTAATGACCTTTTAAAACAAAGACAAGTTCTTATTTTGAGTTACTGATGAAAAGTGCAGATACCTTTTTTTTCTTTCTTTTTTTGGTCTCGAAATTTGAAAATTTGACATTTTGCTATAATGGCCTGCCATCAGGCGCTTACGCAGGGGGAGGGGGGGGGGTTAGGGAGGGTTTATACACATAAAAATACCAAAGGGGGGGGAACCCCCCCCCCCCCCCCCTCCCCCCCCCACCCCCCCCCCCCCCCCCCCCCCCTGCGTACGCGCCTGATGGCAGGCCATTATAGTGACACAATTTCTCTCACCATTTACTGGCATTGGTCTCTCAAGGGACGTACAAATCATGGTCACAAATCTACAGAATTTACTTGTTTTGATCATCCATTATTGAAGGAAAAATATTATCTAAAGACCATGATTGAGAGACCAATGATGTGAGCAACCACTGACATAGTTAAGTCCAACTTAAAGTCGATCTTAGTCTTTGTGAAACACCCCCTGGATTCTTGGTCAAATCTTATTTTTAGCGGCTCGATTCTGGACATTTTACCTCCATGTTCATGCGCAAGGTGTCACTGCCAGAGCTTCGGGAAAAGCCAAAATCGTAGTCTCGTACCCAGGAGGTGGTGCTTCTCCACCTGCCATCTCCTCGAGACCGGAACCATTGTTTGGGTCTTGTTTCGGCTTGCACCTAATGAGAGAGGCAATACGTAAGGAGAAGAAACAATACCTGTCAGCTACCATGGCCGGGTAGGCTTATTTTCACTGTCTGAATTATGTCACCAATATACCAGGGGCGGCCGAGCGACTTCCAAAGTGGGGGGGGGGGCACCAACAAAAAAGGGCACTTTCTTGAAAAAAAGGGGCACCTAAAGTGGGAAATCTCGAAGCGAAAATATACAATTTGTTGGACATTGGTATATACCCCTACATTGTGATTACATTATCAGGGATGATTTCAATATTTGTTTCTCTTCATCCATATATATCGCTTAAGCATCATACTTTACAGTTGGGTGTGATGTCTGAATATGCATTTACGAGCGAGCGAAGCGAGCGAGAAAATTTGAAAGATCTGTGAGGTCGCAGTGCGAAAAATTACATCTTATAAAGAGGAAAAAAGCCAATCGTGATGGGGTTATAAGCACATTCTCATAACGGAAGACTGAAAAGACCTTTGATAAGTAACATAATTATATCATCTTTAAATGCGAGCGAGTGCAGCGAGCGAATATTGGGGGAATTGCTCTTAGTCGCTTTAAATAAGGGGCACGTTTAATGATTACATGAAAAGGGGACAATTATCGAAAGGGATAAGACACTTATTAGAAAAGAAAAGGAGCACGTGTCAAAGTACAAAGGATAATTATAAGAGGTGAAAATGAGGCATTTGTTTCACCTGAAAAGAGGCACTCACCAGTGATGAAAAAGAGGCGTTTACGAAAATGGGAAATAGGCATTTGTTGACGGAAAAGGGGCACCCATCAGATTTTGATAGGGGCATTTATAAGAGGTGAAAAGAGGATAGGTCCCTTATTAGAAAGTAAAAGGGCATGTATCATTATTAAAAGGGGAATTATCAGAGTTGAAAAGGGGCACTGACCAGATATGAAAAGGGGCACTTATAATAAAGGAAAATGTGCATTTGTTGAATGAAAAGGGGGCACTGTTCAGATTTTTAAAAGGGGCAGTTATGAGAAGGGGAAGGAGCTCTTTCTTTTAAATGGTAGCACTTATCATAAGGAAAAGGGGCACTTATTAGAAAGGGAAAGGGGTAGTTATGAGAAGGGGAGGGAGCTCTCTCTTTTATGGGGGTACTTATCATAGGGAAAAGGGGCACTTATTAGAAACAAGAGGGGCACATGTTAAAATGAAAGGTGTGCTCATCCGAGTTTTAAAAAGGGGTAGTTATTAAAAGGAGAAGTGGCACTTCTAACAAAGGAAAACAGGAGAAGTTGTCAAAGTAAAAGGAGCCCCTCTCAGTTTTGAATAGGGTAATTATCAGAGGTGAAGGGGGCACTATTAAAAGTGAAAAGGGGCACTTCTCGTACCTGAAAAGAGGCACTTACTAGAGATTAAAAACTTATTCAAGATAATTTCAAGATTTATGAGAATGGAAAATGGACATTTATTGCAAAGGAAAATGGGAACATGTCGAAGGAAAAGGGGCGCGTGTCAAAAATAAAAAGGGCACTCGTCAGAGGTGAAAAGGGGGAAGGGGCACTTTTACTTGTCAAAGTAAAAAGGGGCACCTTTCCTATGTAAAAGGGGCACTTCTTACAAAATAAAAGGGGCACTTTTCCTATGTAAAAAGGGGCACTTTTGGGGTATCTGAAAAAGTGAGGGCACTGTTCCCCCCTGCCCCCCCCCCCCCCCCCGGAGGGCCGCCTCTGCAATATACTGTTTGCAACTAATGATTAACAGTTTGGTTTTTTGTCAGAGAGTTTATCTGGCTGTATTTTATTTCGTTCCCCCCAAAAGTTGTTTTACCTCGCTTTTAAAGGTACTATGTCCCTTTTAATGACCTTAAATGCTGTAGAACTTTGCAGAAATTATGAATATGTCATGTATTTCCTGTCTGTGAAATTTAAACGTTAGCAGTGTCCTAATATTCAAATTATGCAAGGAAACCCGTTTACTTGCTGGGCTTCACTGTCAGACACTATTGAGTGACTGACTGGCTTTTTTCTTCTTTGGTAATAACATACATGAAAAGAGGTGTAAAGGGTACATGAGCATTTGTCTACATCAATAACCCACTTCTTGTGATGGCCAAGATTAAACTGATTGAATCTTTGCGCAGCATAAAACGTATGACCATTCGGTACAATTGTCTGAAAATCAAGACTATTACTTTTGGGCTCTATAGCCTTAAAGTCGATTTGACAACTAATAATCGTTATTTTCCCACTTGAAGACATTTTCAAGCCCCACCTTTTTTAGGGAAGTTCTAAATTAGTATTATCTTTCAAATGCAGTTGGAATTTAACTTTTTCATGTTTTTGGCCTGCAAATGGGACATAGTACCTTTAACATGTTGTATTATGATGTGACTTTTTTGCAAATGGAGGATGAACTTCCTGCACAAAATCTAATAACTGCCTATATGAAGCTTTTTGACGTTTGTTTGAAATATCTTAATTACTACAATACACTGATGATTGATTTAAATTGAATTCTCATCTGCTTATGCAGTCTATACTTGACATTAATCAACTAATATTTAAAGGACTATTTATAACCTTAGAATGTAACCATACTCACTTGCATCTATTAACGAGAATGATGATAATGATAGATACTACCACTACTGCTGCTGCAACTCCACCGCCTATAGCTGCATATGGAGCTGTTGTAAAACAAGCATCTAGCATCGTTACCATTTGCCCAAATGGACATGAATATATTGGGAGAGCAGTAAATACATAATTATATTGTGTCCAGAGATGGGGTTAGAGCATGTCAAGAATATGGCACACGTATATTTCGACTCTTTCTATTCTTCTTATCTATTTCTCCTTGTGTGCCTTGGACTATAGCTTCTACATAAACTGCACCATACAAAATAATGCTTATCATAATTATTGTTAGCACTATCATTAATGTTATCATGATGTCATACATATCCACGGTAAGAAAAACAAAATGGAGGAGAAATATGAAGGAATCTTGTGAAATGTGACATGTTAGATATAATTATAATGAAAATGACATTTACCTTCTATGGAAGTGGTTGATTTGCCTGTCGAGCTAGTAGGGGTGTGTGCTTTGGACTGGAGGTTTGTGCTGATTGGTTCAGTTGATGGTTGTCTTGTTACAGGTGGATCTGTGTATTTTTAAAAGGAAGTAAATTCAAATAAGATCGCAATGACGGTCAATATTGAACATGAGACGATTTTAGTAAAGCCCACCGCATATTATATGATCTGACTATGATCCGATTTTTGATTAATTGCAGTAGCATTTCATATGGACATTCAAACATTTAAAATCGGAATGACCGTGAATCTGAATAGTCATATGATTAATGAAATATATCTTTCAAGGGATGTCATGCTTCTTCTGAGGAGAAGTGGCTAAATCGGCTCACAGTCGTAGTGACGTCACCAATAAAGCGATTATATGTATTTTGAAGCCGGATTGACTGTGAATCTTAGTAGAAAAAATAAAATGCACTAAAATTCCTGTTAGCATTATTAATATTATTCAAAAATTAGATCAGGAAAATGATGTTAGTTGAGACTTTCATATCTGATATAATTTTAATTTCCAAGAAAATCGATCGCAGGAGGATCGTGAAGTGTGCCATGGGCGTCGTATATTTACATGGTCGTGCGAACTTGACATTGATATTATACGTAATCCGGACAGGGTTTCAAATAGAACTGACATTACACTTTAGTTTATTTCTTGAAAGTATTTACTATCGTGTTAGAATCACATCTCTTTTACGATGTATTTAAATGGGGTATTATTAATTCAGTCATTCTCTTTAGATTCATAACACGATGGATCTTTTGTAGATCAAACTTAGTGGCATTACGTGCACCTATAATTCTAGAGTAATGTCTCTTTCAACTACTTACCTATATATGGTGTTTCATATATTTGAATGTTGTCTGCTCTGATCAGAGGAGCTACACCACCCCTTCTGGCAATGAATGTTATCTGCAATAATAAAGGATATAAAAACAGAGGAGAACAATATGCCTTCTCTTTTAAGAAAACTATTGTTAGGTAGTGCTTATATAGTGATCTTTAATAATATTCTCAAATCGAATTTTCAAAATAAATGTAAAAAAAGATGAATCCAAAACTAATGCATGTATAATATTATTTAAAACCAGGTAAGCTAGTCTAAAGCCTGACAATGATCAACACGTTTTAAAACAGTTATAAAACTTCTTTTACTGCTTGTTTAGACTTTACAAAAACAAACAATCTTATGATATATTGTGCAATATAAATGATAATTTATATTGATATGATTATGTTTAAATATTATTTAGGCCTTACAATTAAAAATTAAATAAAAGAGATATATCTTGAGTCAGCATGTTTGAAACATGCTTAAAGGAATATCAAGGAAAACTAGAAAATAAGTCCTTGTATTACAAACCTCACCATCCATTTTGCTTGCACATGAGTAAGGAACTACTTCAGTATTTGGCGTCGGAATTCCTACATCAGCAACTGTAAATGCAGGTTCACTTGCTTCCCTGCAGACCTTGACCGACATGGATGAATCAGGACCCCCAAAGACGTATTCAAAAGATAAATTTCCTCGCGGTGATGTAAAAGTGTGCGGGATGGAGAATGTGAACCTGTCACCTGGACTGCTTGTAGACATGTTTGCCCTTAGAGCCCCTGTATATAATTTGTAGAAAAAGAGTTTAATTACAAATAGGCCCCTGTATCCATTCGACAGGAAAATACATTATTATTATTTGTTATAATCGCGATTTTGTTAAATGTAGTTAAACACAATATTATCAATTGTATTTAATACTGATCTTATTTAGGACCCTTTAAATTATCATTGCCACGGCATTGTATGTTCATCTGTGTAGAGAGGGACACATGCATGCGAAACACCTTGTCCAAGGATGTAAGCACTGACCACTAACCGAACCAAGGACCTCTCGTATGAGAGTTTTATAGAGACAGCTGTCTTTTGCTCGTCACTCCAAGCCAACATTTATTGCAATGGTAAAAGAGATTTGAGAAACAAAAACATTCAACAGATATACAGTATAATTATTTCGTATTTGGTTCTGTATTACTCGTTTATAAAGACTGAATAGTCAACAGTAGATGTGTTATATAGGAAGGGGCAAAGACGTTTCATGTCTACCACGTACCGCTGTCGATTATCCAATTTTCTTCCTTTTCAATGATTTCACATTTGCCCTCTTCAAAGTCACATGACCAATCTAAAAATATCAAATGGAGTCAGGAAAAAGATTAACTCAATGATATGTATTAACAAGGGGTATTGGACCCCTTTGAAAAACAGCATATGGCTGACAAGGGCAATCCACCCCATGAGTGGAGAATAAATAAATAAATAAATAAACCAGAGATCCATGGTAAAACACCCATGTACGCAATATATGCCTAAACAAATATCGGATAAGAATTAAAGGCACATGCACTTGTAAGGCAGATTTCAAACCAACAAATTCAGTTTTGCGGCCCTTCTCATAGTTTAGTTTACGGTTTATGAACCCGGTGGCACACATTACTGACAGCCTACGAGACCGACAATTTTGCTCTCGCTGGCATTTATGAAAATGTAATATTGCTTCACGAGACCGAAAGCCCACGAGATCGACAGCTCGAGAAAGTGGCATGTGGGCCTGGCAATCCTTTCAAGCTTTCATGAGATCTACAATATACACACTGGTGGTCTCGTGGACTGTCGGCCTAGTTGGCTGGTCGTTAATGAATGTTTCGGTTAACATGATTAAACTGTAGCAATATTGATATCGAGATGGAAACAAAGTGTAATTGTACTCACTATAAATAAAAGAGTGGGAGAGTTAAAGGCACAAGTTTCATTGAAAGACAAGGTTGAGTTCTGATTAAGGTTAACCAACACAATTATGAATTATGTCTGAGCATCAACAGATTATCAATAATTATCAGTGAAATAATTTATCTGGATCAACAGCCAAACAAACTCCCGTCCATATTATTGCGAAGATAGCTATCCGTTTGTAAAGTTCCATAATGGATTGTTTGGGGTACTCAAAATGATAGATAACGACGGACATACAATGCACAGATCTTTGTTGTACAGCAGAGCACATAATAACTTATCTTCGCCTTCATAATCATGTCGGACTGAATTTTGTAATATAGTGTAAATATTTGCTTCTACTTTTATTTTAAAATGATTGTTTCATTTTCCATCGTTCTTCTGTCTGTTCCGTGTTTGATGGCTCATTCCACCATGCATGAAATTGTAGTAGCCCCGTGAATGGTTTTGTTTTTTTCCTTGAGTGGTTCCTAATAATTGACATTCAATCAACTGGAAAGTGATTCTCTTGTGTTTATTGACATGCGATACCGAAATCTCCCTCCAGATATTATATTGGACTTCCTTAATGTCTGGTATATATTGATACTAAATGCACTTTTATGAAATGTTACATTATAGATATATGATCCTGTTTGCTCTATAGCTGGGAGCAGGCGCGCCGGAAATAGTTTGGGATGGGGGGAGGGGGGGGCAAACATTCCAGGGGGCTCACCTTAAAGGGGAAGTGGTGTAATGAGCAAAAACGTGCGAAAACATGCAGGCCCCGCGGAACGTTTTTCAAAGTGGAGCATTAACGATCAGGTAGATTGTAACGAGTGAAAAGAGTGGAGCATAAATTGGTGTGGGGTCCAGGGGCGGTGCCCCTGGAAGATAAGGGGTTTTAGACATTAAATAACGGTCAGATATTAAGGCATATTTAGATACCTTATATGTATTTATGACACTGTAAGGTCAATTATTAGCGTGCGGTCCAGGCATTGAATTATGGTCAGATGAGCATTTAGGGTCCTGTCTAAGGGCCCCTGGTGAGGTCCGGGGGGGGGTGGAGTCCCCGAAAGCTCAGAGGTTTTAGGGATTTAATTACGGTCAAATGAGCATATTTTGATACCTTATTTGTGACACTAACAGGTCACTAATTTGAGGGGTCCAGGGGTCTGAGCCTCATGAAGCTCATGGTTTTAGGCATTATATTACGGTCAGATGAGCAGCCACGAGCCCGCTTTAGGGCCTTTGGTGTTGTCTATGGGGTAGAGCCCCCGAAAGCCCAGGGGTTTAAGGTATTTAATTAAGGTCAGATGAGCATTTCCTGGTGAAGAAAGAAAAATTTCATGCATATGACAATAAACCTCATTCCCTATTCCTCACTGCTAATCCATCACATGCACACCAAAACACCTTTAACAAACAAACATTACAATTGATATCTGTATGAATAAAACATATCATATAAGAATGGTTGTTAAATTAAATGACAACGATTTTTTTTCTTTATTAGATACAGAAATTTAAGAGTTTGCACGGCTTTCTAAAAGTGTAAAAACAAAATCCATACTTGCAGACTAGGCTTCTAGACTTCTCCCTCTCTTGTTCATGCTTTCTCTTGTCTTATTTCTCCTATGTCTTCCATTTAAAACCTTTCAAACCAAACAAACATATGTAGGACCTTCACTATAATTGATCATAGAACGAACTAATGTTTCATAGTCCATGTACAGCTCCTTGTCTCTCATAAAAAAACATTATTTTTCTTTTCTTCCGCTTTTTGAAAGAGCTGTAGAATCTAATATTTGTTAAAAGATTATTATGGACTAAAACACGCACATGAAGTCTCGTCACGTTTCCTGTTCGTTATTTTAGAGCGAAGTTTCTTTTGTATTCGTTCCACAGGCACAGCACTCAACGGCGAGGTGAGGTGAAAAAACCGCATCATGAACAAATCTTTTGTTCAATGATTTATCTTTTCTCTGCACTATATACTAGTGAGCTCGATCTTAAGAAGACACAAAACATGTCACAATGATTGATTTCTTGTCCCCTTCTTTTATTCTTTCCTTTAACAAATACATGTTTCATAATCCATGTGGGTACTATGGTCTTTGTAATGCAATTCGGTCAGGTTTTAAAATTAGTATACATGTATTATTCCTAAGGTATTGAACCTATCATTCCCGAAGCCATGCACCTTGAGGTGAAAACATAAGTTGGTTGTTCACATATTTATCAGTCTTTTCTATAAAAAAAAATTAAAAAAAACGAAATTAAAAGAATGTAAAGTTCTTAAAAAGTGGAGAGTTTATTGGATTTTCAAGATGCAGTCTACCTTGGGGTCCGTACTGTTTAATTCCATTTCAGTCAACAATAGATATGAACATGAGGTGGTTTCAAATCAAGATTATAAATAGAATATATACGGAGGACAGTTTGTTAATATTAGGTGTAGTGGCTGACAAGAAGTGTACTTTTGTAATAGCAATAATGAAACTATCATACATGTTTTCTTTGCTTTTGTAACTATTCGAATGAAGTATGGTCGAAATTTGAGTTCGTGATAGTTCGCAATACGGGGGAAAGGATCATACTTTCAAATCAAACTAAATTGTTTGGATTTTGCGGTAGCAATAATAATGCACTAAACTGTGTTCTAATAGTTGTAAGACAAGAAATATTTTCAGCCAAATTACAAAATCAACTACCTTCATTTGATATAATTTTATCAGCTGTAAAACGCTATTATGAAATGGAAAAATATATAAACCAAACAAATCTCAGAGAGAATAAATTGGGAAAAAAATGGTTTCACTTCAGAAAATATTTTGAGAGTGTTGGAAATGTGCAAACAGAAACATGATCAGGTATTTTTATGTTTGGTATTTTAAAATATTTAAAATAGTAATTTTGTCATAAATGCTTGTTTTTATCTGTCACAAAGTTTTCGGTCTTGATAATTATTATCTGTGTTAAGCCATTAGGTATGGAAATTATATGTTTAATTATTTGTATATAATGTATGGATATACTGTATATGATGGAATTTGTTTTGAAAATAATGATCCCTGTGGAAGGGGACACAAATATTTATGTGAATGAATTCATGACAGATACAACGCAAACTCATATGTTGTACTATAATACTCTCGTGCCCCTTTTAGATCATTACGTCAAATATTATGACTATCCAAGTCGACCAAAATGTTAGACCTAGCAAGGATTTTTTTACCAATCTTATCAAAATGTTCATAATTCCGTGTTCATTATGGTTTAATGCCCTCCACTTAAGTAGAATTTAAATGAGGAAGTCGCTCTTGCATGATATAACACAATGCAACCATGCAGCTTCCTTCGAAAGGAAACATCAACTTCCAGGACTACAGTTGTGAACTTGTGGGAGAGAAATTTTGAGTGTTCTGTGTAGCTGTTTGATGTGTCGGTTTATTGGGGGGGGGGGGGTAGGTCACTTGGAGAAAAAACACCAATAAACACTGGTGGGAATTAGTTTTTTTTTCCAAAAATTATTTTCATACTTAATATCTATTAATATTACAGTTATACAATTTACATTTTTTTAAACCTACAGAAAAATTGAGCAAAATGTATAATCGCTGTAAGAGAGAGAGAGAAGAGTAAGCAATCGAGATAGCCAGATAACGGAAAGAGAAAATACAAATTGGAAAGGTGGAAAGTGAGAGAGAGAGAGAGAGAAAGAAAGAGACGAAGGAGAGGGACAGAGACAGAGAGATAGAGCAAAAAGGGAGGGGGATTGTTGCGATGGAAAGAGTGGATGAGAGATATATAATTAATCAAAAAGTTCGACAGACAATGGAAATTTGAAAAGGACATGGTAATTCGTATGCTTTCAATAATATTGTCTAACACTTAAAGCGTAAAATTAGTTTTCTTACCTCCCAGCTATAGAGCATTCTATAGCTGGGAGGTAAGGTAAGTTAAGTTCTTTTCTAAACTTGTGCCCTTTACTCTCCCGCTCTTTTATATACAAGTACAACAGTTTGTGTCAGAAATTTGAAGTTTTCTGTGTAGCTGTTTAATACGTCGGGAAGGGGGGGGGGGGGGAGGTCACTTGAAGAAGAAAAAACATAAACACTGTTGTGAAGTAAATCCTTTCCCCAAATTATTCTAATACTTAGTACTTATTGCTACAGTTATGACATTTGTATTTTAAATTTGAATTTTTCTAAATGGCAATGACCAAAACATACCAACAAATTAACCAAATGTTTAATCACGTAAAGAGAGATATGAGTGAGAAAGTGAGACAACCAGATAACGGAAAGAAAGAATAACTTTTGGAAGGGTGGAAAGGGAGAAAGAGAGAGAGAAACAAAGACAAAGACAAAAAAGGAGGGTTGTTAAGAGGGAGATAGTGGTTCTAGGACACCTACCCCCTGGACATCCACCCCGGATAACTACCTCCAGATAACTACCCCTGAGGGCAACCATCCTATAGGAAGACTACCCCCTAGTCGTCCAAGAGGTTGGTTGCCATATGAGGTAGTTGTCCTAGAGGGTAGTTGACTGGGGGTGGTTATCCGGTGGTTGGATGTCCAGGAGGTATGTGTCCGGATAGGGGAAAGGTTGGATGATTGATATTCAATAATAAATCCAAGAGTTCGACAAGGCAGAGAATACCTATGTATATGGTGATTTTATATTGTCTAAAAATCTAGCACTTAAAACTTGGAAGTAGTATTTTACCCTCCCAGTAAAAATAGCATATATCCAACACGTACTTTTTTATTAAAGCGCATTTTTTTTTCAATGTACTCCTGAGCATAAGGAAATGGATTTTTTTTTTATTTTAAAGGAGGAAATTCCGGAATCGCATGTCAATAAAAACCAGGGGATCACTTTCCGGTTGGGTGAATGCCAATCAGTAGGGAATTTTTAAGTATAAAACAAAACAAAACAATCATGAACTTACTGCGATTCCATGAATTGTGGAGTAAACCACCAATCATGAACAGACAGAATAACTCCGAAAAATGAAACAATCTAGAGTTTCATTTTACATAAAAGCAGGAGCAAATATTTGCACTATTACAAATTCAGTCCGACATGATTATGAAGGCGAAGATAATGTATTGTGTGCTCTGCTGTACAACAAAGATATGTGCATTGTATGTCCGTCGTTATCTATCATTTTGAGTGACCAAAAACAAGCCATCATGGAACTTTACAAACGGATAGCTATCTTCGCGATAATATGTACAGGAGTTTGTTTGGCTGTTGATCCAGGTAAATAATCTCACTAATAATTATTTACACTCTGTTGATGCTCAGATATAATTCATAATTTTGTTGGTTAACCTAAATCAGAACTCAACTTTGTCTGTCAATGAAACCGATGAACCTATATATGTTTTTACCTATTCAGTGTTTTTTCAACGGTATTGATTAATTCCCCAATGCATTCTAAAAAGAAAAATAGTAAACTTGTGCTTTAAACTCTCCCTCACTTTTATTTACTGAAATAGTAATACAATTACAGTTTGTTTTAATCTAGATAAAAATATTGCTACAGTTTAATCCTATTAACCGAAACATTCATTAACGCCAGCCGAATAGGCCGACAGTCCACGAGATTGTAGATCTCATGAAAGCTTGAAAGGATTGCGAGGCCCACATGCCACTCTCTCCCGAGCTGTCGATCTCATGGGCTTTCGGTCTCGTGAAGCAATATTACATTTTCATAAATTCCCGCGAGAGCAAAATTGTCGGTCTCGTAGGCTGTCAGTAATGTGTGCCGCCGGGTTCATAAACCGTGAACTAAACTATGAGAAGGGCAGCGAAACTGAATTTTTTGGTTTGAAATCTGCCTTTAAAGGTAAAGACCAGTATTGGAAACGCCCCAATTTAAAAAAATGAAATGGAAGCTCTCATTACCAATCATGTGAAAGAATATGTTTTGACTAATACATGATGGTACAAAATTTGCCGGGAAACCGCCTACTAATTCATATATTTGGTAAATTTGTTTCTCCCATGGTCTGTGAGAGATATAGGGTAGTCCCATATACATCTTTCTGTGTATAGTGCTTGTAACTTTACGAAGAATGGGCCAAATTCTTATCATTTTGATGATTCCAGAACCTTGCAGATGCTAGATGCTAGATGATCAACCTTTTCTGATCGATTCCACAACGTTTCTTTCACAATGCAATCGCATGACCATAACTGGTCTTTACCTTTAAGTGCATGTAGCCTTTAATGCTTCTCCAATATTTGTTTAAGCATTTATTGCGTACATGTGTGTTTTACTATGGATCTCTGGTTTCACCTATTATTGACTTTAATCTTTTTCCTGACTCCATTTGATATTATTAGATTGGTCATGTGACTTTGAAGAGGACAAATGTGGAATCATTGGGGAAAAGGGGACTGGACAATCGACAGAGGTACGTGGTAGACATTCAACTGAAACGTATTTGCCTCTTCCTAAAACCCATCTGTGACTGTTCGGTTTTTACAAACGACGAATACGGAACCAAATACGTAATATTATATCTGTTGAATTTTCTTGTTATTTTACAGTTTGTTTTACCAATCATCCCTCAGAAATATGAAGATGACCGTTGGCTTGAAGTTACGAGCAAAAAATAGCTGTCTCTATAAAACTCTCATACGAGGGGTCCTTGGTTCGGTCAGTGCTCACTGCTCAGTGCTTACATCCTTGGACAAGGTGTTTCACATACATTTGTCCCTCTCTACCCAGGTATAAATACAATGCCGTGGCAATGATAATTTAAAGGGTCCTCGATAAGATCAGTATTTAATCGGACCAAATTGATAACATTGTGTTTAACTACATTGAACAAAATCGCGATTATAAAACAAATAATAATAATGTATTTTCCTGTCGAATGGATACAGGGGCCTATTTGTAATTAAACTCCTTTTCTACAAACTATAAACAGGGGCTCTAAGGGCAGTTGTGTCTACAAGCAGGTCAGGTGACAAGTTCACATTCTCCATCCCGCACACCTTCACATCACCGCAAGGATTTTTATCTTTTGCATACTTCCTTGAGGGTACTGATTCATCCATGTCGGTCAAGGTCTGCAGGGAAGCAAGGGGAGCTGCATTTACAGTTGTTGGTATGGGACGTGCGAGGCTAGATTTTGAAGTCGTTTTTTACTCATGTGCAAGCAAAATGGATGTTGAGGTTTGTAATGCAACGAATTATTTTCTAGCTTTCTTTGATATTCCTTCAAGCATGTTTCAAGCATGCTGTCCAATGTTCCATTACTAATTACTGGTGATTTTAACATTCAAGTTGATGTAAGCTCATCATAATCAAGGTCATTTAGATACCTCCTCGAATCACTCTGTTGTACTCAATTTGTAATTTTTAGTATTCATTTACATGGTCATACCCTTGACCTACTTATTTGTCGTGAGTCTGATGATATAATTGCTGGCCAACCATGGCCATGTGATTGCCTATTATCTGATCATATTCCTGTTATGTGCCATCTCAATGTAAACCATTATTGGCTGACAAACTTGTGCCGTATCGCAAATACTCCTGTATTAATACTAGAATGTTTAGTATAGATCTTGCAGAAAGTATACTCTGTCAAAATTTACATGTACCCAGTGATATTTTCGATCTGGCTTCCTTGTATGATATCATACTCAGATAATCATGCTCCTTTATTTTCAAAACGAGTAGTTGCCCGTCCTCATGTGCCATGGTACACGGACGAGGTTAGAGCAGCAAAGAAGCAAAGAAGCAAAGAAGAAAAGCACAGAAACGATGGTCTAGAACACGATCTGATCACGATCTGAATGAGTACAAGAAAACTCGCAATGCAGCATTGTATGTTTTGAACGCTGCTCACAGAACTTATCATAAAGATTTAGTAACACATATCAAAGATGACTCAAAGGGCTTGTTCACTGTCATCAAACCTCTGCTTAATGTTTCAAACAAACAACCAGTGATGCCATGTAACATTGATAAAAGATTTTTGTGAATGACTTGGGAGAATTCTTTCATTACAAGGTTCTAAACATTCACAGTGAAATTCAAACTGGCATAGGTTTGATGGATAGAATGGATACTGATTCATCAAGTCTTGTTCCAGTACCTGATGGTATCAAGTTTGATATTAGTTTAGACTTTTATCTGAACAGGAAATAGGGAAACTTGTGATGAAGCTCAGCAAGAAGTCTTGCTCTGCTGATGCGATTCCAACAAAGATTATCATGCAATATATTGATTGTATACTGCCTGTGTTCACATCCGTGATCAATGTCACCTTGTCTACGGGCCACTTTCCTAAAGAATGGAAAGTCGCACTTGTTTCACCATTGTTGAAAAAACCAGGGCTTGATGTTGAATTTAGTAATCTTAGACCCATAAGTAACCTACAATACATTTCTAAATTGGTAGAAGGTACGTGCAGCCACACAACATATTTTACAGTTTATTAACAGTAATTCACTCCTTCCATCCAATCAGTCTGCATATAGACGATTTCAGAGTACAGAAAGGGCACTATTCAGGATCAAGAACAATATTCTGATTGCAATGGACATACAGAAAATCACCTTCCTGTTATTACTTGACTTGAGTAGTGCCTTTGAAACTATTGAGCATTCCAGATTACTAGATACTTTGAAGATTTTTTTTTTTTTTTTAAGGTCAGTTTTTATTCTTTTCTCTCTTGAAACAAATTATAATTATAGTACAAATTACAATCATCATATGTAACTCTCACTGCAAATGTGATGACATTATAAATCAGTATAAATTTTTGTCTTACAAACGGCTTCAAAAGAAACTTACATAGTTAGTTCATATACATCATATTTGAAACAAAAATTCATATTTTCAAAGAAAACATATGCAGTTGTATAATCCAATTTTTTTTTTTTTTTAACAATGTAGCAACTTATACTTCTTTTTATACTGTTGTCCTGAGAGAAAAGTTTTCTCTTTTTGTTAACCCTACCCTACCCGACCTCTCCCTTATCCCCATCCCCCCCCCCCCCTCTTAACCGGTGGACGACTGGCTCTGGGTTCCAATTGTTTGTCTAATACTCAGGTTTTCCCATTTAGAAAAATGAATAGTGAGAGTTCCCCTCATTGCTGCCAATTTCCTTTCTTCTACTTTATCCCCTATTATACTATTCTTTATTTCATTAAAAGAGGGTGGTTTTTTAAGTTCTCTATTTCTATAAATCAGATGTTTAACAAGAATTAAAACATGATTTATTAATTGATATTTTCCTTTATTTCTCTCCTCTTTCCCATACAGAATTTCCTCCAAACTACAGTTATGTATTTCAAAGTCTAAAAATCTCGCGCACATTTCCCACACTGATTGTGCAAATTCACAAGTATAGAATAAATGTTTATATGCTTCTTCATCTTTTTCGCAAAATGAGCATAAGTTAGTCGAGACAAGACCAAAACGGAAGAGGTGATGGTTTGTATATAATATATTATGTATAAGTTTGAACTGAAACTCTCTTAATCGACTGTTAAGTGTACACTGTCTTAGTCTTAAAAATATGTTTTCTATTTCCTTACAGGAAAAACCATAGTTCCTTCCAATTCTCTCAAAAACCAAAGGTTTAAAATCATCTTTCTTTATTAATTGTACATAAATTTGTTTTGATTTCAAATCAGCTATATTAGTTGTTTTCTTCCCCAAAGTGAAATCAGTTCCAGAATTATTGTTTTCTTCTCCCTTTCTAAAATTATTTTTCCAACAAACTGGTAAACAGGCATAAAAGTGCTTGATCTTTTCAATTTCATTTACTTCAACACCTAAATCGATAAAATGCCTGTCACTTTTTAGTTTACCATCGTTTTCCAGAATATGTTTTAATTTGTAAATTCCTTTGTCATATAACCTCTTATCGTATATACAACTTCCTTTATATCGAATAAGTTTATTATTAAAAATTACCACATCACCAATGTCTATACTCCTTATATGTCTCGTATTCACCCAATCTTCTAATAAATCCATATAAAATTGTGGAGCTGTCACTTTTAATAAACTTGGTATATAGTCACATGAAAATATCAAATCTCCACCCACGTGTTCAGTGACAAAGTTAAAATATTGTTTCCATTTCATGTCTTCATCTTTGTTTAGAAGTTTTTGAATCCACATAATTCGCTGCGATTTAACTTGTGCAGAAAAATTTAACATCTTTAACCCCCCTTGGTTATAGTCTAAGAACGTGGTGTTTCTATTGATTTTATCTGTTTTTCCTTTCCATATGAAATCAAAAGTTAATTCATCCAGTGAATCATAAACCCATTTTGGAACAGGAGTAAGTGACGCCCGATAAAGAACTTTAGAATAAATGTGCACTTTCAATAGTTGAATCTTACCCATGAGTGTTAAATCCCTTTGCTTCCAAAAATTTAAAAGTGTTTTTATTTTACTTAAGATTTCTTTATAATTTAGATCTTCTTTCTTGTGTTCATCGAGGGAAAAGAAAATCCCTAAAACCTTAAGAAAGTCAACTATTTCGCCAAAAGCAAAATCACAATCTAAACGTTGACATGAACCTAACCTTAATATTTTAGTCTTGTCGTTGTTTATTTTCAGTCCAGAAATTTTTTCGAAATCTGCAAACAATACTTTTAACCTATTAATTGATTTTTTATTGCGAACAAAAATTGTCATATCATCCGCATAAAGTACTAGTTTAGTTTCCTTATCTCCAAAATTAATTCCGTCCACCAATTTATCTATTCGTAATTTGTGTGCCATTACTTCAATACACAAGATAAAGAGGTACGGAGAAAGAGGGTCTCCCTGTCTTACTCCCCTTTCTACTTTGAAATAACCAGTGGACCCTCCTTCATTTAATACACAACTTAGAGTGTTCATGTATAAAACTTTAACCCACTTTTGAAAGGACGGACCGAAACCAAATGACGACAGAACTTTTTGAAGAAATTGATGTGAAATTGAGTCAAAAGCTTTTTCGAAGTCTACAGCTAACAAAAAACCAGATAAATTGTAACGGGATGTATGAAAAATAATATCATCTATAATGCGAATGGCCTCACCAATATTCCTCCCTTTCATGTAGCCCACCTGATCTCCCATAATGATCTCATTTAATACTTTCTTGATTCGCTTAGCCAAAATTTTTGTTAAGATTTTATAATCGACATTAAGAAGGGAAATGGGTCTATAATTTTTCAGTGAAAAGGGATCTTTCCCATCTTTAGCGATTAACGTAATTACAGCTTGTTTTTGAGACGATGCTAATTCTCCTAATCTATATGCTTCATTCGAGGCATCTTTAACTAAATCTCCAATATTCGGCCAAAAGGTACGATAAAATTCTGAAGAAAAACCGTCATTTCCAGGTGATTTGTTCTGTTTTAATTCTTTTAAGATTTCTAGGCATTCTTTATTACTTATAGATCCTTCACAGTATTCTCGAGATTTTTCAGTCAATTTCGGTAAACCTTGAAAGAAACTATTATAACAATTATCCGAGCACTCGTACTCTACTTTACTGTACAACATGCTGTAAAACTTCCGGATTTCTTCAGTTATCCTTTTTTCATCGCAGCAAATAGCACCATCTGAGGTTTTAATTTTTTTAATAGTACTCTTTCTTTTGTTATTTTGCATTAATTGATTGAAATAACGCGAATCCCTTTCTCCGCTTTCGTACCACGAGGCTCGTGATCGAATCCTAATTCCTTCATTTACATAGCTATAAACTTCCTTTAATTTCTTTTTTGTATTTTCCAATTTTTCTAAAGTATCTGCATTAGTGCTTTCCGTCAATTGTTGTTCTAAACATTGTATTTCTTTTTCTAAATCTGTTCTTATTGTTTTTCTTTGATCAGCCAATTTTTTTGAAAATTTTTGTGTAAAGCTCCGAATTTTCATTTAAAAAAAATCCCATAACAACCTTTTGTCTTTTATTTTAATTTGCAGTTCGTTTTTTAATTGACAAATTTTCTTTTTTAACTCTCTAACATAATCTTCATTTTCACATAAACTATTATTGAATTTCCAATATGACCCTTTTCTTCCATTCGTTTTATTGACTGTTTTGTCAAATAAACGTAAAAATATTGAATGATGATCAGGGGCAACAGATGGAATTATATCGCACTTCATAACCATTTCCTCTAGACATTCTGATATTATCCAGTAATCTAGTCTACTTTGCATAAAGGGATTGTTTTGCATATAAGTGAATTGCCTTTTTAAAGAATGCCTACATCTCCAAATATCCAAAAGCTGCAAATCTTCCATGAATTTTTCAAATTCTCGATTAAATCTTTTCGAAATCCTGTTTAAAGATTTCCCGTTATAATCAAATTCAATGTCCCTAATCATGTTAAAATCACCACCTATTATAACCGGGTAGTTATCTTTATTTAACTTAGCCAGATTATTGCGTAATTTTCGAAGAAATTGCAATTGATCACTCTCAAAATTTCTTGTTGGAAAATACACATTGCCTAAAATCAACCTAACACCTTGAAACTTACAGTCTATAAAAATATATCTACCCTCACTGTCTTTTAAGACTTGCAATATCTCAATATCTATCCTCGGCGCAATCAAAACGAGAACTCCTTTACTGTGATTAGAACCATGACTAAAATAAGTAGAACCCTCCCACATTGAAGCCCACTTGTCCTCACAATCGCTAGTACTAAATGTTTCTTGTAGGAAAACAATGTCCGCCCCTTTATCTTTACACCAGAAAAATATGCGTTCCCTTTTATCTCTGTCCCTGATCCCTTTCACGTTGAGGGAGAACAATTTACAATTAATCAGAACATCCATAACCTATCACACACAAGAAAATTTAACCCAGTCCCAGAGCCAATCCCCCACATTAAAGGACCCCACGAAAAGCAAGAACGAAACCCCGTCATCTGGGAAAGAAACTGATACATGTAAGGCATGCAATATTGCAGCTCCCCCGCCCCACCCCTCCCACTCTAAAAATTTCTATTTAAAGGTAACATTCCCAAAATAAGGCTATAAAGGATTATGTACCCTCTCCACATTGAAGGTGCTATAATAGCCTGACTTACAGAATACACAAAATAAATGCTTCCTTGCAATTATAAAAAAAAAACATGTCATGTACGACAATCTTTGAAGGCTCTTGAATCTATTAATCACAAATTGATTAAGTATTCAGGAGTAAATTACATTCCAATGATCAACATATAAAAAGGGAACATCCTTAATAATCACAGGGTTGTAAACCAGTATCTTCCCATATAATAGCTTAACTACCAAGTAAATACCAACATGAAAAACATGCAGCTGGTATGTACACCTGGGAACAACCAATGTATTTAAATTTGGATTTAGGATAAGAATTATCCGCATAACCTTCTACTATGCGCCCTTTTCACTCTGTATATTTTCATCTTTCTTAGTCACACAGAAAAGAAATGCTTGACAATCTATTCCTTTGAGGCTTTTGAAGCAACTGCAATTTCAATTTCACCAATTGATGGACGTGTTCTAAGAATATTAAATTTCACAGATAAACAAAAAGATAACATTCTTAAGACGCATGTAGTTCTAAGCTTAAATACTTCTCAAACATAAGGACATTTGACTTGGCAACAGCCCTGAAAAAAAAGCAATTAAATTTGACTAAGAATAAGAGTTATCCATTTACATTCCAATGCTCTCCGAAACAACCTCTTTTCTTTTCTTATTAAAGAGTGATACATTTCACCTAACCAACAGTCTCACAATAATAACTACAGACCCTTGGAATTTGCATGCATATAAAAAAGTTTTTTTTTTAAACAAAAAGATGACATTCTTGAGACGCATGTAGTTCGAAGCTTAAATATTTCTCAAACATAAGGAAATTTGACTTGGCAACAGCCCTTAAAAAAAAAAATGAAGCAATTATTTGACTAAGAATAAGAGTTATCCATTTACATTCCAATACTCTCCGAAGCTACATCTTTTCTACTCTTATTAAGGAGTGATGTATTTCACCCAATCAACAGTCTCACAATAGAAACTACAGACTCTTGGAATTTGCATGCATATAAAAAGTTTTTTTTAAACAAAAAGATGACATTCTTGAGATGCATGTAGTTCGAAGCTTAAATACTTGTCAAACATAAGGAAATTTGACTTGGCAACAGCCCTTAAAAAAAAAAAAAACAATTATTTGACTAAGAATAAGAGTTATCCATTTACATTCCAATACTCTCCGAAGCTACATCTTTTCTTTTCTTATTAAGGAGTGATGCATTTCACCAACAGTCTCACAATAATAACTACAGACCCTTGGAATTTGCATGCATATAAAAAAAAATTGAAAAAAAAAATTTAAACAAAAAGATGACATTCTTGAGACGCATGTAGTTCGAAGCTTAAAAACTTCTCAACCATAAGGAAATTTGACTTGGCAACAGCCCTGAAAAAATAATGAAGCAATTATTTGACTAAGAATAAGAGTTATCCATTTACATTCCAATACTCTCCGAAGCTACATCTTTTCTTCTCTTATTAAGGAGTGATGCATTTCACCCAATCAACAGTCTCACAATAGAAACTACAGACTCTTGGAATTTGCATGCATATAAAAAGGTTTTTTTTTTTCTTTTTCCCCCCTCTCCTCTAGAACTGTCAAATAGATTTTCCATTGAGAGAACAAAAGCATTTCCAGTATGCTAATAAGTGTATTGCTTCTCGTGACATAATAGATAAGTACACCTGAAAAAAAAATGAAGCAATTATTTGACTAAGAATAAGAGTTATCCATTTACATTCCAATACTCTCCGAAGCTACATCTTTTCTTCTCTTATTAAGGAGTGATGCATTTCACCAACAGTCTCACAATGATAACTACAGACCCTTGGAATTTGCATGCATAAAAAAAAAAAGATTTAAACAAAAAGATGACATTCTTGAGACGCATGTAGTTCGAAGCTTAAATACTTCTCAAACATAAGGAAATTTGACTTGGCAACAGCCCTGAAAAAAAAAAAAAAAAAAAAAAAAATGAAGCAATTATTTGACTAAGAATAAGAGTTATCCATTTACATTCCAATACTCTCCGAAGCTACATCTTTTCTACTCTTATTAAGGAGTGATGTATTTCACCCAATCAACAGTCTCACAATAGAAACTACAGACTCTTGGAATTTGCATGCATATAAAAAAGCTTTCTTTTTTTTTTCTTTTTTTTTTTCCCTCTCCTCTAGAACTGTCAATAGATTTTCCATTGAGAGAACAATAATATTAGGTGCACAGAAGCATTTCCAGTATGCTAGTAAGTGTATTGCTTCTCCTAACATAATAGATACAAAATGCTGATCTACTTTTGATCTGCTATAGAAGGCATGATGTACATAAATTACAACCAAAACTGTTAAATACTCTCAGTTCTATATATCAATTTTGTTTTCAGACTCTCATCTTTTCTTTATCTTCTTTATCTTCTCCCTCACACTGTTCAGAGACTGCATCCTTTTCCATCATATTCCTTTACCTACAATAATATTACAATGGTTACCTATTATTAAAGCTTTGGTTAACATAACATTTCTTCACTCAAGGCAGTCAATCAGACTGCAAGTTATATAAAAGACATATCAATCACAACTTATTATTGAACATGTGCCTGACTTACGTAGCATCAAATGCAGTTAGGGGTTTAAACTAAATACCTCAAAACTGGGCACGCTGTGAGATAAACCTCAATTATCTGTATCACTTTCATAAATAGAGAGTAACTCTATACTGATATGAAACTGGCATGATAAATTTGCCAACATACTCTAGTGAGATACATTTTATGTATATCATTAGTCTTCTTTTCTTTTCAATCTCTTTTGTTTTTATAATTGTACATCTTGCATCTATGTTTCCCTAGGGGCAGACAAGAAGGGAAAAAAATATGCATTTGGTCTAAAAGCTTGACCTAATATGAACTCACTGATTGATATGAACTCAAATTGATTTTTAAAAAAATAAAAAAAATTATATCAATCATTTGTTTTACTCTGTTTTCGTCTGCTACACAGGGACGTGGAATAAAAACCAAAATCCCCTTTTCAGTTCTCTATATAAATTTCTGTTTTTAAGCTTTTGGAATTAAACAAAAAAAACAAAAAAAACAAAAAAAATCCTTTTATCTTCAACATTTCTTTACATGGTTCAGGTGCTACCACAGTCATTTTCTTCATAAAGTAATATCGCACTACATAATTCCTTACTTCAGTCAGAACAGTCAGAAGATATGTTGCGGTATCGATGGTTGCTCTCGGCTGGATCGAGTCATATTTGTCTGATCGACATCAAAAAGTTAAAGTTAATGGCATTGTCTCTGACTCTTTCCATGTGCCCTTTGGTGTGCCACAGGGCTCTCGGCTTGGCCCTTTGCTTTGTATGTTGTACACAAGTACTCTAATCAAGAGCACTCAGGATAATTTTCCTGAAGTCTCTTGTCACTGCTATGCAGACGACACGCAATTATTTATATCCTTTAGACTATCCCCTAGTACTCAAGATGCAAGTGTTTCAATGTTCGAAAAGTGTGTTGATTTTATTCATAGATGGATGCTTCATAATAATCTAAAGCTAAACGATAGTAAAAGTGAGTTTTTGGTTGATAGGAACTCCTTAACAGATCTGAAAAATAAGCATTGACGGTGTAAAATTTGGATCCTCCAATTAGTATGGAATTTAGGAGTATACTTTGACACTAATTTGAACATGGAAGCACATGTTAAGAATATATGCAAATCAACATACTATCTTCTGTAAAATCTCAGACGTATCCGCAAATATTTTGATCAAGAAAGTATGAAATCGGTTGTACATGCTCTTATCACAAGTAAGCTTTATTATTGTAACGGGTTGCTGTTTGGAATGCCTGATTCTCTGATAGCTAAGTTACAAAGAGTCCAAAGTGCATGTTCAAGACTTGTATATCGTCGGTCGAAATTCACTTCAACCGCACTTCTTCTGAGAGAAATCACCTGGTTGCGGCAAAACTAAAGTAACTCTCGGGGACCGTGCTTTTGCTATTGCTACCCCTAAACTATGGAATAGCTTGCTAATAGAAATACAAGGCACTACAATTCTCAATGTTTCCAAATCTAATTAAAAAACTTATTTGTTCAATTGAGAGATCTTATTTGTAGAACTTAGTAAAAAAAAAAAAAGAGCTCTTAAGTATAGTACAGGAGCCAGGGGGGGGGGGGGGGGGGGGGTTCAACCTAGCTGGGAAGGAAACCAATTTTCATGTGCACAGATGTAAATATCGCATACCTTCACATAACAAATTGACCGTCTGGCATGTTGTAAGTGGTGGGTGTGGCCAGGGGGACGCCCCCAACCAAAAAAGTGGCCCTTTTGACGACAAAATAGTATTTTGTAAATAATATTTTAAGGAAACCTTGAACCACCATGAGTTTGGTGTCATATGAAAGAGAGTTAAATTATCTAAATTTTGATATCAATTTTAAAGAATTTGGGATTAATTAACATCGCAAATTTAAGTAAAAAACATGATTTTTGTGATTTTTTTCGAAAAATTGAATTTTACCAAAAAACATTATTTTCCATATATCAAAATTGAAAAATCAATTTTTTTTAATAACTTTCCAGGAATTTGCTTATGTACAACGACAATATCCTGTGCAAGGGAGAGGTTTATAAATCATTTTTATAAAAAGTTATAGCAATCCAAAAGTATTGATTTGATTTCCACAAAAACAACATTTTTGCCCACATTTGTATTAACTGTATGCATGTACGTGCATTAGTGTACTAAGGACCTGTTTGGTGTGTTTACATCGAGTTTTAAAGATAACTTTGAACTAAAACCTCTAATCACCATGTATTTGGTGTCAAAAGATGGATAATTAAAATACCTTCATTCTGATATCAATTTCAATGAGTGATGTAATGTGTGAAATATAAATTTTGAGCCAAAAAGGTGCTTTATTGTAGATATTCCTCTGATTTTGGCCAGTATATCGGTATATTACTGTAACTGGACAAAAGTAATAAGACATTTAGTGGTGCAGAAAGTTCAAAGGATTTGGAGCACTGAGTGCAATTGATAAGGTTCTTCTTCTGTACTCTGGGATGTTTGAGGAAATGTGGACATTGGCAGTTGCCTCTCCCCCCCCCCCCCCCCCCCCGGCACCCCGCCCCCTTCCAGCCGTTTGTCATAATCTTGCCCATGCCCAAGATAAGTTAGTGCATCGATCAACATGAATATAATATAATATTGCCATATTTGGTTAATGCCCTTGCCTCTCCCTCCACCCCCCCCCCCAACCCGCCCCCAAATGGGGGGGGGGGGGAGGAAGGGAAAGGGAAAGAGGAGAGCTAAAAGGGAACAAAAACAGGAAGAAGAAAAGAAAAGGGTGAAAAGAAGGAGGAACAGTTGTGATTAATCCCGCCAAAAACGTGTGGATCGAAGGGGGGAGGCGAAAAACTCTTTCCCCCCCCCCCCCCCATCAAACTTAAAACAGAGAGAAGAATGGGAAGGGAAAGGAAAAGAGTGGAGAAAGGGAAAGAAAAAAAAGAGAAAAAGAAAGGTAGGGGGGATCAGTTGCGATTTTCCCCGCCAACAAGGTGTAGATCGGGGGGCCAGGGGAGGGCCACTGGCGTACTGATGGGGGAGGGGGCTTGGGGGAGACAGATCCTCCCAAGTATAATTCAAACATGGTTTATTTCTAATTCGATACCGCTGATTTACAAATGTTGCTGAAATAAAGAAAAAAAATCCGAAATTCGTACTCATTATGTAGTACATTATTATTTTTTATGCGTTTGTTGGAAAATGGCAAATTCCTAAAGAAAGAAAGAAAATATAATAACCTGCCTTTCTCACAAAATAATGAGGTGTCAAAATTTGTTCATCTGACCGTGAATAAATGCTTAAAAACCCCAGAGCTTTCGGGGGCTCTGCCCCCTGGATTTAGCCTAGTGCCCTAAGGCGGGCACCTGGATGTTCATCTGACGGTAATTCAATGCTTAAAACCCCTGAGCTTCTGGGGCCTCCGCCCCCTGGACCTCACGCCAATTAGTGTCCTGCCAGTGTCACAAATAAAGTATCAAAATTTGCTCATCTGACGGTAATTTAATGTATAAAACCCCTGAACTTCTGTGGGTTCCGCCCCTTGGACCCCACACTCATTTGTGTCCTGCCAGTGTCACAAATAAAGTATCAAAATATACTCATCTGACCGTAATTTATTGCCCCCCAAAACCTTAAGCTTCCGGGGGCTCCGCCCCCTGGAACCCCACGCCAATTCGTGATCTGCTAGTGTCACAAATAAGGTATTAAAATATACTCATCTGACCGTAATTTATTGCCCAAAACCCCTAAGCTTCCGGGGGCTCCGCCCCTGGAACCCCACACCAATTCGTGACCTGCCAGTGTCACAAATAAGGTATCAAAATATGCTCATCTGACCTTAATGTATTTCCAAAAACCCCTAAGCTTCTGGGGGCTCCACCCATTGACCCCCGCCGCAACGTTCAGCGGGGCCTGCATGTAAGAGTGGGGTGATGGGGATTTGTTTTTGGTCTACCCCTCCCCCCTCCCCAAACGTTTTTGCCACTGCCGGTGTCACCATTACGTACCAATATTTGGCTCGCATCATTTCAAATTTGGCCCCCCCCCCCCCCAAGAAATCTTGGATCCGCGCCTAGGGTATATATCTCTTATTTTTTTTTAAATATTATTCATATCAGGAAGGAGTGCTGGAAAGGGACGTTAAAAGTACAATTTGCCTTTCACATTAGTCAAGCAAGGTTTCTCTTAACAATCTATATCTATATGGCAGTCACTCCCCACCATTTAAATCGTCTGGCAATTGCCATTTGTGTATCGTTGACCTGTGGCGAATCTTTTCATATAGGTTCCATTTGGGTTTCCTTTAAAGCTGATCTAGCTCGATATTGAGGTTGGGGTATTTTAGGGACATCTGACAGACACCCCCACCAGGCGCGCCGGAAGCAGTTTGGGATTGGGGGGAGGGGGCAAACACTCCAGGGGCTCACCTTTCAGGGGCAGTGGTGTAATGAGCAAAAACGTTCTTGGGGGGCAGAAGAAAAATCTGCACCACCACCACTCTTACACGTTACATGCCGGCCCCGCTGAACGTTTTTCAAAGTAGAGTATTAACGATCAGGTAGAGCGGAGCAAGTGCAGCGTAAATTGAAGGTGAGGTCCAGGGTGCGGAGCACACGAATCCTCAGGGGTTTTAGGTATTTAATTACGGCCAGAAGAGCATATTTTGATACCTCATTTGTGACACTGGCAGGTCACTCATTCTTTCTTTCTCTCTTTCTTTCTTTTTCTCTTTAACATACTTTTTTTTTAAAGTGAGGGGGTGCTCGAGCCCTACACTTCTGCAGGCCCTGACATGAAGGCTTCTAAATAAGCATTTTTTTTGCCTAACTGTAAATTTGGGAGACTTGTCATTTTCCAACAAAAGTATAATTTACCCCCCAAAATGAAAAAAATTCACAGAAAATCATGTCATTTCAGCAACATGTTCAAAAAGACCATATGATTTATGCAAAAGGCATGATAGAACTCTAATGTAGACGGTGGTGTGCTATCAAAATTATAAGCTTGTACCTTATGACATTTTCCAATCATCAAATATTGTGAGATCCTTAGAAGTTCAAGGAGTGAGTAACGATTTTAAATTATTCATGGCTAAGCAGAAAAGATTTCAAATTGAAGTTGTCGAACCTTCTATTTGAAACACACAAAAAACTTAAACTGAGATTCAATCGAATCAAGTAGTTTCATAATGTTCCTTCAATTTTTGTACCGAATTACTTGAAATCGAGAGAAAAAATAACTTTGCATACCTAGCCGAAACTATTTTATGAGAAAAGTTTATGTCATTCTAATCTAATCACAATAGGAATTATGCGGATTATTGGTTGCTTACAAGCATACACGTGTTTTCTTAGTAAACCATTAAACCAACTATGGCAATAGTTGATCGATGCACTAACTTGGCTGGGGCATGGGCAAGATTATGACAAGCGGCTGGAAAGGGCGGGGTGGGGATGGGAGAGGGGAGAGGCAACTGCCAATGCCCACATTTCCTCAAACAACAGAAGAAGAACTTATCAATTGCAATTTGATGTTGGAGAATTTGCCATTTTCCAACAAACGCATCAAAAATGATAATGTACTACATATTAAGTAAAAATTTCGGATTTGTTTTTCTTTATTTCAGCAACATTTGTAAATCAGCGGTATCGATTTAGAAATAAACCACGTTTCAATTATACTTGGGAGGATCTGTCTCCCCCAAGCCCCCTCCCCCATCAGTACGCCAGTGGCCCTCCCCCTGGCCCCCCGATCTACACCTTGTTGGCGGGGAAAATCGCAACTGATCCTTTCTTTTTCTCTTTTTTTTCTTTCCCTTTCTCCACTCTTTTCCTTTCCCTTCCCATTCTTCTCTCTGTTTTAAGTTTGATGGGGGGGGGGGGAGAGTTTTTCGCCTCCCCCCTTCGATCCACACGTTTTTGGCGGGATTAATCACAACTGTTCCTCCTTCTTTTCACCCTTTTCTTTTCTTCTTCCTGTTTTTGTTCCCTTTTAGCTCTCCTCTTTCCCTTTCCCTTCCTCCCCCCTTTTGGGGGCGGGTTGGGGGGGGGTGGAGGGAGAGGCAAGGGCATTAACCAAATATGGCAATATTATATTATATTCATGTTGATCGATGCACTAACTTATCTTGGGCATGGGCAAGATTACATGTATGACAAACGGCTGGAAGGGGGCGGGGTGCCGGGTGGGGGGGGGGGGGAGAGGCAACTGCCAATGTCCCCATTTCCTCAAACATCCCAGAGTACAGAAGAAGAACCTTATCAATTGCACTCAGTGCTCCAAATCCTTTGAACTTTCTGCACCACTAAATGTCTTATTACTTTTGTCCAGTTACAGTAATATACCGATATACTGGCCAAAATCAGAGGAATATCTACAATAAAGCACCTTTTTGGCTCAAAATTTATATTTCACACATTACATCACTCATTGAAATTGATATCAGAATGAAGGTATTTTAATTATCCATCTTTTGACACCAAATACATGGTGATTAGAGGTTTTAGTTCAAAGTTATCTTTAAAACTCGATGTAAACACACCAAACAGGTCCTTAATACACTAATGCACGTATATGCATACAGTTTATACACATGTGGGCAAAAATGTTGTTTTTGTGGAAATCAAATCAATAACTTTGGATTGCTATAACTTTTTATAGAAATGATATATAAACCTCTCCCTCGCACAGGATATTGTCGTTGTACATATGCAAATTCCTGGAAAGTTATTAAAAAAAATTGATTTTTCAATTTTGATATATGGAAAATAATGTTTTTTGGTAAAATTCAATTTTTCGAAAAAAATCACAAAAATCATGTTTTTTACTTAAATTTGCGATGTTAATTAATCCCAAATTCTTTAAAATTGATATCAAAATGTAGATAATTTAACTCTCTTTCATATGACACCAAACTCATGGTGGTTCAAGGTTTCCTTAAAATATTATTTACAAAATACTATTTTGTCGTCAAAAGGGCCACTTTTTTGGTTGGGGGCGTCCCCCTGGCCACACCCACCACTTACAACATGCCAGACGGTCAATTTGTTATGTGAAGGTATGCGATATTTACATCTGTGCACATGAAAATTGGTTTCCTTCCCAGCTAGGTTGACCCCCCCCCCCCCCCCCCCCCTGGCTCCCGGTCTAGTAGTGCAGCTGAATATATTTTGAATAAAAGCTGCGCTATATTAATTTATTATTAATATTATTAAGACAGACCTCACTTTTGAATTTGTATTAATTGAAAGACGTTTAGATAAGATTTAAACATAATCATATCGTGGACCACATTAATTATTATTTGTATTGCACAATATATCATGACATTTGTATAGATTTCATGGATCTATACAGTGCAGTGGTTAAAAGGTTTTATAACTATTTTAAAACGTGTTGATAATTGTGTGGCTATCGAAGCTAACCTGGTCTTTATATAATATCTATACATTCATGCATGTGTTTTAGATTTACTTTAAAACGCCGTTTGTGAATATTATTGAAGATCACTCACAGCAATGTCTAACAGGAGATTTCCGAAAAGAAAAGGCATGGTTGTTCTCCCCTGTTTTTAAATCCTTCTTCATTATTGCAGATAACTTTCATTGCCATAAGGGGTGGTGAAGTTCCTCTGATCAGAGTATACAACATTCAAATAGATGAAACAACATATATAGGTAAGTATTTGAAAGATACATTACACTAGAAGTATAGGTGCACGTAATGCCACAAAGTTTAATCTACAAAAGATCTAACTTGTTATGAATCTAAAGAGAACGACTGAATTAATAAAACCCCATTTAAATAAATCGTAATAGAGATGTGATTCTAACACGATAGGAAATACTTTCAAGAAACAAACTAAAGTGCAATGTCAGTAGTCAGTACCCTTTTTCATTGCCTTTTGAAACCCTGTCCGGATTACGTATAATATATATTTCATGTTCGCACGACCATGTCAATATGACGCCCATCGCAAACTTTACGATCCTCCTGCGATCGATTTTCTAGGTAATTATAATTATATCAGATATGGAAGTCTAAGCTAATATTATTTTCCTGATCTAATTTGTGAATAATATTGATAATGCTAACAACAGGAATTTTAGTGCATTTCATTTTACTACTAAGATTCACAGCCAATTCGGCTTCAAAATATATATAATCGGCACACTGGTCTGACGTCACTGTGAGCCACGATTTAGCCACTTCTCCTCAGAGGAAGCATGAACTCGCTTGGAAGTTACATTTTATTAATCATATGACTATTCAGATTCACGGTAATCAAGATTTTACACGTTTGAATGTCCATATGAAATGCTGCTGCAATTAATCAAAAATCGGATCATACAATATGATCTAATTTGTGAATAATATTGATAATGCTAACAACAGGAATTTTAGTGCATTTAATTTTTCTACTAAGATTTACAGCCAATTCGGCTTCAAAATACATATTTGCTTTACTGTTCTGACGTCACTGCGACTTTAAGCTGATTTAGCCACCCTTCCTCCGAGGAAGCATTAAGTCCCTTGGAGGTTCAGATAATCGGTCATTAAGATTTTACATGTTTGAATGTCCATATGAAATGCTATTGCAATTAATCAAAAATCGGATCATAGTAAGATCATATAGACAATGGGCTTTAATTAAATCGTCTCAGGTTCATTTCTTTAAATAGTCATTGCGATCTTATTCAATGTACTCCATTTTCAAATTACACAGATCCGCGTGTAACAAAACAGCCATCAACTGAATCATTCACTTCGACCACTTTAACCACTTCCTTAGAAGGTAAGTGTCATTTTCATTATTATAATATATCTAACATCTCAGATTTCACTAGATTATATTTCACCCCCAATTTTGTTCCATGTACCTTGGATATATAATACTCGGTATGATTTTTCTTTGCCAAGTGACTAAAAAGAAGAGGTAGGATTCTTCACTCAGTTCAAGTCAATTAAATTCAACTCTATTCAATTTCGTCATCATCGGAGCTTTTATTTGCCAGGGGCCTTTTGTAATGTATATTTTAATACTAACAATAACAATTATAATAATGATATCGATAATAATAATATTATTTTTCTTTCTTCATTTAACACAAAGTAGGAAACATAATGTGATCATAAAAGAGAAATCTGTTTATATGATCGCAACTAGACGTGTTTAATTGGGTTATAATTGATACATCCGGGTAATTCGTATTAAAAAAGTAGAACATGAGGCAAGGTAAATGAAACCATTATCATAAAGATGATGATACTAATAATGATGATAGAAATAACAAATGATTATGATAAGGATTTGTAAAGTGCCGTTTATTTAACATTTTTATTCCGAGGCACAAAAGAAGAAAAAAAAAGGTGTGCATGGTGGAAGAAGAAGAGTCATATGAAATGCTACTGTAAATTATTCCAAAAATCATAATCAAGTCAGATCTTATAGTGTCCGGTGGGCTTCGGGCTAATGAAATTGTCTCAGGTTCATTTCTTGAAAGTCACTGCGATCTTATCCAATGTTCTCCCTCTTCAAAACACAGTTTCATCTGTAACACAACCATCAACTGAATCAACTAGCACTAACTTCCAGTCCAAATCACACACACCTACTAGCTCGACAGGTAATTCAACCACTTCCTTTAATAGAATGTAAATGTCATTTTCATAATTAGTATATAATTATCTGACTATTCTCCCTCACTTTGCTTTCACGTGACTAGAAAGAAGATGTAGGATTCTTCAATCACTTAAAGTCAAATCAATTTCGTTATTCTCGGAGCTTACATTGGCCAGCGGCCTTTGTAGCAATACAATATGATAAGGATAATAATAAATAAGCTTTCATTTAACATAAAGGGGTGGCAAACATATGTGATTATATATTTTGTCTTTATTTTTATTGTCTTCTACATTTATAAAGCGCATTGGTATTACCTTCGGTAATTAAATGCGCTATATAAGAGCTAACTATTATTATTATTATTGTTATTGTTTGTTAATCACGTTATATACACTATCGCAACTAGACGTTTTTAATTGGGTTATAATTGATACCTCCGGGTATTTCATATAATAAAGTAAGGCAAGGTAAACGTACTGAGCATCCATTCATTATAATAATGATGATGATTTTTATATTGCCGTTTATTTAAACCTTAAATTCCAAGGCGAGCAAGGAAAAATAGATGTGAAAGAAGAAAAAGGAGAGTCGGAATTTACGGTGCCATATTCTCTACATGCTCTACCTCCATCTCTGGACTCAATTACATTTTGTATTTACTGTTCTCCCAATATATGCATGGATATTTTGGTAAATGGTAACGATGCTAGATACTTGTTTTACACACAGCTCCGTATGCAGCTATAGGCGGTGGAGTAGCAGCAGCAGTAGTGGTAGTATGCATCATTATCATCATTCTCGTTTATAGATGCAAGTGAGTATGGTTACATTCTAAGGTTATAAATAGTCCTTTAAATGTAAATTTCAGGTACAGATGAGAATTCAATTTCAATCAATCATCAGTGTCATGCTATGGACACATTACCCAAAAGTAGCCTGCTCGGCGGCCGAGCGGCGAGTTTTTAGCCAATTTTGCTCGGCCACCGAGCGGCGGCCGCCCAGGCACCGTTTTTTTTTAGGCATCGCTCGGTCGCTGCTGAAGTTTTTGGGCGGAGTTAAAATTCGGGCGGCGCCTGCTAACTTTCACTCCCCGCCCAAACTACGCTCGGAGATTGGGCGTTCGCCGCCCGGGCGCCGACCTAATCGAGCGTTAATCACCGTCGAGCGATTTAGGTCAAAAATCGAAGCCGCTAGGTCAAAGGCTTTCGAGTAGTCGCCGCCCGGTCGCCGCTGGGAGATCAGTCGGTCACTGGGCGGTGAGTTCAAAATCGGTCGGCAGCCTTCGACCTAGCGGCTTCGATTTTTGACCTAAATCGATCGGCGGCGAACGCTCGATTAGTTCGCTGCACGGGCGGCGAACGGCCGGGCACCGAGCGTATTTTTAGAGCCCCGCCGGTCACTGGCCGGCCGCCATGCAATATCTTTAAAATCAGCCGGCGGCCGGTGGAAGACTGCTCGGGAATCGGTGGGTCACCGGTCGGTCACTGGCATCACTGCCGGGACACCGCGCAGAAAAGCTCCGCGATTTCGCCCAGTTTTGGCCAAAAATCGAGCGGCGACCGACGGGAAATCGACAGGGCACCGCCCAGGCATCGCAGGCGCTCTACAGCCTGCTCGCCTGATCGCAGGGCGATGCCTAAATTCCAGCGGCGACCGAGCATGCTACTAATCGGTCGGTCGCCGCTCTGATTTGTGACCATAGCTTTACGTCAAAAAGCTTTAAATAGGCAGTTATAAGCTTTTTGCAAGAGGTTCATCCTCCATTTTCAAAAAGGTCACATCATATTTCAAAATGTTAAAAGCGAGGTAAAACAACTTTTTGGGGGGAAGAAAAGAAAATACAGCCAGATAAACTCTCTGACAAAAACCAAACTGTTAATCATTATTTGCAAACAGTATATTGGTGAAATAATTCAGTCAGTGAAAATAAGCCTACCCGGCCATGATAGCTGACAAGTATTGTTTCTTCTCCTTACTTATTGCCTCTCTCCTTACTAGGTGCAAGCCGCAACAAGACCCAAACAATGGTTCCGGTCTCGAGGAGATGGCAGGTGAAGAAGCACCACCTCCTGGGTACGAGACTACGACTTTGGCTTTTCCCGAAGCTTCTGGCAGTGACTCTTTGCGCATGAACATGGAGGTAAAATATCCAGAATCGAGCCGCTAAAAAACAAATTGACCAAGAATCCGGGGGGGGGGGGGTGTGTGGATGTTTCACAAAAACTAAGATCGCCTCTAAGTTGGACTTAACTATGGCAGGCCATTCATTCCACTGGTTGCTCTCACCATTCGTCTCGCAATCATTAGATAATATTTTTTCCTTCAATAATTGATGATAAAAAAGTACATTCTGTAGATTTGAGACCATAATTTGAACGTACGTCCCTTAATTGAGAGACCAATGCCAGTAAATGGTGAGAGAAATATTATTGTAAGTTGGTTTCAGTCGTTGTGAAACACCCCCAGGACTCATACTTCATCTTCGATTAGAAAATCCACGGGATACCTCTTTATCAATACATTCTTTGTAATGTCTGCCTGTAAGATGTATGTCTTCATAATTCTAAATAATTTGTCTTGTTTGGCATCAATAAAAACCTCCATAATATAATTATCGTCGCTCTGCAACTGACAGAACTAAAATGATCATTCCCAAACTCAGACCCTCATCAACTGAAAGATGTTTTAAAGTGGCTGCATCGAATATGTGGAACGACGTCGCACTTTTCATCAGTAACTCAAAATAAGAACTCGTCTTTTTTTTTAAAAGGTCACCTCCCTCCCCCCCCCCCCTTCCGTGATATAAATGATTTGATTTAATTATGTTCTCAATAATGGTTCTATTATGCTTATTTTATTATTCTTTGTAAGCTTTTTATTTTTGCTTTGGTATTTTTGCTTTGGTATTTTTGTGTATTGGTTTTAATTTAACGCCTCTAAATATTGGATATTACTATCATTTTATATCTTTAAGAACGACCAGCAAGGTGAGATCGAGAATGAATATTTAACGCCCCGAATGAAGAGAGGGACCATGCTACAAGCAGAGTATGTCAACATGAATACCAGAGACAACCCAGTAGTCATGGTAACGGAGGATATCTACGAAAACATGGCGGACAATGCCGCAGGTAAACACGTCGTAACTTCGAAGGAAGCGGAATATTCGGTTGTAATCTAAAGCTCAAAGGAGAGAAATCTGAATTCATTATTTTATAGGCTCAAAGGTAATGCTGAAAAACATCCCGGAAAACTTCATATACAATTTGTGATGCTCAAATCAGCCCTGGCCTGCAAATAAATGCCGGAACCTCGATGTTCTCATCGATTCGAACATGACAGTGTAACTAGTGTAACTAACTGGGCGGGGCTTAACGTGACCTCGAGCGAAAGGAGACCAGACTGTAGAGTTTCAGGATTACTTTCTTCTGTTTTATAATATGGACATCCTTGAATTTATATGATGATTATTTATATGACGTTTCTTGTGTGGGGAAACTTTGAAATTTATACGATGATTTTTTTATACGACGTTTCGTTAAAGAGTTTCGCGATAAATTGTTTTGTGTGTGGACACGCTGTCTAAATCATAATATATCCCACACATGTATAGCCATTCAGATTCCAACTCTGCAACCTTTGCACATACAAAAATTTGTCTCACCTCCCTGCTGACCTGACGCGTAAGTTTACTGAAACATTGGACTTGGTTCATTCTCTTATTCCTTTCCGGTAAGACTTTAAAATTCTCTTCTAATACATCTTCCTGACTACCAGCTAGTCAGCTACAACGCCTCCCACAACTCCATAGACTCAGTGGCCAGACTTGTAGCTCTCACTACAGGCACCACTCACATCTCACCCATCCTTCATCAGGCACTGCACTGGCTTCCTGACCGCCAGCGTATCATCTTCAAAGTCATTCTTCTCGTCTATCAAGCTTTTCATTGCACTGCACCCTCCGACATACAAGACCTACGAACCACCACGACGACTCCGCTCTGCTCACACCTAACTTCTTTGCATCCCACGTTCACGTCAATCCTGGGCCGTGAAGGCGATCGCTTTCAAGTTCTGGCCCTGAAGTGTGGAACACACTCCCTCCTCCCCTCCGAAATGGAATAACCTCTTTATGTTTCGAATATCATTCTACATGTAAATAGTAAGGCCAAAAAAACAAAACATGTTTAGCGTCCTGTTTTTTTTTTGAAAAATAGGAAGGAGGAGGCCCTTTTTTTCAAAGTGGCCGCTCAAAATGGCCGCTCGGTACATTTACCTGACAGTCCGGCCATTTTTCAAGATGGCCGCCGACATTTTTTTATATTTTAAAATCAGAAATACATCCATTTTAACATTTTTTTCATGTTTTTTTTCTTTAATTTTTTTTTTTTTTTTTAATTAAAACATTTCATTTAAAAAAATCAAAAAAAGAAAGAAAAGGAGGCGGCCCCCCAAAAAGGAAGCAGGTGGGTACGCTAAACATGTTTATTCTTTTAAATGGCCTAAATGCTTAATTCTGTAACTTGAATCGAGGTATGGAGAAACAAGATAATCAGTTAAATTATACTGGAGGCGCACACAAGTAGTTAATTCCAGTCAACTTAATTGTATTGTATTAGTAACATTTTATTCTAGTTCTACTTTTAAGCTATTAAACATGTTGAATAATTATACTGAGTTAGACAGTACTACTTGTGCGCTTAGATAAATGTACTTATTGTGATTATTGTTATATATCTATTAGTGTATCCTAACTCTTATACTTTTGTGATTATGATGATGATACAGGTGCCATTGCCCCTACATTTTGTCTTCCTTTTTATTGCTATTATTATTATCATTAGTAATTATGTTCTCATTTTCATTATTATATAATGGTATTAGTACTAGCATTAGTATTAATATATATATTTATTCTCTCTCTTAAATTATGTTCGAAAATATACAGTGAAATTAGATTACAGGCGGCGACATGTTTAAAGAGCAAACGCTTTTGTGTCGGGAGTGCCGTATAAAACCTAAAGAAAAACAAACAAGAAGCCAATACATTTTAAATTCAAAAAAGTTATTATGGGCATAAAATGAATGACAGAAAAAGCATTAGTTGAAAAATACACTGATAAATAAATGCACACTCTTGATATTGTGTAATTTTACTTAAAGTTAAAATATGAAATCAGAATGTAATTGTTATACCCTTGTCTTTGGATGTACTCCGAAGTTTTTGCGGATAACCCTATTTAACATCAGATAAGTTATATTTGTATGGTATGAACTCCCCAAAACTAATCTAGTAATTAAGAACATTATGGAAGGATCAACGAACAGTGCAACTTTCTTCAAATGTATTTTGTACATTGCACAAATCTTCATATCATGCATGAACATTATAATGACGTGTTTAAACACGTTAAATAGAACGTGGCTCTATTTCTTGTAGAGAAGCTTTTATGTATCTGAATATGGTATGACTGTATTTCATAGTTCATACATTAATGGTTGAGAAAAAAGAACATGAGTGTATTTTAGGCTGATGTCGAATATTACATTTTTAATCAGAATCACAGCTATTTCGTTGTTTCATAGACTGGTATGTATGTAGCTGTGAAAAGTATGAATGTTCTTTGATGAGAGTTATAAGAAAATATTTTGGTAAAGGGAATAATACTCTTGTCATAATCAGATATCAGTTTGCTCTGTATAAACTTACACATTATTGACAATTTCTCTCTTTCCGAAGAATATAATTCAAGATAGCGCCATCATGTGTTATGAGAAACAAAAGTTGATGGCTCAGAACTTCAGGACTGGTTTGCAGGCCTATATAACAATATAGTGACCTTTGAGTGAGGAGGTCTAGTCTCTATACCTTTTTATTTAAATCAGCCATTAAAGGTACTATGTCCCTTTTGCAGTCAACCTCAATTGCTGTAGAACTTTGCAGGAATTATGAATATGTCATGTATGTCCTATCTGTGAAATTTAAACGTTAGCAGTGTCCTCATATTCGAATTATGCAAGGAAACCCGTTTACTTGCTAGACTTCACTGTCAGACACTATTGAGTGTCTGACTGGCTTTTTTTCTTCTTTGGTAATAACATACATGAAAAGAGTTGTCTACATCAATAACCCACTTCTTGTGATGGCCAAGATTAAACTGATTGAATCTTTGCACAGCATAAAACGTATGACCATTCGGTACAATTGTCTGAAAATCAAGACTATTACTTTTGGGTTCTATAGCCCTAAAGTCGATTTGACAACTAATAGTCGTTATTTTCCCACTAGAAGACATTTTCAAGCCCCAACTTTTTTAGGGAAGTTCTAAATTAGTATTATCTTTCAAATGCAGTTGGAATTTAACTTTTTCATTTTTTGGCCTGCAAATGGGACATAGTACCTTTAACACGGAAAATTGATAACTATCGGAGCAATTTATACCGAAATTCCAGTACTCACGTTATCATGTTTAACATTTTATTTATTTATTTAGAGAGAGAGAGAGAGAGAGAGAGAGAGAGTAGGGAAAAAAAGAGAAAGAGAGGGTTCTATAAGAAGAGAAGAGAGAGAAAGAGAAAAAAGAAAGAGAGACAGAGAGAATGAGAGAGAAAATGAGAGAGAAAGAGAGAGAGGATAACAAGAAAGAGAGGAGGAGGGAACAAAGGGAGGTGAGAGCATAATACAGGATAACAAAAAATAGAACGGGGAGAACCAACTTTGTCTCCAAAATTAAGGTAAAAAAAGAAAAGCAATTTGTTACATACTGACCATAAAAATTATGTCAACCAAAGAAAGGGATAATAACTGATGTACATCCAAATTTGAAACGCATAAAATTGTCGTCGTGATAATTATATTCACAATTGAATAGCGTTTAAAAGGGAAGTCTCATGTGATATTAAGTTGGTTTAAACAAAAGCAGAAAAATGAGAGGGACATATTAGTACAATTTTGAGCAATATCCAACTACAAATTGGAAGGTTATGATTTTGTTAAAGTTGCCAGTGAAACTGGCGTCAATATGACGTAATTTGCGAGTTCCTCTTCAATTTGCTCTGTTCGGAAACATGTCATGAACTTTCATTTTCTTTGTAATTGATGACGGAATAGATCTTTGTTCATACAGGCGTTTTATACAATTTTTTTTTGCAATAATCGTATTTAAGGTAAGTGTATGATTGAAGACTTTCTTAAGGGAAAATATGAATTTTTGAAGTAGATTTAGTACAGGGAGCTCGCAAGATTTGTCACAGAGTTGCTATTTTTTTTTTTTATTAATAGCACCTGCCAAAATTCATAACTTTCTGAATTTCAATCGCTCAGCCCCGAAAGAGGTCGAGTAGATGGTATCTAGTCGTGATGCCTGGCTTTTCAGCCTCTGATTGTTTTTGTTGGGGCTCAGTTCTCATCTGGATTTTTCCTTCCTCCTCTCTGCATCTGCTTCTTACTCTTCATATACTCTTTGAGCGAGCCCCTCGATCTATACTACGAAACATAACAACATATTAAAGTAGTCCAATAATTACTTCGACTTTTTAAACACTTAACACAAATTAGGATAACCTTTTCCCATTGGGAGCTGTACAAGGCAATTTCAATTGATATTTTGTCCGTAAACAACGGGGCTGAAAATAGTCCTACTAACGTAATTAAACATGACAATCGTCAACAGTCTCCTTTGTCTTTCAGTTTCCCTGGCTATAATAATCTCTTTAACCAGTCCCTTGCTTACACTCAAATATTCAATGAAATGAAGCTGGGAACAGGGCTGTGTAGAATGGAAGGGCGGGTTACTCTGACAGTATTCACAGGCTTCCATTGTCTGAGAACTAGCAATCAAATATACAGAGGTTGTTTATTAATCTATCTTCCCCTTTGGGGTCATGTCAACTATAGGGACATGGGTATGCAGAATGGAGGTTTGATTCTTTATCACTTTCTACTTTCTTTTGTAGAATTTTTCGGGGGGTACTCTCCCTCAAGCCCCCTCTATGATTAGTAGGAGAGTTCTTGTATTATACTCGCCATCTTTTCTTGACTCCACACTTTGAATTGACCTTGAACGTTTGATTAATGTCAAGAGTTGCTATATGGAATCGCTTTACGGGAAGGAATCCTAATCGGCGCCAAACGAGGAGCTTCTGAAGTGGAGTTGATCTTATCATATTATATACCCGTTCTTTCATCCAAAAAAGTAGCTCTTCTTGTACATCGACGCTACTGATTATAGCGCCATTCGTTAAACATGGTTTTCATTTTTGTATTCATTAAAAGTGACTTTATATAATTTAATAGTGAGAAAATAGATAATATAAATTGGCCTCAGTCGAATCACGATCGCAACTGCTTTTGAAATCTCAACGCATGGGCGATTTCAATACCCTGTTGTATGTCCCATAGAAATCCTGTTTAGATTACGTAATTACGTAATACGTCATTGGCATGTTCACACAATTCAATCGGTGACTCACAATTTTTTTGGAAAGTAGTTTGTTAA
The DNA here is from genome assembly GCF_000002235.5 of Strongylocentrotus purpuratus. NCBI lineage: Eukaryota > Metazoa > Echinodermata > Echinoidea > Camarodonta > Strongylocentrotidae > Strongylocentrotus > Strongylocentrotus purpuratus. Next base: position 29,815,163 of record NW_022145603.1, on the reverse strand, counting down.
AGAACTTCTTGTAAAAATGAAGACAATTTTTTCTTCGAAATATTACTTCGGACCAGCCATCCCCGAATGACAATAACACATTTTTGTTTAATTAGGCACCATTAGAAGGAGAGATAAACAGGCTTTTATTCATATATTAACAATTAAAATGTTGATTTTGGATCATGACAGATATGAGTTTCTGAGCTTGTCTGCATGCGTGTGCGTGCGTGTGTGCGTGTGCGTGTGTGTGTGTGTGTGTGTGATTTCAAACCCGATTTATGCAAAGACAGCATATATTTAAAATAATAATAATCTGGATTTATAAAGCGCTTTACAAATATTATTACCCCGGTCATCGGATACATTCACGCACAATGTACACCATCTTCATTTCCTGGGGAGTATTCCTACCATATGGTCACCATGAGGGCATAGGCAATTACAAACAAAAGTGATTTCGTCATCCTATCAGGTCCCCATCTCTCTCCGGGGTATGGAGTGGCAAACATAGATTAATGCCTTGCCAAAGGACATTAGTTCCGTGTCGAGGAACTAACCAACGGCATTTGAATGCCAAGTTAAGTGTTTAAACAACTCAACCATGACACCTCTACATATATATTTCTTAGTCGTCCTGATAATCAACAGTCTTCAACATCAAAACTAGATTTTTGACTTAAAGGTATGAAAACTCTCAACCGAAATCGAAACTGAAAATCAAGCACAATTTGATAAGGAAGCAGGAAGCCCTTAGAAAGAGAGTAAGAAAAGGAGAGAGAAAAAAGGAGAGAGAAAAAGAGAGAGAGAAAAGGAGAGAGAGAAAAGGAGAGAGAGAGAGAAAAAGAGAGAGAGAAAAGGAGAGAGAAAAAAGGAGAGAGAGAGAGAAAAAAAAGAGAGAGAAAAAAAGGAGAGAGAGAGAGAGAAAAAAAGAGAGAAAAAAGGAGAGAGAGAGAAGAAAAAAGAGAGAGAGAAAAGGAGAAAGAGAAGAAAAAAAAGAGAGAGAGAAAAAGGAGTGAGAAAAAAGGAGAGAGAGAAAAGGAGAAAGAAAAAGGAGAGAGAGAAGAAAAAAAGAGAGAGAGAGAAAAAGAGAGAGAAAAAAGGAGAGAGAAAAAAGGAGAGAGAGAGAGAGAGAAAGACAATGGTTGAGCAAATGGGAGAGGGAATGGCCCTTTTATATATCGATATGTTGACAATGTTGTATGACATGATATACCATGGTTGGTTATGACAGATTTGCAGCCTAGAAATGCAATGCTTGATAAATACAAACAAATCTCAATCAAGGGAAAATGATTTGTATTACTTTTAATTCAACTAAAATCCTGCAAACGCCTCTAGAATCTACGTATATAATAATATAAATCAACATTATTTTACGGAGTAATGCATGACTTAACGAAGTTTATAAATTAAAATATTACGTAAACGTATCTCAGCAGACAAATGATAACATCATGATATCAGAATCTAGGAAAGACGCATACAAAATACATTACAACAAACTCTACAAAGTATACAGAAAGACACAAATTAAGAATAGAAATATGCTATATATCTAAATTTAGATTTTAGAAACATATGAAACGACACACATATCTTAAAGGGAAAAAAAATGTTCAAAATTCTTTATGTACTATGAGAAACCTATGTAATAGATGCCGTAAATGTAAATGTATAACAGTTTGAAAACACGATATCTATGTATTTATGTTGATTGTGACAGAGTGATATTGAAAAGTTATGGTTTGTTTTCTCTACACACAAGGAACATGAACGGACTTTAACGTAGCGCTTGTCATTGACCATTGAGATAAATAGGCAAACTGACCGGTCATGGGTCTCCCATGTCATTTAATTATTCCTTTGTTTAACCTGATAGCTTTATCCCCAAAAAAACTATTTTATAAAGCCTCTTCCCAAGGTTTGGTGTTAGTACCAAGTTTTTGATCGTATATTCGTACATCTAATGTATTGTATTTGATATCAGAACAACGAATTTGAATGAAATGTTTATAATAATAATAATAATAATAATAATAATAATAATAATAATAGCCTAATAGTCCACTCCAAATTGTATTAAACCGAAACGGAAATTATACACAATTATGTACTTTTATGAATAGATAACGTACAAAAAAAAATATTTTATTTATGACAATACTTATTTTATGAAGTTGAACAAGTGCAATAAAATTAAACATCAGTAAAACCCGAACAAAGAAACGATCAAATTAATTCTGTGGGAAAAAAATTGTTGTTATAATATTAAAACTACGTGACGGATGGTGGCATCACAAAGTCATTACTATAGGCCCGAATTCACAAAGGAGGTTTGTCGACAAACCGAGGTTTATGTACGTCATACGACGCGTTTTGACGCGTTTTTACAAACCTGGTTTGTAAAAAAGCGTCGAAACGCGTCATATGACGCACGAAAACCAAGGTTTGTCGACAAACGCTTTTGTGAATTCGGGCCCTAATTTTCTTCTTCTAAGTTCTTCTTCTTCTTGACTTATGCCGTCCACGCAGGCCAGGAGCCTAATGATGGCTTCTATATGGTGATGTGTATGTCAAGTATTTCTGTCTGCAGCCAGTCTTGATGCATCTGTCATCCTTGGTATGGATCTTCTTCTATTTCTATCTTATTTTTTTTATTTCTTCTTCCCCTTTCTATTTTGTTTCTCCTCATACGGCTACCTCCTCCCTCTTTCGTTCCCTCTTGCGATCTGTCTTTCCCCTCTCTCTCTCTCTCTCTCTCTCCCTCTCTGTCTCTGTCCCTAAAAAGAATTTGAAAGATGATAAAGTCACGAGTCCTGGAATTTCGGTATAAGATCCCATAGGCATCACGATTGATTTAAACAATGATGGTATAGAAGCGAGACCTCCTCATTCCAAGATTCCTCCATAATTATAAGCGGAGGGCCAAAGTCAGAAAAAAGGTTTGCCTGCCTCATTGTTTACAAGAGGAAGAAGAAAATGAAAGGGCTAAAAAGAAGGAGATCGGGGGAGCCGAAAGGACCTTGCTAGCTCCCCCCTCCCCCCTCCCCCCCCACCCCCTACATCAAACAAAAAGAGAGAAGGAAGGATAGGGAAAGAAAAAAGGAAAAAAGAGGAAGAAGAAAAGAAAAGAAAGGGGATATATCAGGTGCAATTTTTTCACCAACAAGTTATAGATCGGGGGTGGGGGGGGGGGCAAAAGGCCCTTGCCTCTTCCTCCAACCCCGCCCCAAATAAGAGAGAGAAGGAAGGGAAAGGGAACGTCGAGGAGAGCTAAAAATGTACAAAAAAGAGGAAGAAGAAAAGAAAAGGGTGAAAAGAAGGGGAGATCCCCCCCCCCCCCGTCAAACCTAACAGAGAGAGAAGGAAGGGGAAGGAAATTAGGGAAAGAAGAGAGAAAGGGGGGGGGAATAAAAAAGGGAAATAAGTAAGGTATAACTAGGCCATCAGTTGCGATTTTAGTTCCCCGCCAACAAGGTGTAGATCGAGGGCGTGGGGATGCACTGGCGTATGGATGGGGGTGGGGTGCCCCCCAATAAAATTCAAACGTGGTTTATTTCTAATTCGATACCGGTGATTTACAAATGTTGCTGAAATGACATTATTTTCCGGGTTTTTCCCTCTCCTATACTTTTGTATGCATTTCTTGGAAAATGACAAATTCCTTAAATTACCGTCAGGCGAGAAATATGCTTATTGATTGAGGCTTACTTGTTGGGGCCCACGGAACGGCGGAGCTCAGGGGCCTCGAGCTCCCCTGACCTGTCAGTGTCACAAGATAACGAGGTATCAAAATATGCTCATCTGACCGTGATTAAATGCCGATAAAGCTTCCGACGGCTCTGCCATATGGAAACGTTGTATCATCCGCTCAATCTGACATGCGTGCATAGAACAAATAAGCATTTTTCCATGAAAAAGTGAAGTTTTCTAAAATGTGCGTTTCTTTCCAGGATTGGGGCGCCCGGAAGTCACTCGGGTAACATTTCATAAAGTATAATATAAAAAGACCATATGCAAATTGTCTGTACTTTTGTCGGAAAAAATACATTTATCCAGCACGATGTCGTCTCTTTTTGCGTTGGAGAAGAGCAAATAGCAAGTTTCAATCACACTTTGGCCGCTCTCGCAAGCTCTAACTCGTTTCACTGTGGTCAAGCGACTTTGGGGCAATTAAGCGGTTAATGAAAATACTAATCGTTAGCTTTCTTCTGGTATTAAAATTGTTTTGATTGATTGTATAATTTTGTCGGAATAAAGGAAACAAAAAGGCTTGACCAATAACTTATCAGCGTCTGAATTGACCTTTTGATCTTGAATTCCCTGATGCAAGCGTCATCTTCGCTAAATCGGTGTCTTTTATCGTAAAATGCTACACTTTCACAATGTTTATACATCTTTTTTAGTCATTAGTAATATATAACATATTTTGTCTGTTATCACTGAAGTTTAGGGTTTTATTTGATGAGTAATTTTAAATAAGAGCCATTTTACTGTTTTAATTTACTGGATCGTACCATTAAAGTCGCAGGGTAGAAAAATGCATTTTCCAACCGCGCCATAATTTACGTTCCGACATTCTGTTAAATAGGTTCGTGTTGTTAAAAATCCAATGCTTTCTGCTCTACCAAACGTCCACATGCGGAGTCGTTTATCAACTAAATTATTCAAATTTATGGATGCTTCCTTCCCAGGTGTTTGTGTTGTTGAAGCATTTCATTCACCTGCTATCATTCTTTACTCCAATTGCCAGAACGCAAATTACATTTTGTTTTTAAAATTTCATGCGGAGTCGTTTATCAACTATATATATTCAAATTTATGAATGCTTCCTTCCCAGGTATTTGTGGTGTTTATGCATTTCATTCACCTGTTATTATTCTTTGTACTCCAATTGTTAGAATACAAAATGCATTTTGGTTTTATAGTTTCATTCAATAAGTATTTCAATAAAAGAGTATGTTCTGCACGATAAAAACGATGTGTGTCCCTATTGTACAATGTAATGTGTCCCCTCATTTTGTAATAGTTAATTTACCCATTCACATAATGGAACTACCTGCCCGATGAAGCCAGTTGCCCGTGACCCCTGAGCACTCAACACCGTGTGGGAGTCAGTTTGTGGTCAACTTCTTTTATGAGACAATTCCGAGCAAACGTTTCCATATGCCCCTTGATTCCACCTAGGGCCCCTTGATGCCCCCTGGACCCTACGCCAATTAGTTTCCTGCCAGTTTCACAAATAAGGTATCAAAATAATGCTCATCTGACCGTAATTAAACGTATACAAATCGTCGGTAAAGGGGGGGGGGTGGGGGTGCGACACCCCCACCTGTCAGGATATGTCGCTGCTGTCGAGAAAGAGAAAGAAAAAAAGGGAAAAGAAAGGAAAGGAAATGAAGGAAAGAGAAGAGAAGAAAGAAAGAGAAAAAGAGGAAGGAGAGGAAAGAAAGGAAAAGAAAGAAGGAAAGAAAAGAAAGAAAAGGAAAAATAGAAGAAAAAAAAGAAAAAAAGAAAAAAGGAAACAAAAGAAACGGAGGGTGAAAGAGAGAAGAAAGAGAGGGGGTAAGAGCCTGAGAGGAGAGGGAAGGGAGTAAGAGAGAGGGGGATGTTGGATGGAGTCGCAACTCGTCGAAGGAGCAAGAAAGATACGCATAGTTAATTATGTTGCTGTGTCGGGTCCGCTGTGTCGGTAATCTTGCTCGACCCTCGTGTGCTATATCAATGAAGAAGATTAAAGCCGGTGAGATTTATTGTCGGTCTGCCGGCAATTTTTTTCCCCCTACGAACTGTGACTTTTTATCGGACAAAGAAACATTTTTGAAAATTCAGACAATGATTAGGATTGGAGTCGGTTCTCTAATAATTTGATGAAACGTGAAAGCTTCCGCGGGGGAGTGAGCACTAATTTTTTTTTTGGTCCTCGAAAATTTCAAAAATTGCACCCCCCCCTCCCCCCCCCCCCCCTTGAGCGCCAGGGGGGGGGGAGGGGGCCCATCTCCAAAAAAAGGTAAAATCAACCTTAAAAATTGTAAAAATACACATTATTTTCCCAGGGGGGGGGGGGCCGGGCCCCCGGGATCCGCCATTGCCTGAACCCCATCTAGGGCACGAAGGCTGGCCTCTAGATGCTCATCTGACCGTTATATAATGCGTTAAAATCCCTGAGCTTCTAGGGGCTCCGCCCCCTGGACCCCACCTCAATTAATATCATGCCAGTGTCACAGTCATAGAGGCTGTTCACACCGACAGAGATAGCGCGCGCTAGACCGCGCTATCTCTGCGGTTTGGAAGGTACAACGTCGTTTCGGTCCGCCCAACAGCGAGCCACGGCGAGCCAAAACGGCGTGGCACTGGAGCACCCCTTGGGGGTGGTCCACGAGAGATAGCGCGGTCTAGCGCGCGCTAGAAAAAAGGGGGTGCTACGATAGACCGCGCTATCTCATTGCGGTGTGAACAGCCTCAAAGTAGCCTGTGGTGAAAGGGCTTTTTCATCTGCAGCACCTTGTCTTTGGAATAAATTACCATTTAATTTGAGAATAGACCAGTTCACGGTTAGTACGTTACTGCAATGACCCCGAATATCCACAGAGCTTCAAAACATGAAGAGGTCCCACATTGTACATTTTGAAATAATCATTCCTACAGCGATGGAGGTGCTATATATAAATAGCCTTTGTTCCCCCTTTTCAAAGAATACTTCCACCTGTGTACCATGGAGTGCACTGAATGTGCATGAATGAATAATGTTACATAACTTTCATGAGCACGTATCCAGTATTTCGTCTCCGTGTATTTCAAAATTTGTTCTGCAATGACCTTTATCTGCTCATGCTCACACTGCAACCGTGAACTGGCTTATTATAACTTCCTTAGTGACCTTTAAATCCAAGCTGAAATCTTGTCTTTTTTAACAATACCTGTACTTGGCACTATGGCACTCATCCGAACTTTCTCGTCCAAATGTTTGTTTTGGCCCTCGAACATTTAAAAAATCGCCCCCCCCCCTTGAGCACCAGGGGAGGGGGCCCATCTCCAAAAAAAGGTAAAATTAATGTGTTTTACACGTTTTTTCCCAGGGGTGGATCCGCCACTGGGTTCCGAGACTAAACCATTCCAGCATCTTACAATGATCTTGCCCTCCTTTGAGTTTGTCGATGACAATAAAGGGGTGTCTATCAGGGGTGTCGATATAAAGAACCCTTTGAACTCCGACATGATTAAGGCTATAGCTCTTAAATAAAAGAAAGCTAATCTTAAACTATACATGTTTCAAAACACGCCAAATACCAATAGATTAACAACGTCATGCATGCCAAAGAAACTTTGACAAAGGCTTTCCTATACAGATTTCAGCCTAAACTCGGAGTACCAACATAGGCGCGCATTCTGCTATTTGATCGTTTACGTGAGTACACGCACTTGTTTCCTTCTCTTGCTGTAGTTTTGAAATCGTAATTTGAATGTTATTTAGCTCCATTTTGAGATTGTTTTAAAATCATTATCATATATCATCTTACCGTAGGTATGTTGTATATCAAGCTATTTCTTGCCATTTTCCTTTTTCCTTATTTACCATGTTTGAGCAGCTCTTTTCGTTTATGTTATGGACAGCTGTCACCATAATTTTTTTTGCACGACAAATTCAAGATTCAAGATACTAAACTATTGTTTATTTAGATCTATCCATGTTTCATTTAGAATCATTTATTGTGAAGAAAATATTCCAGTGTAATTGATGAACGCTAAGGCCAAATAAAAAAAAAACATGTTTAGCGTCCTGCTTTTTTGAAAAATAGGGAGGAGGCCCTTCTTTTTTTCTTTTGTTTTCTTTCAAAATGGCCGCTCGGTACATTTTCCCTGACAGTCGGGCTATTTTTCAAGATGGCCGCCGACATTTTGTTTTCCTTTAATCAGAAATAGATCCATTTAAGCAGTGTTTTTCTTCTTTAAAAAATTATTTAAAAAAAAACATTAATACAAAAAAAAAACATTAAAAAAAAAAAATCTAAACTAGAAATTTAATTCGTCATGGGGACGAATTAGGTGGTCTGTTTTCAATTTAATGATCATTAAAAAGTCAACAACAACAAAAAATGGAGAAAAAAAATTGTTGGAGACGCCCGGACTCGAACCAGGGACCTCGAGGTCGGAAGTCAAGTGCGTTACCGATATACCAAAACATTTCCCATAGCGATTACACGTAAACGGAAAATGGAATTCTCAAACCCCACATTGTAAGTGAAATATGAGCATGATCTTGGCATCTGATCGAAAAATAAAGGGCACACTTATGATAGCTTATTGTCTCAGCTACAACATACTCAAAGCTCAGCGTAAACAAAGATAAAACGACGGAGATATTGCTCCCGAAAGACGATAATGTAGAATCCAGTTTTGAGAAAAAGTCATGTCCCATAGAGAATACACGCAAAATGTGAAAAATTGACATGCCTCCTTTAATCGCAAAATTACGCCATGATGCCTTTGTCAAAATGAAATATCGTGATGACTGCATTTGTGGAGAATATTTTCAGGTAGAACACATCAAAAAAATTCGAAAGAAAATTGATCAATATTTACAGAGATACAATCAATTTTCCAAAAATCTGCTGACGTCATAATATGCAAATTGAAATTATGAGTTTGGAGGCCATTATGATGACGTCATGAGTTAATTGAGGGTCAAATGACACATGAAATCATATCTCCAACTCATGCTTTTTCCAACCATGATATAAAAGTTGGGGTCAATTGACTATCTGAAGAGCTATTTTGATTTTTAAAATAGGATGTTTTTGATCAAATTTGCATTATATTGCCCATAGCAGCACGCGCGGATTTTGAACTTTGACGCGCGCTCACGGCCTTATGAAAGGTCAAGAGTGACTGAAATTAATGTAAATTGTCATTTACGGTAAGAGGAAGCTAAATCATGTAAAAAAAAATGAATTTGACCTTTTCCGCGCGTTGTGAGCGCGCGCGTGGACACGTACGGACGGAAAATTTTGAAATGCTTAAAATGACCTGATTCGTACTCTCGTTTAATAGTTAAGTGATTTTGAGCATTTTAAAATTTTGACGCGCGCGTACGTGCGCGTCATGACCTTTATGTGACCTTTGATGACATGACTTGTTGACCCTTGACCTGAAGTATATGTGATATGAATATGAGTGACCTTTGCCTATGCATCATGAAGATATGATGGATAATGTGATTTCACAAAGTGGCGCCTGCATGACGTCACGATGACTTGATGACCTTGAAAATGTTACTGGAACGTCTTATGGCAATGACTTATGACTGTGTCAAAATTGAAGGAAATTGACTAAACTGATCTTGAGTTATCCTGTTCACAAAAAAGTGAAGGAAATAAAAATAAAGAATAAACTAGACATATTATACTTGTTTGGAACAAGTATAGGTGGGCTGGTCAACTAACATTTGAGACAAAATAGAGCAAAAATAAGCGACATACTGCTTACAAATTCTTAAAAGACAATATCATGTAGATTCATAACGTGAACTAAATTCACCTTCTATAGGCATAACACGCAAATTATGAAGTTTTTGACATGAGGCCTTTAATCAAAATTTTCACTATGATGACGTCATCAAAATGAAAAATGGTTATTACTGCGCTTGTAGAGAATTGTCTTAGCTACAACATATCGAAATTTTGAAGAAAATTGATCAATATTTACAGAGATACAATCAATTTTACATAAATATGCTGACGTCATAATATGCAAATTCGTATTTTGAGTTCCAAGGCCATTGTGATGATGTCACGATACACTTAATGGCCAAACTAGACATGGAATCATATTTCCGACTCATACTCTATCTTAATATGAAAAAAATTGAGGATCCCGGTGCATTCCAAAGAGCTATAACGGATTTTGTATAGGCATGTTTTTGCCCATATATGCTATGTATTAAAAGACCTCGCGCGCACTGACAATTATCTTGAATTTACGCTCATCTTGTTAATAATGGTCATAAAGAGATAAACATGGAATCAAATTCCTTGAAAAAATATGAGAAATATCATGAAAGAAAAAAAAATGGCGATTCTATGTTTTTTAATGGTGTTACGCGCGAAAACGCGCGCGCATGCTCGTACGCGCGATTTTTTATAAAATGCTTAAAATGACCTGAAACGTATGCAAAATAAATTTAAGACGAATTTGAGCATTTAAAAATTTTGCGCGCGCACTGACGCGCGGACGTACGCGCACGCGCGCGTTTTTTGACCTGAAATTGACCGGACTGATATTGACCTTGATCGTGATAAATATGAATGAGAAATGAATTACCGTTATGAAAATATGATCATGAGTAAATTTTCAGAAAATTTCACAAAATGGCGCCTAGATGACGTCATCAGTCAAGGTCAAGGTTGAAAACTTTGCTGTGCCTTGTTCATATGCCTATACATATGTGTGCCAAATTTTAAGATATTTGATTGAGCCATTTTCAAATTATCTTGCTCACAAAAAAGTGGGTCGAAATAAGAAAAATAAATAATAAAGAAATAATAAAGGCAATTTTAACAAAATTATAAGGTGGTCTGTATTAGATACAGCCCACCTAATAAATAAACTAGACATATAATACTTGTTTGGAACAAGTATAGGTGGGCTGGTCAACTTAAATTTGAGACAAAATAGAGCGAAAATAAGCGAGATACTGCTTAAAAATTCTTAAAAAACAATATCATGTAGTTTCATGACGTGAACGTAATTCACCTTCTACAGGGATCAGGCAAATTATGAAGGCCTTTTGACATGAGGCCTTTAATCGAGATTTTCACTATGATGACGTCATCAAAATGAAAAATGGTTATTTTAAAGCTTGTAGACAATTGTCTTAGCTACAACATATCGAAATTTTGAAGAAAATTGATCAATATTTACAGACATGCAATCAATTTTCCATAAATATGCTGACGTCATAATATGCAAATTCGTATTTTGAGTTCCAAGGCCATTGTGATGATGTCACGATACACTTAATGGCCAAATGAGACATGAAATCATGTCTCCGACTCATACTCTATCTAAATAGGAAAAAAATTAAGGATCCCGGTGCATTCCAAAGAGCTATAATGGATTTTGTATAGGCATGTTTTTGCCCATATATGCTATGTATTATAAGAGCTCGCGCGCACTGACATTTATCTTGAATGGACGCTCATCTTAAAATAATGGTCATAAAGAGATGAACATAGTATCAAATTGTTTGACAAAATATGGGAATTATCAAGAAAGAAAAAAAATGGCGATTCTACGTTGTGTAATGGTGTTACGCGCGAAAACGCGCGCGCATGCGCGTGTGCGCGATTTTTTATAAAATGCTTAAAATGACCTGAAACGTATGCAAAAAAAATTTGAGACGATTTTGAGCATTTAAAATTTTTGCGCGCGTATTGACGCGCAGACGTACGCGCATGCGCGCGTTTTTTGACCTTAATTTGACCGGACTGATATTGACCTTGATCATGATAAATATGAATGAGAAATTACTTTTGGTTATGAAGATATGATCAAGAGTTGATTTTCAAAAAATTTCACAAAATGGCACCTAGATGACGTCATCAGTCAAGGTCAAGGTCGAAAAATTTGCTGTGTTTTGTGAATATGCCTATACATATGTGTGTTAAATTTTAAGATATTTGATTGAGCCATTTTCAAATTATCTTGCACACAAAAAAGTGGGTCGAAATAAGAAAAATAAATAATAAATAAATAATAATAAAGGCAATTTTAACAAAATTATAAGGTGGTCTGTATTAGATACAGCCCACCTAATAAATAAATAAATAAATAAGAAAGAAAATTCTGACGAAAACAATAGGTGATCTGTTTTCAACAGACCACCTAAAAATCAACAACAAAAAAAAGTAGGAGGCGGCCCTAAAAAGGAAGCGGACGGGGACGCTAAACATGTTTATTTTTGTAATGGCCTAATTGAATATTGATCATGTTCGTTTAACTCTTTCTTCATTCACCGGTATATACATACCGTGAACAAAGTCGTTAATAGTCATTTGATAGCCGAATAATCGCATGCTAATTTTAAATCATTTATTGTAACTTAAATCTTGAATTTGTTGCATCCAAAAGGCTTTGATAATAGCTGTCCAGGGTCGAATGAAGCGATAGTGTGAGTGTGTGCAGTGTGCAAGTAAAATAAGTTATAGACATTGTGTAGGTGAAGACATGTAACAAAACCATATAATGTTTACCAGTACGCAGGATTTTTTCAAGGGGGGGGGGGGACATTATTACTATTATTATTACTTTTTTTTGGGGGGGGGGGAGGGGGTCCCAACAATTTCGCAACGACTCAGCCAGCCGCTGAATAAGCGAGCGGGGGGGGGGTATGAGGACACATATGTTTTTTTTGTTTTTGGGGGGGAGGGGTCCCAAAATTTGAAAAATTGCCGGATCGACATTTTGGGGTCATCATTAGCATAATTTTTTTTTTTATTTAAAAAAAAAAATTAAAGGGGGGGGGGGGGGTTTCCTCGAAAATATACACATACAAATTACCAAAGGGGGGGGGGGTTAGCCGCCAACCCCCCCCCCCCCCCCCGCCCCCGCGTACGCGCCTGATGTTTACCATGCAAGCCGATACTTATAAGCAGCATTTATATAGTGTTTGCCAAAATAGTAATATCTGGTAAATTAATACATTACCTGATAAAGTAAGGCTAAATAACACAAATAACGAGTTTCTCGTCCCCGCCTGTCTCCTTTCTTTTTTTCTACTATTTACTTTTCAGACAAAAGAAGAAAAACAAAGTTTGTGATGTACATTTTGTATATATAGCTTCTATAGCTAATTCAAGCTGAACACAAGTCATATCGGGAGTCATATACATTTTTTACTATTTCTGAATTTTAAAACTTGCTTAGCAAGTGGACTAAAATGAGACAAATCATTTGTTTTGCCATACATTGCATCAGTATATTCAAATAGCACAATACTGATGAATAGATTTACATTGGCCAGCTATATTTAGAATGGCGGCCATCTCGCAAAACTCGTTATTGTTGTTATTTGGCCTAATATCTTGTTAATATTTGCTAATTACAACACAAAAGAAAGCAATCTGAACTGAACTGAGCTTACAACAACTCATGGTTGACACATTCTTTCGGCCCCATTATCCTCCGGGCTTTATTTCATCAAAGAATTAGGGAAAGGATCGTGATTGTTTTTATCATATTTATGGTTAGGTCCAGGGATGAAAATGAGAATTCGTTGAATTAAGAAATTAAGCATTTAACGTCGAAGCACGAGTCGTAGAACTCAGTTTGATGCTCCTTCAAATTTCATACAAAGTGCTGAAATCAGATGTGGTAAGGTTGAATGGTCTGAAAATGTCACAATTTTCTTATTTTTTGTCCTCTTCCCTTGTTATCCGAGATATTGTATTTTCAAGAGCTCATGCAAAGCCCCAAACATATTGCTTTAATATTGTAAATCGAAGTTTAGTGAAAATGTCACAAATAATCGAGTCATGAAGATCAAGACCTATATCGTGTGAGAGGGCGGGGTGATCCTAATATCCCAGATCTTAATTAGGACAGACATTCGGCTTCGGCTTCTGCAGTTACTATTAAAACCTCATTTTTCATCCCTTAACTTATTTTACAGCTGAGTTTTTACAGCCTTTTCTCATATTCCCAATTCATCAGAAATTGAAAACTGAATAATTCTAGAAAATTGTCATTAAAAAACAAGTCACGTTCCCTCCTTGTCATCTGTTATTCATTTTTATGATTTAAATTTCTCTTTTAATACGTCGTATTTCTGAAATGAAAATGAGAAGATCGATTTGCATACACAGAGTAAGTCTCGAGTTGAAATGAAAATACAAAGTGTAACACACATCCGTATTGCAAATGAAAGAGTGCCGAACTTGATTGACGTTTTGACGAACTTGATTTGACTTTGAAAAATTCTGTATGGACTTAGTTCGAAAATGAATGATCAAAGACGAATTGACTATGAGATGTGCAAGATCACAAATTGTGGGGATATAATTGAATTGAATTAAAATATATACATGAATTAAGTATCTGTTCCCTATAAACCAGAAAGCAATAAAGATTCATGGCTCAAGATTTATTGTCCAAAATTATATATAATACAGATATTTTTTCAATCGGTGTTACATGTCATAGGCCTATAAACATTATACAGAACATGATGGTATCGTGTGCTGAGAGCCAGAAGGGCGTAAACACAAAGAATAGCAGCAAATATAATATAAACTTTCATTTCATAACCCAAATGCAATTTAATATCATAACTTGCACAGGACAACCCATTAGAAGAACCCAGAAACATCCCAACAAATACTTTAAATCATTGGAAAGAGTTTTGTACCCAATTAAATGGGTCCGGAGCGTTCTTCATATATCTAATACATGTTATTGGTTATTCTTTTCTCTTTCCTATACAGGTCTATACGCCAGTCTTTTGTTATCATAATGTAAGTACATGTATATACATCATTTTTCTTATGAATATAATATAAAAACAAGATAAACAAGAGAATGTGATATTTGCAAAATCACACATTTTGGCAAAACATTCACAAAACAAGCCTAATTTTAGGTTATTATTAAAAATGTAATGACTTGTGTAGAATGATTCCCTAGGAAAAGAGGAGTGTTATGCACCCACCCCCTCAGGAAACACTCATCACACCTAAAACAAAAATCCCAACGAGAATAACAAGTTCATACTTCAACATTTGCCAGCACATTTAAATTTAAATATATTTGGGATATCAAATAGGTACTATGTCCCATTTGCAGGCCCAAAAGATGAAAAGGTTAAATTCCAACGGTATTTGAAAGATGATAGTAATTTAGAACTTACCTCAAGCAAAAGGGCTTGAAAATGTCTTTTTGTTGGAAAATAAGGACCGTTAGTTGTCGAATCAAATTACGTGATCGCGGTCGTTTAATTAAATAGTCCGATTTTCAGACCCTTGGACCGAATGGTCGTACGTTTTGTGCTGCGCAAAGATTCACTCAGTTTAATTTTGGCCGTTACAAGAAGTGGGTTATTGATGTAGACAAATGCCCATGTACCCTTTACAGCTCATTTTATGTATGTTATTACCATGCAAAGAAAAGAAAAGAAAAGAAGTCAGTCAGTCACTCACTGACAGCGAAGTACGTCTAGAAAGTAGACAGGGTTCCTGTTGCATAATTTGAATACTGGGGCTAACGTTTAAATTTCAGAGACATAATTATGTGACATATTCATAATTCCTGCAAAGTTCTACAGAATTAGATATTGGCTGCAAAAGGGATACACTACCTTTAATGTTATTGTATCATCCCCCCGGCTTCCCATACCTCCTGACATAAAGCCTGGCTTTCAGGCTGGGCAGCCCAGGGATAAACTCACATATCCCTGGGTAGACAAGGCAATATACAATGATAAAACAATGTGTGAAAAAGACAGATTTTTCCATAAAGTTCAAATGATTCAAACTGTCGTTCGTTTTGATTTATCAATATATCATCGACTCTATTTTTTCTTGACCTTAACAGCCTTCATCATGAATGTGATCGACCCTGACGTTGGGCCATGGGCCAGAGTTAGGCACCAGTGTTTATGCCGCACACAGGGAGGTTTCGGACCCCGGTGCAAGAGGGACACGCGACACCTTTCGCGCATCTGTTGGCAGCACCGCTTAAATTACACAGAGGAGGAGTGAGTACTCTTATTGAATTTTCTTTAATCAAGATGCATTAATGCTGTATACCACACTTCTGTATTATATTGTAATTGAGTAAAAGTAAATTAAAAGGACTGAACTGGTTTATTAACAACTTTCCATCATGGGCAAATGCCGAATTTTGGTAGCTTCTACAGGGTAAAAATGGAAGAAAAAAAAATATAAGTAGATATCTAGGCTTCGGTGGAAAGCGCTTTATAAATAAGCATCGTTTTATTATTGTTATTATTATAAGTACACACAAACAAAAATCATAAAACAAAATAATTAAACAACACAGATATTTAACCAGAAATCTGGGTAGTTAGGTAAATGATAATATTACAAAATTATTATTTTCATTATGTATAGATCGAGCGCTACTTTCAATCCAACTAAATTACGTTAGGCCTACTGTAGGCTTAAAGAAAAATATTGATGCTAAAAAGGCATAATCTGTACAGGAAAATACATCCTTGACCAAATCAATTCGGCCATTAAAAAAAAAAGATGTATTGCCCTTTGGGACCGACCCAAAAATTTGAAATATACGGTCGGCTTTAAAAAAAAAAAAAAAAAAAAAATTAAATGAAGAAAAAAGTATGTTTTTTGTTTGTTTAAATGGGATATAAATGCATAAAATCATCAAATTATTCGCAAATTCTAACTCGTCTTCTACTCTAGTTTCAAAATCCTGCTATAGCGTAAATTACATGCAAGTAGACCCGGCCTCGTGCACCAGCTAAAAACCAGGGATATTTGGGCGACGCGTTCCCGGTTTTTATTTTTTAGTGGGCGACGGTCGCTGTTAAGAGTTTTCTACGGAAAGGCTCACAACACTTTATTCATGACACATTTTGAAGGCACTACAACAAAAGTATTACAAAAAAAGAAAAGATTCCCGACCGACCGATCCATGTTTTGGCACCTAAAGGGCAATAAAACATCTTTTTTTTAAGGCTGAATATTGTACACAATAACATAACAGGCTTTAAAATGAGATCAAATGTAAAAATACATAATGTACCATTTTCAATGACACTGATGGATTCATAAGTTTTGGCAGTGACAGTTTTGAAGAATTTTGTCTCCGAGTGAAACCCCATTCATATCTACTAATTATACCAAACATCATTAAGATAAGAAAGTAATCAACTTTTTAATGACACCACAGTCCATTATATTCAGTCAAACTCTTGGTTTTGAACTTCTTTCTACAGGTTTATACTTTTATTGCTTATAGCTTTTTAAAGTAAATATTCAAAAGAAAAGTTAAAGCAGATTCAGAAAATATACTCATCCATTTTACTGTTTGATAGTATTATCTTTCTCGTTAGCATCAATATTAAAAACTTAAATTGAGTTTCTGCAAAATCACAGACCTTTCAAAGTATTCATTACAAAAAATGGAAGTATTTATTGCTAAAATATGTTACCTTCATAATAGTGTTTTTTTTTTTTTTTAAGAATGTTATTAATTGTGTATTTACTGTGAAGTGAGATAAATTTACAAATTTGAATAGTTGCGAACTTTGTTATTAAAAATATGAATGACACATGCACTTCTATGGGCAGTTTAACTCAAAAAGCTTGGTGTCCACCATCACAACCGTTACACAAACTTTAAGAATAAATATTCTTACTTACATAATTATTATTATTGATTGATAGTGATACTGTATGTTCTCCTTGAACTAGAAAATAAATTTAGAACAATTAACTTTTAATTGTTTTCATTTTTCATGAGAATGTATGATGCCATATAACGTTCATCACCCAGTCCTCTAGGATGGACACCAAAGGTTCACAATTTTTTGTTAAATATCTATTTTAATCAAACTTCAACAATTCAATGAATTTTATATACACAATGTGGAAAGCCTTTCTTGTGAAAGATTAGAAAGATTATAAATGAAGTTTTCTTAATAACAAAATTGTATTTTGTATTTTTCATAACGCGCGTTATGGGTGGACACCAATTTTTTTTTTGAATTTCAAACATGTGCTGTTTTTCTAACTATTACATTTCAAGCTTCATCTTTTTTAAATTGATTTTATCCATGGAGCTCTTCCAAGGGATAAACTGGGAATTATCAAAGTTGTTCATAATGTGCATTCATCATGCAGAAGCACCAAATGTAACGCGCGTTGCATGGTGGACACCATGCATAACAACCGTTACAAGATGTGAAATATGGTGATTATGAAAAACTTTGCCAAGCAAACTAAATTTTGTAATGATATGAGCATAAATAGATTCAGCACTAACTATCAGACAATAATTAAACATCAGATAGTCACACAAATTTAGAGAATACCCATTACCAGGAACTAGGTTTTTCCATGTCACGTTTTGGTGTCCTAAATAGGGCCAAAAAATGGGTTTTCACCTTACATACAAATTTAAACCAGGGGCTTTGAAACACAACGTTATTTAAGTTATCTCCACTACATATCTGCATTAAGACATGGACAAAGTTATCACCATAGAATACTCTTTTATTATTATATTTATACTTGGATCTAAAATATCCATGGTGAAATCTATCCAGCATCATAAAACTACACATATACAACTGAGGGTGATGCTTTACTAATGTTTAAGTAAATCATTTCACACATTGGCAGGATTATTACTGTAGCAAGTCGACTATCACCTGATCTAGTTTCTTTCTATATATTCATAAGGTTTATAAGGTTCATATTTACTGTCAATTTAAGAATGAAGATTGGTGGTATTTACATTGTATATGAACATGTATATGGATACACATATAAATATATAAATTAATTCATAACAAAAGACAGATTTAATAAAATAATTTTTACTTGACAGAAAACAAAAACAAAAACAATAAAACATAGATGTAGTTATGCATCAAAAATATCATACATGTATACAGAGTGAGGTGATACAGGTATCAATAATGTCTTGTGTTATTATAATGGTTATTAATATCATTATGGTTATTATCATCATCATTATCCACTACATTCAACATCAAGTTTTTATCACGTCCATTGGTAACAATCACACCATCTATACATATTTTTGTTAACTCTGTATGATTGTACTCATAATGTTGTTTGCAATATAGCAAGACAAAGCATCTAGTCCCATCATAGACTGGAAGAGTAAAATATAAATTTATTTCTTATTTCAGAAAAAACGAGAGGTCATATAATAAGATGGGAAAGAACATGGACAAATGATGCACCTTGATTACAAAATACATTCATTCCATGCAAATAACTAGCACCCCATTTTTATAAGTATTCAATCAAAAATAATGGATATCGGTTCTATACAACCCGTGTAAATATACAAATGATATGATATGATCTTTGGAAAAGTCTTACATGTTCAATAACTTATTGTATTTTGACCTTACTTTTTAGTCTTTTTATCAATTTACTGAACATATTACTAAGATGATTTCAGCAGTTGTTACTTTTAGCCACTGATAGCATTTACATTAGCATTTTACATATATATTTTATCTTCTTCATACCAGAATAGAAGTGTTAATTCGCATGCGGCCAATAAGATGCCAAGCGATGACCCTCAGAGGACATCAATGCTCACGAGATGGCAGAAGACGCCATGTCTTGATGTACTGTACACAACACTGTAAGTACAAGCATACACGGTTAACAAAATTACAATTTGTTTTCATGAATTGGGTTAAACTATCATGAACTTACAAATTCAAAACTTGTAAGATGTAAGCTGTAATTAGCTTTTTATTAAAGGACATCTTATTGATTAAAAATGCCAAGTAGCATGCAGTTGTGAACAACGAAATGGTCATAAACATTTCACATCTTCAAGGGCATCATTGTTTCCCTGACTTCTATCACTTTAGTCCTTTAGCAGCAAACTTTTCTTTTGAACAATAACCGCAAGTTCTATGCCTTCTATCTAATGGAGCATTATGAGGACACGTGGATGTATATAAAATGGATGACCAAACAGATATTATACATTTCAACCATAAATACCATTACCATGTTCATTACCAGTACTGGGTATGATGAAAGTATTGTATGGCAAAGTTGTTTCAACTATTTTCTAATGCAGAAACCTACCTAAAAGAGACACAGTGATCATGGGGTCATTATGGCCTTGCCTGCCCTTTTCTTTCCTCAGTTAGAACTCACATATACTGTGTAATTAAAGTCTCACCATGCATGTGATGAAGCAGAGCCAATGTATCTATATCCAGACTCCATCTTCTCTACTGTTAAGGTTGAAAGGTATCATACCAAAAGGGTTCAAATAGAATAAATCGTCCTGGAATCCTTCATACAAATCTGACCTGATTGAAGAAAAAAAAAATCAGAATGATTTACGTAGTGAAAGCATTCAAACAATTGCACAAAGAATAAGAAAGATCCAAAAATCTGAAAGTCATGATCACTGATCTCCTATCAGCGATTTTGTTGTGATGGAGACAGCTACTTACAAAGCCCCATTGTTAACAAATTTATAACATAGTATTATGAGAACGAACCGAAAGAAAATCTACAAAATACTTTTCTGATATTGGAGAACCATTTTATATACATGCATGTTATGAGTAATATTTTTCTACAACTTTTACAGCATTAGATGTGTAATTTTAGGTTTATAATAAAACGTAGGGGTTTTTATACATTACTTTTGAATTGATATACATGGGCCTAGTCAAATAATCACCAATAACCATAATTATTTCCTATCCATAACTAATAATCAAATCCATATTTGTTGTAAATGTATTTAGTTTAGCTAAGTGTAACTTTCGAGATTATTTTGTTTTATCATGTCACCCTTCACTGTAATGTGCTCCTATGGTAATACTAGAAAAAGACACAGCAATTGATATGAAGTTCTAACCTGCTAACATGTGGACTATCTAATCTGAAAGGACAATCAAACCTTGGTAATCAGTTAACTCTTGTGAAAGCTTGACAATAAAAAAAATGAAATTGGCAAATTGGGTAAATTATCAGAAAGCTATGAATGTTTTTTTCCATGCAAATCTCAAATTGGCAATTTAGCGAGTGGCCATGGATTGCGATATATTCGTGACCGACTCTCCTAAATGTTATACTTTTTGAAAATAAGCATTTTAGTAATTTGTTGTGCTGGAACAAACAGGAGAGTTGTCTGGCACTACAACATAATGACATTATTGATTCAACCAATTTTAAATTCCCACGATTACAATATTAACAAATTAACAACTTTGTTATTGTATTATCCAATTTTATTCAAAATTTCAACAATCTGTTTCTTTGATTTTTCAAAGATAGGTTGAGGGTTCGAACCCCAGACTGGCACTAACGTCATTTGGCAAGACATTAATGTACATTTGGCAGTCTCTACCCAAGTGTATTTCGGTATTAATCAGGGGTGGTAGTGAGCACTAAACAAAAAAAGGGTTTTTTGTTTTCCCCTCAACCACGCCCCCTTGAGTAAAAAAAAAAAGAGGATTCGCAGGGAAAAAATGGCATCTAACAACATTCCCCCCTTTCGAGTAAGAAAGAATCATGCAAAATCAACAATGTCTGATCAGTGTTTTAGTGACTTCTATACAGCATAAACCAAATGGCCATATAAATGAATATTTATCTCACCATATTCAAGTATTTGTAACAGCTTGGGTCCTATTCAAACGCATCTTAGCATATAAAATTATAAAAAAGTTATAAAATAGGGATCAAATCTGAAAAATATCCAGCAAAACCCAGGAGTGGAGCCCTGGATTCAAATACCCAAATCAGTATATGGTCTGTACTATTCCACAGGAGTGTATTTATATCCTAACAAAAGACCACGGATTATATTACATTCTCTTATATTTTGTTA
Organism: Strongylocentrotus purpuratus; assembly: GCF_000002235.5. Classification (NCBI taxonomy): domain Eukaryota; kingdom Metazoa; phylum Echinodermata; class Echinoidea; order Camarodonta; family Strongylocentrotidae; genus Strongylocentrotus; species Strongylocentrotus purpuratus. Next base: position 29,793,575 of record NW_022145603.1, on the reverse strand, counting down.
CCTCATTGTTTAATTTGAATAACATATTGTAAGGACTACTGTTATTTAAAAGTGAGGATTACCACAAAATTCTATTAGCTGCCTCAAATACATTACTATGTGAAAATGCTTCTAGTAAGAGAGTTAACTTATGTTTTCCCTTATGTTCTTTGTTTCACAGATAATATTCATGCCGGCCCGGAGGTTATGTCCGATTCCGATGAATTCTAGCCTGGACCGGTAAGTTAACTCGATCAACATTCTGAAAAATAGAGATGTGAAACCATTAGAAATGGTATGTTGAGATAGACAGACGCGGATCCAAGGGGGCCTTGCCTCCCTGCCCCCCCCCCCCCATCAAAAAAATAAAAGAGAATTAAGGAAAGGGAAAGAAGGAAAGGGAAAGAAAAAAAGGACAAGAGGAGATAAAGGGAAGGAAAAAAAAGAGGAAGAAGAAAAGACAAGAGGGATATCAGTTGCAATTTTCCCGCCAACAAGTTGTGGATTGGGGGGCGAAAAGGCCCTTGCCTCCCACCGCCTCTGCCAAAAAAAGAGAGAAGGAAGGGAAAGGGAAGGGGAGAGCTAAAAGGGACCAAAAATTTCAAAGATGGTTTATTTCTAATTCGATAACGGTGATTTACAAATGTTACTGAAATGACATAATTTTCCAAGAATTTTCCTCACTTTTTACTAAATTTTACTTTTGTATGCGTTTGTTGAAAAATTACAAAACTTACAGTTAGGCAAGAAATATGCTTATTAAGAGGCCTACATGTCAGGGCCTGTGGAACGGTGGAGAATCGCCCCCCCCCCCCCCACTTTTTTGGAGCACGTATCCAGTATTTTGTCTCCGTGTATTTCAAAATTTGTTCTGCAATGACCTTTATCTGCTCATGCTCAGACTGCAACCGTGAACTGGCTCATTGTAAAAGGAATTGCCTTACCAAGTGGTATAGGTTGGTTCACCATTGAACAACGATTCTTTCATGATATTTTACCATGATCATAAATTAATCTCATGTAATTTAAAAATAATAATGAGATCGATGAACTTTGATGTTGACATTTTGAATACTAAACATTAACGATAGTATTCTAGAAACTTTCAGTCAGTTTAGACCTATTGCTAAACAATTTCTTTCCTTCAATAATCATGGGTGAATGCTAAAGGTAATACAAAGTGTTGGGAGATAAAATTGGGTCGATAGTGATTCTTTACAATTTTGATATATTTGGATGCCCCTGTGGATGTATTATAAGCACTAGAAAATTAAGCCACTAAAACACTTCTGCTTTCGAGAAAACTTGAATATAAAAATTTACCAGTGCTCCCGGTAAATTTTGATAAATTTCAAATAGCGCCTACCGCCGTACAATGGTAGCTGCGACCATGAAAATCTCAGAATATGTAGTTGTGATATATAATTTCCAAACGGGAATAGCTAATCGGTCGATTTTAGTCCAGAAACATTGTTTCATAGCTTAAATAATATCTTGAACTTGAGAGGGAACTATACAACATAAAGAGTTTACTATTTACAATTTTATAATTTTAGACTCGATTTCAACCGCGACAACGACCACTGAATATTGTAGGATAGCAAATGCTTCCAATATGTTCATTTGAACCAAAGTCATCATAACCCTAAGCCCATACCAAAACTTCGTATTACCTTTAAAAAGTATATGAAGTGGAGAAACAAAATCTATGACTTGTTTAAAATGTTCATAACTGCAACGTAGAGAATACAATTGTGAATACAATATATTTTTGGGTATTCTCCACCAGGCAGACGTGAAATAAGAGCTACCATCATACAAGGACTCCCAGTATACAACATATTCTAAATTCATCTATAAAACCAGCATTCCTGACTTCCTGCCTAATCCACACCATATTCACCGCCAGAATTCCTGCCTTTCCCGCCGCATTCACACCACATTCACACCAGATTCACATCAGATTCACCACCAGCATTCCTGCCTGCCTGCCTAATCCACACCATATTCACCACCAGCATTCCTGCCTTCCTGCCTTTCCCGCCGCATTCACACCAGATTCACACCAGATTCACACCAGATTCACCACCAGCATTCCTGCCTGCCTGCCTAATCCACACCATATTCACCACCAGCATTCCTGCCTTCCTGCCTTTCCTGCCGCATTCACACCAGATTCACACCAGATTCACCACCAGCATTCCTGCCTTCCTGCCTTTCCCGCCGCATTCACACCAGATTCACCACCAGCATTCCTGCCTTCCCGCCTCATTCACACCAGATTCACCGCCAGCATTCCTGCCTTCCTGCCTTTTCCGCCGCATTCACACCAGATTCACACCAGATTCACCACTTCGTCTGCCTTCCCAACAGGTACCGTTTCTTGACAGTCTATTCACTTATTAGTTTCCATCATTTGTACCATTATTATTTGATGTCCTTGTATAGCTCTTATTTTACATGGATTCTATAGTGTTGCTTCCCATGGCAAGAAGTTCATTGTTGACAAAATTTTATGTATGGATGGTTAACATTGAACAAGAAATGTTCCATTTGTCTTCCTAAAATGGTCATTATGACCTATATTCATATTCTTGCCTCTTTCCCATTACCTACTTCCATATCACATTACGTTTATATTCCAATGTTTTACATGATGTGGTTTCCTAGTTCCACAATGCCGCGGAATGTCACTTCCCTAATCTCCAATTCAGTTTACATATATATATTTTTCATATAAGAATGCCATTCTATGGCTAAAAAAATTGACCTTGGGTTGTGAAGTGTCTAGGTTCATAGGTAAGCAAAGCATTCATGTTCTTGGGCAAGACATTAATCTATATATTTCCAATTGTCAATTTCATTATTTTAAATTATATCCCTTTCTACATCTCTGATTTAGAAACATGCCATTCTATAGCTAAAAGAATGGACCTTGGGCTGTGAAATGTCTGAGTTTACGTTCGAGCAAAGCAGTTATATCCTTGGGCAAGACATTAATCTGTATATTTCCCATTGTCAATTTCAAAATGGTAATTTATATCCCTTTCTACGTCTCTGATTAAATTTTGTTTTTCTTTAAAACACTCTATTCTTTGGTATAAACAATTGACCTGGGGTTGTGAAATGTTTAGGTTCATTAGCCAGCAAAGTATTATGTCCTTGGGCAATACATGTGCATACATTGTGCATACATTGTGTGCGGGTAAGCCTGAATCCTATGACCGGGGTAATAATATATATATCTGTAAAGCGCTTTGAGAGGGCCTTCGGTCTTGAAAAGCGCTATATAAGAACTAGCTATTATTATTATTATTATTATTATTAATACATTAATCTATATATTTCTTATTGTCAATTTCCCTTTTTTTTTAAAATTATATCCATTTCTATGTCTCTGATTTATTTATTTTTTTCTTCTATAAAACACTCCATTCTTTGGTATAAACAATTGACCGTGGGTTGTTAAATGTTTAGGTTCATGGGCCAGCAAAGTATTATGTCCTTGGGCAAGACATTAATCTATATATTTCTTATTGTCAATTTCATTATTGTCAATTATATAACTTTCTACATCTCTGATTTAGAAACATGCCATTCTATAGCTAAAAGAATGGACCTTGGGCTGTGAAATGTCTGAGTTTACGTTCGAGCAAAGCAGTTATATCCTTGGGCAAGACATTAATCTGTATATTTCCCATTGTCAATTTCAAAATGGTAATTTATATCCCTTTCTACGTCTCTGATTAAATTTTGTTTTTCTTTAAAACACTCTATTCTTTGGTATAAACAATTGACCTGGGGTTGTGAAATGTTTAGGTTCATTAGCCAGCAAAGTATTATGTCCTTGGGCAATACATGTGCATACATTGTGCATACATTGTGTGCGGGTAAGCCTGAATCCTATGACCGGGGTAATAATATATATATCTGTAAAGCGCTTTGAGAGGGCCTTCGGTCTTGAAAAGCGCTATATAAGAACTAGCTATTATTATTATTATTATTATTATTAATACATTAATCTATATATTTCTTATTGTCAATTTCCCTTTTTTTTTAAATTATATCCATTTCTATGTCTCTGATTTATTTATTTTTTTCTTCTATAAAACACTCCATTCTTTGGTATAAACAATTGACCGTGGGTTGTTAAATGTTTAGGTTCATGGGCCAGCAAAGTATTATGTCCTTGGGCAAGACATTAATCTATATATTTCTTATTGTCAATTTCATTATTGTCAATTATATAACTTTCTAAGTCTGAATAATTACATATTTTTTCATATAAAAAGGATTGACCTGGAGTTGTGAAGTGTCTGAGTTCATTGTTGGGCAAAGCATTTATGTTCTTCGGCAAGACATTAATCTATATATTTCCCATTGTCAAATTCATTATTGTCAATTATATGGCTTTCTGAGTCTCTGGTTTATAAACATGCAATTCTATAGCTAAAAGAATGGACCTAGGGGTGTGAAGTCTGGGTCCATGGTCCAGCAAAGCAGTTATGTCCTTGGGCAAGACATTAATTTATATATTTCCCATCGTCAGTTACTTTATTTCAAATTATATCCCTTTTTACGTCTCTGATTAAGCATAAACATGCCATTCTTTGGTATAAACAATTGACCTGGGGTTGTAAAATGTCTTGGTTCATGGTCCAAGCAAAGCATTTACGCCTTGGGCAAGACATTAATCTATATATTTCCCATTGTCAATTTCATTATTTCAATTATATGGCTTTCTAAGTCTCTGATTTTAACTCATTCCATTTTATACCTAAAAGAATATGGACCTGGGGCTGTGAAATGTCTGGGTTCATTGTCCAGCAAAGCAGTTATGTCCTTGGGCAAGACATTGATCTATATATTTCCTATCGTCCATTTCAAAATGTTAATTCATATCCCTTTCTAAGTCTCTGATTAAGAATTTGTTCTCATAAACACTCCATTCTTTGTTATAAACAATTGACCTTGGGTATTGAAGTTCTTGGGTTCATGGTCCAGCAAAGCATTTATGTCCTTGGGCAAGATATTAATCTATATATTTCCCATTGTCAATTTCATAATGTTAATTCATATCCCTTTCTAAGTCTCTGATTAATAAACATGCTATTCAATAGGTAAAAGAATTGACCCGGGTTGTGATATATCTGGGTTCATGGTCCAGCAAAGCATTTATGTCCTTGGGCAAGACGTTAATCTATATATTTCCCATCGTCAGTTACTTTATTTCAAATTATATCCCTTTTTACGTCTCTGATTAGGTATAAACATGCCATTCTTTGGTATAAACAATTGACCTGGGGTTGTAAAGTGTCTGGGTTCATGGTACAGTAAATCATTTATGTCCCTGGGCAAGACATTAATCTACATATTTCCCATTGTCAATTACATAATGTTAATTCATATCCCTTTTTAAGTCTCTGATTTATGAACATGCCATTCTATAGCTAAAAGAATGGACCTGGGATTGTGAAATGTCTGGGTTCATGGTCCAGCAAAGCATTTATGTTGTTGGGCAAGACATTAATTTATATATTTCCATCTTCAGATACTTTATTACAAATTATATCCCTTTTTACGCCTCTGATTAGGCATAAACATAATTAAGAATGATATTTCTTCATATAAAAATTCCATATTTTGGTATAAACAACTAACCTGAGGTTGTAAAGTGTCTAGGTTCATGGGCCAGCAAAGCAGTTGCAAGACATTAATCTCTATATTTCCCATTGTCAATTTCATAATGTTAATTCATATCCCTTTCTACTACATCTCTGATTAAGTATATATTTTTCTGTAAAACATTCCATTATTTGGTATAAACAATTAGGCTGGGATTGTAAAATGACCAAGTTCATGGTCCAGCAAAGCATTTATGTCCTTGGGCAAGACATTAATCTATATATTTCCCATTGTCAATTTCATAATGTTAATTCATATCCCGTTCCAAGTCTCTGATTTATGAACATGCCATTCTATAGCTAAAAGAATGGACCTGGGATTGTGAAATGTCTGGGTTCATGGTCCAGCAAAGCAGTTATGTCCTTGGGCAAGACATTAATCTATATATTTCCCATCGTCAGTTACTTTATTTCAAATTATATCCCTTTTTACGTCTCTGATTAGGTATAAACATGCCATTCTTTGGTATAAACAATTGACCTGGGGTTGTAAAGTGTCTGGATTCATGGTCCAGCAAAGCATTTATGTCCTTGGGCAAGACATTAATTTATATATTTCCATCTTCAGTTACTTTATTACAAATTATATCCCTTTTTACGCCTCTGATTAGGCATAAACATAATTAAGAATGATATTTCTTCATATAAAAATGCCATTCTTTGGTATATGACCCTCGGTTGTGAAGTGGCTACGTTCATGGTCCAGCAAAGCAGCTATGTCCTTGGGCAAGACATTAATTTATATATTTCCCATCGTCAGTTACTTTATTTCAAATTATATCCCTTTTTACGTCTCTGATTAGGTATAAACATGCCTTTCTTTGGTATAAACAATTGACCTGGGGTTGTAAAGTGTCTGGGTACATGGTCCAGCAAAGCAGTTATGTCCTTGGGCAAGACATTGATCTATATATTTCCCAAAGTCTTTTCATAATTTTTATTCATATCACTTTCTAAGTCTCTGATTTAGAATTTGTTCTCATAAACATGCCATTCTTTGGTATAAACAATTGACCCGGGATTGTGAAATGTCTGGGTTCATGGTCCAGCAAAGCATTTATGTCCTTGGGCAAGACATTAATCTATATTTTTCACATTGTCAATTACATAATGTTAATTCATATCCCTTTCTAAGTCTCTGATTAAGAATTTGTTCTCATAAACATGCCATTCTTTGGTATAAACAATTTACCTGGGGTTGTGAAGTGTCTAGGTTCATGGTCGAGCAAAGCAGTTGCAAGACATTAATCTATATATTTCCCATTGTCAATTTCATAATGTTAATTCATATCCCTTTCTAAGTCTCTGATTTATGAACATGCCATTCTATAGCTAAAAGAATGGACCTGGGATTGTAAAATGTCTGGGTTCATGGTCCAGCAAAGCAGTTATGTCCTTGGGCAAGACATTAATTTATATATTTCCCATCGTCAGTTACTTTATTTCAAATTATATCCCTTTTTACGTCTCTGATTAAGCATAAACATGCCATTCTTTGGTATAAACAATTGACCTGGGGCGGTAAAGTGTCTGGGTTCATGGTCCAGCAAAGCAGTTATGTCCTTGGGCAAGACATTAATTTATATATTTCCCATCGTCAGTTACTTTATTTCAAATTATATCCCTTTTTACGTCTCTGATTAAGCATAAACATGCCATTCTTTGGTATAAACAATTGACCTGGGGTTGTAAAATGTCTTGGTTCATGGTCCAAGCAAAGCATTTACGCCTTGGGCAAGACATTAATCTATATATTTCCCATTGTCAATTTCATTATTTCAATTATATGGCTTTCTAAGTCTCTGATTTTTAACTCATTCCATTTTAATACCTAAAAGAATGGACCTGGGGCTGTGAAATGTCTGGGTTCATTGTCCAGCAAAGCAGTTATGTCCTTGGGCAAGACATTGATCTATATATTTCCTATCGTCAATTTCAAAATGTTAATTCATATCCCTTTCTAAGTCTCTGATTAAGAATTTGTTCTCATAAACACTCCATTCTTTGTTATAAACAATTGACCTTGGGTATTGAAGTTCTTGGGTTCATGGTCCAGCAAAGCATTTATGTCCTTGGGCAAGATATTAATCTATATATTTCCCATTGTCAATTTCATAATGTTAATTCATATCCCTTTCTAAGTCTCTGATTAATGAACATGCTATTCAATAGGTAAAAGAATTGACCCGGGGTTGTGATATATCTGGGTTCATGGTCCAGCAAAGCATTTATGTCCTTGGGCAAGACGTTAATCTATATATTTCCCATCGTCAGTTACTTTATTTCAAATTATATCCCTTTTTACGTCTCTGATTAGGTATAAACATGCCATTCTTTGGTATAAACAATTGACCTGGGGTTGTAAAGTGTCTGGGTTCATGGTACAGTAAATCATTTATGTCCCTGGGCAAGACATTAATCTACATATTTCCCATTGTCAATTACATAATGTTAATTCATATCCCTTTTTAAGTCTCTGATTTATGAACATGCCATTCTATAGCTAAAAGAATGGACCTGGGATTGTGAAATGTCTGGGTTCATGGTCCAGCAAAGCAGTTATGTCCTTGGGCAAGACATTAATCTATATATTTCCCATCGTCAGTTACTTTATTTCAAATTATATCCCTTTTTACGTCTCTGATTAGGTATAAACATGCCATTCTTTGGTATAAACAATTGACCTGGGGTTGTAAAGTGTCTGGATTCATGGTCCAGCAAAGCATTTATGGTGTTGGGCAAGACATTAATTTATATATTTCCATCTTCAGTTACTTTATTACAAATTATATCCCTTTTTACGCCTCTGATTAGGCATAAACATAATTAAGAATGATATTTCTTCATATAAAAATTCCATTCTTTGGTATAAACAATTGACCCTTGGTTGTGAAGTGCCTAGGTTCATGGTCCAGCAAAGCAGCTATGTCCTTGGGCAAGACATTAATCTATATATTTCCCATTTTCAATTTCATAATATTAATTATATCCCTTTCTAAGTCTCTGATTAAGAATTTGTTCTCATAAACATGCCATACTTTGGTATAAACAATTAACCTGAGGTTGTGAAGTGTCTAGGTTCATGGTCCAGCAAAGCAGTTGCAAGACATTAATCTCTATATTTCCCATTGTCAATTTCATAATGTTAATTCATATCCCTTTCTACTACATCTCTGATTAAGTATATATTTTTCTGTAAAACATTCCATTATTTGGTATAAACAATTAGGCTGGGATTGTAAAATGACCAAGTTCATGGTCCAGCAAAGCATTTATGTCCTTGGGCAAGACATTAATCTATATATTTCCCATTGTCAATTTCATAATGTTAATTCATATCCCGTTCCAAGTCTCTGATTTATGAACATGCCATTCTATAGCTAAAAGAATGGACCTGGGATTGTGAAATGTCTGGGTTCATGGTCCAGCAAAGCAGTTATGTCCTTGGGCAAGACATTAATCTATATATTTCCCATCGTCAGTTACTTTATTTCAAATTATATCCCTTTTTACGTCTCTGATTAGGTATAAACATGCCATTCTTTGGTATAAACAATTGACCTGGGGTTGTAAAGTGTCTGGATTCATGGTCCAGCAAAGCATTTATGTCCTTGGGCAAGACATTGATCTATATATTTCCCAAAGTCTTTTCATAATTTTTATTCATATCACTTTCTAAGTCTCTGATTTAGAATTTGTTCTCATAAACATGCCATTCTTTGGTATAAACAATTGACCCTCGATTGTGAAATGTCTGGGTTCATGGTCCAGCAAAGCATTTATGTCTTTGGGCAAGACATTAATCTATATTTTTCACATTGTCAATTACATAATGTTAATTCATATCCCTTTCTAAGTCTCTGATTAAGAATTTGTTCTCATAAACATGCCATTCTTTGGTATAAACAATTTACCTGGGGTTGTGAAGTGTCTAGGTTCATGGTCGAGCAAAGCAGTTGCAAGACATTAATCTATATATTTCCCATTGTCAATTTCATAATGTTAATTCATATCCCTTTCTAAGTCTCTGATTTATGAACATGCCATTCTATAGCTAAAAGAATGGACCTGGGATTGTGAAATGTCTGGGTTCATGGTCCAGCAAAGCAGTTATGTCCTTGGGCAAGACATTAATCTATATATTTCCCATCGTCAGTTACTTTATTTCAAATTATATCCCTTTTTACGTCTCTGATTAGGTATAAACATGCCATTCTTTGGTATAAACAATTGACCTGGGGTTGTAAAGTGTCTGGATTCATGGTCCAGCAAAGCATTTATGTCCTTGGGCAAGACATTAATTTATATATTTCCATCTTCAGTTACTTTATTACAAATTATATCCCTTTTTACGCCTCTGATTAGGCATAAACATAATTAAGAATGATATTTCTTCATATAAAAATGCCATTCTTTGGTATATGACCCTCGGTTGTGAAGTGGCTACGTTCATGGTCCAGCAAAGCAGCTATGTCCTTGGGCAAGACATTAATTTATATATTTCCCATCGTCAGTTACTTTATTTCAAATTATATCCCTTTTTACGTCTCTGATTAGGTATAAACATGCCATTCTTTGGTATAAACAATTGACCTGGGGTTGTAAAGTGTCTGGGTACATGGTCCAGCAAAGCAGTTATGTCCTTGGGCAAGACATTGATCTATATATTTCCCAAAGTCTTTTCATAATTTTTATTCATATCACTTTCTAAGTCTCTGATTTAGAATTTGTTCTCATAAACATGCCATTCTTTGGTATAAACAATTGACCCGGGATTGTGAAATGTCTGGGTTCATGGTCCAGCAAAGCATTTATGTCCTTGGGCAAGACATTAATCTATATTTTTCACATTGTCAATTACATAATGTTAATTCATATCCCTTTCTAAGTCTCTGATTAAGAATTTGTTCTCATAAACAGGCCATTCTTTGGTATAAACAATTTACCTGGGGTTGTGAAGTGTCTAGGTTCATGGTCGAGCAAAGCAGTTGCAAGACATTAATCTATATATTTCCCATTGTCAATTTCATAATGTTAATTCATATCCCTTTCTAAGTCTCTGATTTATGAACATGCCATTCTATAGCTAAAAGAATGGACCTGGGATTGTGAAATGTCTGGGTTCATGGTCCAGCAAAGCAGTTATGTCCTTGGGCAAGACATTAATCTATATATTTCCCATCGTCAGTTACTTTATTTCAAATTATATCCCTTTTTACGTCTCTGATTAGGTATAAACATGCCATTCTTTGGTATAAACAATTGACCTGGGGTTGTAAAGTGTCTGGATTCATGGTCCAGCAAAGCATTTATGTCCTTGGGCAAGACATTAATTTATATATTTCCATCTTCAGTTACTTTATTACAAATTATATCCCTTTTTACGCCTCTGATTAGGCATAAACATAATTAAGAATGATATTTCTTCATATAAAAATGCCATTCTTTGGTATATAACCCTCGGTTGTGAAGTGTCTAGGTTCATGGTCAAGCAAAGCAATTATGTCCTTGGGCGAGACATTGATCTATATATTTCCCAAAGTCGTTTTCATGATTTTTATTCATATCACTTTCTAAGTCCCTAATTAAGAATGATATTTCTTCATATAAAAATGCCATTCTTTGGTATAAACAATTGACCCTCGGTTGTGAAGTGTCTAGGTTCATCGTCCAGCAAAGCAGTTGCAAGACATTAATCTATATATTTCCCATTGTCAATTTCATAATGTTAATTCATATCCCTTTCTAAGTCTCTGATTTATGAACATGCCATTCTATAGCTAAAAGAATGGACCTGGGATTGTAAAATGTCTGGGTTCATGGTCCAGCAAAGCAGTTATGTCCTTGGGCAAGACATTAATCTATATATTTCCCATCGTCAGTTACTTTATTTCAAATTATATCCCTTTTTACGTCTCTGATTAGGTATAAACATGCCATTCTTTGGTATAAACAATTGACCTGGGGTTGTAAAGTGTCTGGATTCATGGTCCAGCAAAGCATTTATGTCCTTGGGCAAGACATTAATTTATATATTTCCATCTTCAGTTACTTTATTACAAATTATATCCCTTTTTACGCCTCTGATTAGGCATAAACATAATTAAGAATGATATTTCTTCATATAAAAATGCCATTCTTTGGTATATGACCCTCGGTTGTGAAGTGGCTACGTTCATGGTCCAGCAAAGCAGCTATGTCCTTGGGCAAGACATTAATTTATATATTTCCCATCGTCAGTTACTTTATTTCAAATTATATCCCTTTTTACGTCTCTGATTAGGTATAAACATGCCTTTCTTTGGTATAAACAATTGACCTGGGGTTGTAAAGTGTCTGGGTACATGGTCCAGCAAAGCAGTTATGTCCTTGGGCAAGACATTGATCTATATATTTCCCAAAGTCTTTTCATAATTTTTATTCATATCACTTTCTAAGTCTCTGATTTAGAATTTGTTCTCATAAACATGCCATTCTTTGGTATAAACAATTGACCCGGGATTGTGAAATGTCTGGGTTCATGGTCCAGCAAAGCATTTATGTCCTTGGGCAAGACATTAATCTATATTTTTCACATTGTCAATTACATAATGTTAATTCATATCCCTTTCTAAGTCTCTGATTAAGAATTTGTTCTCATAAACATGCCATTCTTTGGTATAAACAATTTACCTGGGGTTGTGAAGTGTCTAGGTTCATGGTCGAGCAAAGCAGTTGCAAGACATTAATCTATATATTTCCCATTGTCAATTTCATAATGTTAATTCATATCCCTTTCTAAGTCTCTGATTTATGAACATGCCATTCTATAGCTAAAAGAATGGACCTGGGATTGTAAAATGTCTGGGTTCATGGTCCAGCAAAGCAGTTATGTCCTTGGGCAAGACATTAATTTATATATTTCCCATCGTCAGTTACTTTATTTCAAATTATATCCCTTTTTACGTCTCTGATTAAGCATAAACATGCCATTCTTTGGTATAAACAATTGACCTGGGGCGGTAAAGTGTCTGGGTTCATGGTCCAGCAAAGCAGTTATGTCCTTGGGCAAGACATTAATTTATATATTTCCCATCGTCAGTTACTTTATTTCAAATTATATCCCTTTTTACGTCTCTGATTAAGCATAAACATGCCATTCTTTGGTATAAACAATTGACCTGGGGTTGTAAAATGTCTTGGTTCATGGTCCAAGCAAAGCATTTACGCCTTGGGCAAGACATTAATCTATATATTTCCCATTGTCAATTTCATTATTTCAATTATATGGCTTTCTAAGTCTCTGATTTTTAACTCATTCCATTTTAATACCTAAAAGAATGGACCTGGGGCTGTGAAATGTCTGGGTTCATTGTCCAGCAAAGCAGTTATGTCCTTGGGCAAGACATTGATCTATATATTTCCTATCGTCAATTTCAAAATGTTAATTCATATCCCTTTCTAAGTCTCTGATTAAGAATTTGTTCTCATAAACACTCCATTCTTTGTTATAAACAATTGACCTTGGGTATTGAAGTTCTTGGGTTCATGGTCCAGCAAAGCATTTATGTCCTTGGGCAAGATATTAATCTATATATTTCCCATTGTCAATTTCATAATGTTAATTCATATCCCTTTCTAAGTCTCTGATTAATGAACATGCTATTCAATAGGTAAAAGAATTGACCCGGGGTTGTGATATATCTGGGTTCATGGTCCAGCAAAGCATTTATGTCCTTGGGCAAGACGTTAATCTATATATTTCCCATCGTCAGTTACTTTATTTCAAATTATATCCCTTTTTACGTCTCTGATTAGGTATAAACATGCCATTCTTTGGTATAAACAATTGACCTGGGGTTGTAAGGTGTCTGGGTTCATGGTACAGTAAATCATTTATGTCCCTGGGCAAGACATTAATCTACATATTTCCCATTGTCAATTACATAATGTTAATTCATATCCCTTTTTAAGTCTCTGATTTATGAACATGCCATTCTATAGCTAAAAGAATGGACCTGGGATTGTGAAATGTCTGGGTTCATGGTCCAGCAAAGCAGTTATGTCCTTGGGCAAGACATTAATCTATATATTTCCCATCGTCAGTTACTTTATTTCAAATTATATCCCTTTTTACGTCTCTGATTAGGTATAAACATGCCATTCTTTGGTATAAACAATTGACCTGGGGTTGTAAAGTGTCTGGATTCATGGTCCAGCAAAGCATTTAAGGTGTTGGGCAAGACATTAATTTATATATTTCCATCTTCAGTTACTTTATTACAAATTATATCCCTTTTTACGCCTCTGATTAGGCATAAACATAATTAAGAATGATATTTCTTCATATAAAAATTCCATTCTTTGGTATAAACAATTGACCCTTGGTTGTGAAGTGCCTAGGTTCATGGTCCAGCAAAGCAGCTATGTCCTTGGGCAAGACATTAATCTATATATTTCCCATTTTCAATTTCATAATATTAATTATATCCCTTTCTAAGTCTCTGATTAAGAATTTGTTCTCATAAACATGCCATACTTTGGTATAAACAATTAACCTGAGGTTGTGAAGTGTCTAGGTTCATGGTCCAGCAAAGCAGTTGCAAGACATTAATCTCTATATTTCCCATTGTCAATTTCATAATGTTAATTCATATCCCTTTCTACTACATCTCTGATTAAGTATATATTTTTCTGTAAAACATTCCATTATTTGGTATAAACAATTAGGCTGGGATTGTAAAATGACCAAGTTCATGGTCCAGCAAAGCATTTATGTCCTTGGGCAAGACATTAATCTATATATTTCCCATTGTCAATTTCATAATGTTAATTCATATCCCGTTCCAAGTCTCTGATTTATGAACATGCCATTCTATAGCTAAAAGAATGGACCTGGGATTGTGAAATGTCTGGGTTCATGGTCCAGCAAAGCAGTTATGTCCTTGGGCAAGACATTAATCTATATATTTCCCATCGTCAGTTACTTTATTTCAAATTATATCCCTTTTTACGTCTCTGATTAGGTATAAACATGCCATTCTTTGGTATAAACAATTGACCTGGGGTTGTAAAGTGTCTGGATTCATGGTCCAGCAAAGCATTTATGTCCTTGGGCAAGACATTGATCTATATATTTCCCAAAGTCTTTTCATAATTTTTATTCATATCACTTTCTAAGTCTCTGATTTAGAATTTGTTCTCATAAACATGCCATTCTTTGGTATAAACAATTGACCCGGGATTGTGAAATGTCTGGGTTCATGGTCCAGCAAAGCATTTATGTCCTTGGGCAAGACATTAATCTATATTTTTCACATTGTCAATTACATAATGTTAATTCATATCCCTTTCTAAGTCTCTGATTAAGAATTTGTTCTCATAAACATGCCATTCTTTGGTATAAACAATTTACCTGGGGTTGTGAAGTGTCTAGGTTCATGGTCGAGCAAAGCAGTTGCAAGACATTAATCTATATATTTCCCATTGTCAATTTGATAATGTTAATTCATATCCCTTTCTAAGTCTCTGATTTATGAACATGCCATTCTATAGCTAAAAGAATGGACCTGGGATTGTGAAATGTCTGGGTTCATGGTCCAGCAAAGCAGTTATGTCCTTGGGCAAGACATTAATCTATATATTTCCCATCGTCAGTTACTTTATTTCAAATTATATCCCTTTTTACGTCTCTGATTAGGTATAAACATGCCATTCTTTGGTATAAACAATTGACCTGGGGTTGTAAAGTGTCTGGATTCATGGTCCAGCAAAGCATTTATGTCCTTGGGCAAGACATTAATTTATATATTTCCATCTTCAGTTACTTTATTACAAATTATATCCCTTTTTACGCCTCTGATTAGGCATAAACATAATTAAGAATGATATTTCTTCATATAAAAATGCCATTCTTTGGTATATGACCCTCGGTTGTGAAGTGGCTACGTTCATGGTCCAGCAAAGCAGCTATGTCCTTGGGCAAGACATTAATTTATATATTTCCCATCGTCAGTTACTTTATTTCAAATTATATCCCTTTTTACGTCTCTGATTAGGTATAAACATGCCATTCTTTGGTATAAACAATTGACCTGGGGTTGTAAAGTGTCTGGGTACATGGTCCAGCAAAGCAGTTATGTTCTTGGGCAAGACATTGATCTATATATTTCCCAAAGTCTTTTCATAATTTTTATTCATATCACTTTCTAAGTCTCTGATTTAGAATTTGTTCTCATAAACATGCCATTCTTTGGTATAAACAATTGACCCGGGATTGTGAAATGTCTGGGTTCATGGTCCAGCAAAGCAGTTATGTCCTTTGGCAAGACATTGATCTATATATTTCCCAAAGTCTTTTCATAATTTTTATTCATATCACTTTCTAAGTCTCTGATTTAGAATTTGTTCTCATAAACATGCCATTCTTTGGTATAAACAATTGACCCGGGATTGTGAAATGTCTGGGTTCATGGTCCAGCAAAGCATTTATGTCCTTGGGCAAGACATTAATCTATATTTTTCACATTGTCAATTACATAATGTTAATTCATATCCCTTTCTAAGTCTCTGATTAAGAATTTGTTCTCATAAACAGGCCATTCTTTGGTATAAACAATTTACCTGGGGTTGTGAAGTGTCTAGGTTCATGGTCGAGCAAAGCAGTTGCAAGACATTAATCTATATATTTCCCATTGTCAATTTCATAATGTTAATTCATATCCCTTTCTAAGTCTCTGATTTATGAACATGCCATTCTATAGCTAAAAGAATGGACCTGGGATTGTGAAATGTCTGGGTTCATGGTCCAGCAAAGCAGTTATGTCCTTGGGCAAGACATTAATCTATATATTTCCCATCGTCAGTTACTTTATTTCAAATTATATCCCTTTTTACGTCTCTGATTAGGTATAAACATGCCATTCTTTGGTATAAACAATTGACCTGGGGTTGTAAAGTGTCTGGATTCATGGTCCAGCAAAGCATTTATGTCCTTGGGCAAGACATTAATTTATATATTTCCATCTTCAGTTACTTTATTACAAATTATATCCCTTTTTACGCCTCTGATTAGGCATAAACATAATTAAGAATGATATTTCTTCATATAAAAATGCCATTCTTTGGTATATAACCCTCGGTTGTGAAGTGTCTAGGTTCATGGTCAAGCAAAGCAATTATGTCCTTGGGCGAGACATTGATCTATATATTTCCCAAAGTCGTTTTCATGATTTTTATTCATATCACTTTCTAAGTCCCTAATTAAGAATGATATTTCTTCATATAAAAATGCCATTCTTTGGTATAAACAATTGACCCTCGGTTGTGAAGTGTCTAGGTTCATGGTCCAGCAAAGCAGTTGCAAGACATTAATCTATATATTTCCCATTGTCAATTTCATAATGTTAATTCATATCCCTTTCTAAGTCTCTGATTTATGAACATGCCATTCTATAGCTAAAAGAATGGACCTGGGATTGTAAAATGTCTGGGTTCATGGTCCAGCAAAGCAGTTATGTCCTTGGGCAAGACATTAATCTATATATTTCCCATCGTCAGTTACTTTATTTCAAATTATATCCCTTTTTACGTCTCTGATTAGGTATAAACATGCCATTCTTTGGTATAAACAATTGACCTGGGGTTGTAAAGTGTCTGGATTCATGGTCCAGCAAAGCATTTATGTCCTTGGGCAAGACATTAATTTATATATTTCCATCTTCAGTTACTTTATTACAAATTATATCCCTTTTTACGCCTCTGATTAGGCATAAACATAATTAAGAATGATATTTCTTCATATAAAAATGCCATTCTTTGGTATATGACCCTCAGTTGTGAAGTGGCTACGTTCATGGTCCAGCAAAGCAGTTATGTCCTTGGGCAAGACATTAATTTATATATTTCCCATCGTCAGTTACTTTATTTCAAATTATATCCCTTTTTACGTCTCTGATTAGGTATAAACATGCCATTCTTTGGTATAAACAATTGACCTGGGGTTGTAAAGTGTCTGGGTACATGGTCCAGCAAAGCAGTTATGTCCTTGGGCAAGACATTGATCTATATATTTCCCAAAGTCTTTTCATAATTTTTATTCATATCACTTTCTAAGTCTCTGATTTAGAATTTGTTCTCATAAACATGCCATTCTTTGGTATAAACAATTGACCCGGGATTGTGAAATGTCTGGGTTCATGGTCCAGCAAAGCATTTATGTCCTTGGGCAAGACATTAATCTATATTTTTCACATTGTCAATTACATAATGTTAATTCATATCCCTTTCTAAGTCTCTGATTAAGAATTTGTTCTCATAAACAGGCCATTCTTTGGTATAAACAATTTACCTGGGGTTGTGAAGTGTCTAGGTTCATGGTCGAGCAAAGCAGTTGCAAGACATTAATCTATATATTTCCCATTGTCAATTTCATAATGTTAATTCATATCCCTTTCTAAGTCTCTGATTTATGAACATGCCATTCTATAGCTAAAAGAATGGACCTGGGATTGTAAAATGTCTGGGTTCATGGTCCAGCAAAGCAGTTATGTCCTTGGGCAAGACATTAATCTATATATTTCCCATCGTCAGTTACTTTATTTCAAATTATATCCCTTTTTACGTCTCTGATTAGGTATAAACATGCCATTCTTTGGTATAAACAATTGACCTGGGGTTGTAAAGTGTCTGGATTCATGTTCCAGCAAAGCATTTATGTCCTTGGGCAAGACATTAATTTATATATTTCCATCTTCAGTTACTTTATTACAAATTATATCCCTTTTTACGCCTCTGATTAGGCATAAACATAATTAAGAATGATATTTCTTCATATAAAAATGCCATTCTTTGGTATATGACCCTCGGTTGTGAAGTGTCTAGGTTCATGGTCAAGCAAAGCAATTATGTCCTTGGGCGATACATTGATCTATATATTTCCCAAAGTCGTTTTCATGATTTTTATTCATATCACTTTCTAAGTCCCTAATTAAGAATGATATTTCTTCATATAAAAATGCCATTCTTTGGTATAAACAATTGACCATCGGTTGTGAAGTGTCTAGGTTCATGGTCCAGCAAAGCAGTTGCAAGACATTAATCTATATATTTCCCATTGTCAATTTCATAATGTTAATTCATATCCCTTTCTAAGTCTCTGATTTATGAACATGCCATTCTATAGCTAAAAGAATGGACCTGGGATTGTAAAATGTCTGGGTTCATGGTCCAGCAAAGCAGTTATGTCCTTGGGCAAGACATTAATTTATATATTTCCCATCGTCAGTTACTTTATTTCAAATTATATCCCTTTTTACGTCTCTGATTAAGCATAAACATGCCATTCTTTGGTATAAACAATTGACCTGGGGTTGTGAAGTGTCTAGGTTCATGGTCGAGCAAAGCAGTTGCAAGACATTAATCTATATATTTCCCATTGTCAATTTCATAATGTTAATTCATATCCCTTTCTAAGTCTCTGATTTATGAACATGCCATTCTATAGCTAAAAGAATGGACCTGGGATTGTAAAATGTCTGGGTTCATGGTCCAGCAAAGCAGTTATGTCCTTGGGCAAGACATTAATTTATATATTTCCCATCGTCAGTTACTTTATTTCAAATTATATCCCTTTTTACGTCTCTGATTAAGCATAAACATGCCATTCTTTGGAATAAACAATTGACCTGGGGTGGTAAAGTGTCTGGGTTCATGGTCCAGCAAAGCAGTTATGTCCTTGGGCAAGACATTAATTTATATATTTCCCATCGTCAGTTACTTTATTTCAAATTATATCCCTTTTTACGTCTCTGATTAAGCATAAACATGCCATTCTTTGGTATAAACAATTGACCTGGGGTTGTAAAATGTCTTGGTTCATGGTCCAAGCAAAGCATTTACGCCTTGGGCAAGACATTAATCTATATATTTCCCATTGTCAATTTCATTATTTCAATTATATCCCTTTCTAAGTCTCTGATTTATGAACATGCCATTCTATAGCTAAAAGAATGGACCTGGGATTGTAAAATGTCTGGGTTCATGGTCCAGCAAAGCAGTTATGTCCTTGGGCAAGACATTAATTTATATATTTCCCATCGTCAGTTACTTTATTTCAAATTATATCCCTTTTTACGTCTCTGATTAAGCATAAACATGCCATTCTTTGGTATAAACAATTGACCTGGGGTTGTGAAGTGTCTAGGTTCATGGTCGAGCAAAGCAGTTGCAAGACATTAATCTATATATTTCCCATTGTCAATTTCATAATGTTAATTCATATCCCTTTCTAAGTCTCTGATATATGAAAATGCCATTCTATAGCTAAAAGAATGGACCTGGGATTGTAAAATGTCTGGGTTCATGGTCCAGCAAAGCAGTTATGTCCTTGGGCAAGACATTAATTTATATATTTCCCATCGTCAGTTACTTTATTTCAAATTATATCCCTTTTTACGTCTCTGATTAAGCATAAACATGCCATTCTTTGGAATAAACAATTGACCTGGGGTGGTAAAGTGTCTGGGTTCATGGTCCAGCAAAGCAGTTATGTCCTTGGGCAAGACATTAATTTATATATTTCCCATCGTCAGTTACTTTATTTCAAATTATATCCCTTTTTACGTCTCTGATTAAGCATAAACATGCCATTCTTTGGTATAAACAATTGACCTGGGGTTGTAAAATGTCTTGGTTCATGGTCCAAGCAAAGCATTTACGCCTTGGGCAAGACATTAATCTATATATTTCCCATTGTCAATTTCATTATTTCAATTATATGGCTTTCTAAGTCTCTGATTTTTAACTCATTCCATTTTATACCTAAAAGAATGGACCTGGGGCTGTGAAATGTCTGGGTTCATTGTCCAGCAAAGCAGTTATGTCCTTGGGCAAGACATTGATCTATATATTTCCTATCGTCAATTTCAAAATGTTAATTCATATCCCTTTCTAAGTCTCTGATTAAGAATTTGTTCTCATAAACACTCCATTCTTTGTTATAAACAATTGACCTTAGGTATTGAAGTTCTTGGGTTCATGGTCCAGCAAAGCATTTATGTCCTTGGGCAAGATATTAATCTATATATTTCCCATTGTCAATTTCATAATGTTAATTCATATCCCTTTCTAAGTCTCTGATTAATGAACATGCTATTCAATAGGTAAAAGAATTGACCCGGGGTTGTGATATATCTGGGTTCATGGTCCAGCAAAGCATTTATGTCCTTGGGCAAGACGTTAATCTATATATTTCCCATCGTCAGTTACTTTATTTCAAATTATATCCCTTTTTACGTCTCTGATTAGGTATAAACATGCCATTCTTTGGTATAAACAATTGACCTGGGGTTGTAAAGTGTCTGGGTTCATGGTACAGTAAATCATTTATGTCCCTGGGCAAGACATTAATCTACATATTTCCCATTGTCAATTACATAATGTTAATTCATATCCCTTTTTACGTCTCTGATTAGGTATAAACATGCCATTCTTTGGTATAAACAATTGACCTGGGGTTGTAAAGTGTCTGGGTACATGGTCCAGCAAAGCAGTTATGTCCTTGGGCAAGACATTGATCTATATATTTCCCAAAGTCTTTTCATAATTTTTATTCATATCACTTTCTAAGTCTCTGATTTAGAATTTGTTCTCATAAACATGCCATTCTTTGGTATAAACAATTGATCCGGGATTGTGAAATGTCTGGGTTCATGGTCCAGCAAAGCATTTATGTCCTTGGGCAAGACATTAATCTATATTTTTCACATTGTCAATTACATAATGTTAATTCATATCCCTTTCTAAGTCTCTGATTAAGAATTTGTTCTCATAAACATGCCATTCTTTGGTATAAACAATTGACCCTCGGTTGTGAAGTGTCTAGGTTCATGGTCCAGCAAAGCAGTTGCAAGACATTAATCTATTTATTTCCCATTGTCAATTTCATAATGTTAATTCATATCCCTTTCTAAGTCTCTGATTTATGAACATGCCATTCTATAGCTAAAAGAATGGACCTGGGATTGTAAAATGTCTGGGTTCATGGTCCAGCAAAGCAGTTATGTCCTTGGGCAAGACATTAATCTATATATTTCCCATCGTCAGTTACTTTATTTCAAATTATATCCCTTTTTACGTCTCTGATTAGGTATAAACATGCCATTCTTTGGTATAAACAATTGACCTGAGGTTGTAAAGTGTCTGGATTCATGGTCCAGCAAAGCATTTATGTCCTTAGGCAAGACATTAATTTATATATTTCCATCTTCAGTTACTTTATTACAAATTATATCCCTTTTTACGCCTCTGATTAGGCATAAACATAATTAAGAATGATATTTCTTCATATAAAAATGCCATTCTTTGGTATATGACCCTCGGTTGTGAAGTGTCTAGGTTCATGGTCAAGCAAAGCAATTATGTCCTTGGGCGAGACATTGATCTATACATTTCCCAAAGTCGTTTTCATAATTTTTATTCATATCACTTTCTAAGTCCCTAATTAAGAATGATATTTCTTCATATAAAAATGCCATTCTTTGGTATAAACAATTGACCCTCGGTTGTGAAGTGTCTAGGTTCATGGTCCAGCAAAGCAGTTGCAAGACATTAATCTATATATTTCCCATTGTCAATTTCTTAATGTTAATTCATATCCCTTTCTAAGTCTCTGATTTATGAACATGCCATTCTATAGCTAAAAGAATGGACCTGGGATTGTAAAATGTCTGGGTTCATGGTCCAGCAAAGCAGTTATGTCCTTGGGCAAGACATTAATTTATATATTTCCCATCGTCAGTTACTTTATTTCAAATTATATCCCTTTTTTAAGTCTCTGATTAAGCATAAACATGCCATTCTTTGGTATAAACAATTGACCTGGGGTGGTAAAGTGTCTGGGTTCATGGTCCAGCAAAGCAGTTATGTCCTTGGGCAAGACATTAATCTATATATTTCCCATTGTCAATTTCATTATTTTAAATTATATCCCTTTCTAAGTCTCTGATTAAGAATTTGTTCTCATAAACATGCCATTATTTGGTATAAACAACTGACCCGGGTTGTGAAATGACCAAGTTCATGGTCAAGCAAAGCAATTATGTCCTTGGGCGAGACATTGATCTATATATTTCCCAAAGTCGTTTTCATAATTTTTATTCATATCACTTTCTAAGTCCCTAATTAAGAATGATATTTCTTCATATAAAAATGCCATTCTTTGGTATAAACAATTGACCCTCGGTTGTGAAGTGTCTAGGTTCATGGTTCAGCAAAGCAGCTATGTCCTTGGGCAAGACATTAATCTATATATTTCCCATTTTCAATTTCATAATTTTAATTATATCCCTTTTTACGTCTCAGATTAAGTAAATACATGCCATTCATTAGCTAAAAGAATTGACCTGGGGTTGTAAAGTGTTTTGTTTCATGACCCAACAAAGCAATAATGTCTTTGGGCAAGAAATTTATTGACATTTGCTATTGTCAATTCTACATTATGTCCCTAGACTTTCTTATAATTCAAAATACACAATGCTAGTAAAGCCTAAACATCTAGATGTCAGTAGCTGACAGGGTTAAACAACATTGGTTAGCAGTGTTAGCTGTTGGAAGTTTGTACAGTTGATGCCGGAAAGGAAATATTGAGATGTCAGTAGCTGACAGGGTAAACAACATTGGTTAGCAGTGGTAGCTGTTGAAAGTCTGTACAGTTGATGCCGGAAAGGAAATATGTAGATGTCAGTAGCTGACAGGGTAAAGAACATTGGTTAGCAGTGGTAGCTGTTGGAAGTCTGTACAGTTGATGCCGGAAAGGAAATATCAAGATGTCAGTAGCTGACAGGGTAAACAACATTGGTTAGTAGTGGTAGCTGTTGGAAGTCTGTACAGTTGATGCCGGAAAGGAAATATTGAGATGTCAGTAGCTGACAGGGTTAAACAACATTGGTTAGCAGTGGTAGCTGTTGGAAGTCTGTACAGTTGCTGCCGGAAAGAAAATATTGAGATGTCAGTAGCTGACAGGGTAAACTACATTGGTTAGTAGTGGTAGCTGTTGGAAGTCTGTACAGTTGATGCCGGAAAGGAAATATTGAAATGTCAGTAGCTGACAGGGTTAAACAACATTGGTTAGCAGTGGTAGCTGTTGGAAGTCTGTACAGTTGCTGCCGGAAAGAAAATATTGAGATGTCAGTAGCTGACAGGGTAAACTACATTGGTTAGCAGTGGTAGCTAGCTGTTGGAAGTCTGTACAGTTTATGCCGGAAAGGAAATATTGAGATTTGGCACCAAGCAGTCATGATAATGAGCAGAGGGATAGAAGGTCCTCTCCTTCTTTTACCCTTACGAGGTCCTCCAAATAACTTGTGCAGGGGCATGATAATGAGCAGAGGGAAAGAAGGTCCTCTCCTTCTTTTACCCTTACGAGGTCCTCTAAATAACTTGTGCAGGGGCATGATAATGAGCAGAGGGGTAGATGGTCTTTCCTTCTTTTACCCTTACGAGGTCCTCCAAATAACTTGTGCAGGGGCATGATAATGAGCAGAGGGGTAGATGGTCTTTCCTTCTTTTACCCTTCCGAGGTCCTCCAAATAACTTGTGCAGGGGCATGATAATGAGCAGAGGGGTGGACGGTATTTCCTTCTTTTACCCTTACGAGGTCCTCCAAATAACTTGTGCAGGGGCATGATAATGAGCAGAGGGGTAGATGGTCCTCTCCTTCTTTTACCCTTACGAGGTACTCCAAATAACTTGTTCAGGGGCATGATAATGAGCAGAGGGGTAGATGATCTTTCCTTCTTTTACCCTTACGAGGTCCTCCAAATAACTTGTGCAGGGGCATGATAATGAGCAGAGGGGTAGATGGTCTTTCCTTCTTTTACCCTTACGAGGTCCTCCAAATAACTTGTGCAGGGGCATGATAATGAGCAGAGGGGTAGATGGTCTTTCCTTCTTTTACCCTTACGAGGTCCTCCAAATAACTTGTGCAGGGGCATGATAATGAGCAGAGGGGTAGATGGTCTTTCCTTCTTTTACCCTTTCAAGGTCCTCCAAATATCTCATGCAGGGGGCACAGCGACCGGGCAAAAATGGGGACGAGCTTCCTGTAATAATTAGCTAACCCCAACAATGCACGTACTTCTTTGTTCGCGATGTGGGTCTATTCGCAATAGCTGCCATCTTACTGGGGTCAGTTGCTATCGCCTATTTCAAAAGGATATGTCCTAGATAGTGCACTTTTGGCACTTTTGTGGCTTTAACTTGAAACCATGGATGGCTAGCCGACTAATGACCTTCCCTAACCTTTTTACATCTCCCGTATATGGTTGCGTACCTCTTCGTACTGGGGAGGGGTGATACGCCTATATCGCTCCCTAATTTGCTGGGGATCGTGACAGAAATGCGGGGCTTTATGATTTTATTATGTTCTCAATGGAGAAAGCGCTGAATACATGTGGATATTCTGAGACTGGCTACCGACTTAACTGTTATCAATGAATCCTTCCGGGGCAGGAGAGCCTGAAAAATCTAGTTGATCGGCCATTCAATCACCATGCATCTTCTTGTTCTGCCTGGTTGGCCTTATGGTGGTGGTGGTCTCTTGCATCTGGACGGATTCTAATGGTTGGCATAAACACACTTCCCCAAATTTGGCATGGTGAGACACCTACAGGGGTGATTTCCTGGGGTTTTGTATAAAAAAAGTTATGGTCTGACCATCTTGTCGGGCCTTATATCTACTGTCACAATTCTGGGTTCAATAACAAGTCCTTCTCGGAGTGTAATCGCTTTGGGTACTACAACTACAGTATAGTTTATTGGGGAGTAAGGAAACAAAGATTTCCAATACCTCTAAGGGGGACAGGAAAGAAGCTAAAAGCTTTTTGACAGTGTAGACACCCGGGACCTAGTATCTAACAAACATATGGCACCTTCGACCTTGTGTTATAGCTTTACTTTCATTGGCTCTCCCTACCAACCGGTTTAAAATCTCTTTTGGGGGAGCTCCGGGGTTTTTTTTGAGGGAGGAACATCTGAGTTGGAACCTACTGCTTGCCCAAGTGCGGTGGCCCCTGCCGTTAGAGGCATTTCTCTCCCTGATTTCGCCATAATCTGCAGGATGGGGATCGGCTGGGGGTGTATGTGGGGGTAGATTCTGGGTTAGAAGGGGGGGCTGCATGGTTGAGGTGGTATTAATGCAAACTCCCACACAAAATGTCCCTCGCCCCCACACCTAAAATGGCCCAAAATGACATTTTTACCGCCGATATTTTAACCTATAACATTTTAACCTCTGACATTTTTACCTCTGGCCTTTTAACCACTGACATTTTTACTCGACATTTTTACCACTGACATTTTTACCTCTGACATTTTTACCACTGACATTTTTACCTCTGACATTTTTACCTCTGATATTTTAACCTTTGACATTTTTAACTCTGACATTTTTATCTGGCAAACAAAGGCCACTTTGACGTTGGTCAACTCTTATTCCTGCTGTGTTTGAATCCATTCCTTGCAACTCCAATCTTTCTACCCTCTCTATTAATTTACAAATTTCTTTGCCATCTACTTGTATCTGGGGTAGTTTTGGAAGGGGCAGCAGTATTTGGTTTGGTCGTGGCGGTGAGATTTTGCGCCTTTGTGCGTGTTGGATGTTGGCCATGGAAATCTTATGTTCTATCGCCTGTTCCATGGCCCGGGCAATCCGCACCACCCCATCAAAATCATGCACTCTCTTGTTTCGATGCCTAATTGCCCCCTTCATCGTTGTTGTCCATCAAATGTCCTATCTTTTGCATCCCCCTGAAACTCTACCACTGCGCTCTACCCGTTCTACCAGCAATTGTAGCCGGGTACTGTACATCGCTATTGGTTCCCCCACTGTCTGCCGGGGGCAATGCAATTGCTGTAATAGTATGGCCCGGCTTTCCACAGTTCCGTAGAACCCTCTAGTTTATATGGCCGATATCCTTGGTAGTCCTCTGGCCCCATGCTAAAAGCAATCTGCCCAGTCTCCCCCCTCAACAATCTCCATACCATCCTATCTAGGGCATCAGGGGAGCATGACTATAATCTTTTGACAAACAGTCGACTTCATATTTCCACCCCTCAAAACCTACCTTGCCCCCTTGAAGCCTTAATTACGTCCCCACTGAAAGAGGACAATAGGTGGGGTTTTCGTTCAACCACATCCTCTTCTAATTTCAAGTTTAGGGCTGTGAAGAGGACTGCTTGCACCTCTACTAGACTATCTAGCAACTTGCTGTGATCCATTTTTCTTTGAAGCCTCCCAGGTTTGCTCTCGATTGGGAAAGACTGACTTTGTAGTTCTGCTGTTACTGAATCCCGCCCAAACTTAGTAACCACCACTAGTAACTATTCTGACTAGTCACATAACTACTAGACCCGTCTTATAATGGTTAACAAGCACAGCCTACATGGCGAAAGAAAAAAAACATGTGAACCGTCAGTGAGGTCTCCAAAAAAACAATTTTATGTGCTACCTCCAGTAGTTATGATGGATGCTTAAACAAAAAAGGCGGTTCAGGCACGTAATCGGGGGAAATAGATTGGCTATGGTGTACAAAGGGAAATTTTCCAGCAACGAAGCAACTAAACACTTCTCAACGTTCCTGTCGTACTCTGGAGTGGTACGTTGGGATAATAAAATGTAACAAATTGGCAACCCAAGTAATGACTGATAATAGGAAAGAAAAAGAAAATAATCTATGTTAATTGCTAGTGTCGTGCAAGGTATCAATAAAAACTTCAATATCTCTGCCCGGCAGTATGTGATTATTTCCTAATTCGCAAATTCAAACATTACGACCTTTGCTATCCTGCAAACATATATCAAATGACACATTTTTAATTACCTTGGGGTGCACCAAACTTAAGCTATACAAACACAAGAAACTTATTCTCCCCGATATCAAAGAAAAAGAACAGGAAAGAATGAACGCTATCCTTTACATATAGAAATTCTAGTATGCTAGCTCACATCTTCGATGCGTTATCCACTTATTCCAAGTAATCTCAAAACTTAAAATTGTTATCAAATTATCCATCTTACTGATAATGCATACTCATAATTCAAGGATGTTCTCATGTTTTCAACTTAACTGAGTGTTACATACTTTCATGCACCACATGTAAGTAATTATATATATAATACAGTCTGAACAATCCATTTCAGAGAACCATTAAGGATCTCAATTCTTCCTTTGACCCATTAAAAAAGGTACTTCATGGTCATCATCCATTTAACATGTTCTCTAAGTACCACAAATGATTAAAGATATAATATCACCTCCACTGCCTTATGAATGAAAAATCACAAGACGGCAAATTAAATACATTCCAAGAATAATTACCACATGTCACATTTATGTTTAGTTCCATTCAGGTACAATTTAATTCCCAAATTAAGCGAAACAAGCATCTTAATATAAGAAAGTGTTCCTTTCACATACCTATTCTTGGAAGAATCAGAAACCCATCTTCCATCACTCTTTAATATTCTGTACGGGACACCAATTGCTGCTGCTGCTGTAACACCTCCTGCTATGAGGCTGTGAAGACCGAACAACTTCGAATCCACTCCAATCGCTTCTAGAGAGTCCATGAAAATTTCCCTGCATCTTGTATACGATAGCTTACCGCCTGTAAGCTTGTATGAATTCAAGAATTTACAGAAAGACAACCGTTGAAAAATTAACTCATCCATCAACTAATCAACAATACATGCACTACTCAAGTATCTATAAAGCATATTTACTGGGCAGGTGGATTTCCCTGAACATTGCAGAAACAACCACCCAAGATACTTCACGATGCTGATCTGTTTTGCTTTTTTTCCAAAAGTATCTTGATGTGAGAAACACATAATTGGATATTAATTATTGACCTTAATGTTCACCAATTCGGATAGGATGGGGTTAGTTCACATAGACCCAATTAAATTGAAATAATTATTGCTTTAAAAATTTAACCAAAATGTAAAAGACTACTCTCTCATTCATAGTCTCTCTCCCCCTCTCTCTCATCCAACACCACCAAGAGACCCAGGATGAAAGGCATCATTTAACAATGTTAAATCTGAGATGCACGGTCCTACGTGTTATCAGCGTCTGTGATATGGTGTAATATTGAAGCCCTAAAAAAGAAATGAGCTTCAAAATGATCAAGAAGTGCCTCAAGAAATAAAACTTTTTTGAGTGACCGGTTTTACCATACTAGTTTTCCTCAATAGCTGTGCAGTGTTATGAAAACCGTTTGGTAAACGGTTTTCAAAATTTGTAATTCCAATCATAAATATCTTGATAATCAGACAGGCGATCGGCTTGACTTTGTTTCCTTCCTGACTGACCTAAAGGTTTATAATTATGATTGCAGCATGAGGTAAATCCAGGATTTTGTTTCAGAATCTGAGACACAGTTACCGGATCCCCTTAAGGACAATTACAAGTTCTGGATTTCAATCTAAGCCAAAAAGGAAAACAAGAATTTACTGGTTGTCTTCCATGTCTCTCCTTGGCTAGATCACTATTCACTACAGAGTTCATATTAGTTATAACACAATACTCAACGTAGCTGGAAATAGTTATTTCATGTCTCTTGGTTGGAGGTCTAACTTCTCTGCACAATTTATATACTTATACGCCAGGATCAGTTTAAGAGAGAAGAAAAGGGCAAACATCTAGAAGGGATGTGCAACATGGTGAAGTTGTTATAAAATACCTTCAAGAGTTTATTCGGCTCATGGCTTCTACCTCCTTCTTTTCCCCCCGGGGTACTCTATACTGTCTTCTACTTCTAAGCTCTGCTGTGCACTTCTTTACTCTACTCCCTCTCAAATCAATTTTACATCACTTTTTATATGCCACTAATCTCTGGATTATCCCTGTATCCCAAACCCAGCCCCAAATACACTGTTCAATCCCAAATGGGCTTTTAATTCATGCACAAGTTTATAAAATTCCTTTGCCCAATCAGTAATTATTATCCGCAAAGTGACCTTTCCTATTTCCCTATCTCTTGTGTCCTAGAATCTCCCAAAATATTATTACCCCCGGTGCGAGAACTGTTTCGATATAGTTCTATAATGGGAGCAAGCCTTCTTTTCTTTCCCCTACACCTATTACTATATATTTTGACCTTCTTCTTCAAACATACTCCTGTTCCAAAACTTCAACCTATAAGACACACAAATTCCTT
Organism: Strongylocentrotus purpuratus; assembly: GCF_000002235.5. Taxonomy (NCBI): domain Eukaryota; kingdom Metazoa; phylum Echinodermata; class Echinoidea; order Camarodonta; family Strongylocentrotidae; genus Strongylocentrotus; species Strongylocentrotus purpuratus. Next base: position 29,763,714 of record NW_022145603.1, on the reverse strand, counting down.
TAATCTAAATTTGTTAGATATGCTCCCATTAGAAAAAATTCACCTCGACCAACCCTTTTACATCCAGCTCCTTCTTTTTATCATATTTCGTTATTCCTACAATCTCACCTTTTTTAAAACTGGGTACCTTTGATAATTCCTTATCTTCTCTATTTCCTTTCTCTTATTCTTCACTATCCCCCTCCAAATCGTTATTATCTTTATTAGGCATTTTCCCTTTACCTTGTTGTTCACAACAGTTGCCATAGACAAAGTCTGATCCATGTTTATATATTGATTTAAATAAACACAAAAGTATGGCAGGAAAACAAGATGCACATTGGGTTGATTAAGTTTGATTGCACCCTTTTGCTTATCACCACACTTACCAGGCTTTTTAAAGTCTTCGTTTCGACCTTGTAGATGAACTCCTCATTCTTGAGTGCTGTATCAGCACTTCATTATCTATGGCTCTGGACAGGGAAAGATTGGCTGCTACCTTAGGTATATATATATATATATATATATTTCTTTTCTTACATTCTCATTCTGTCTAAATTTCTCTCTCTATAAATATCCTTCTTTCTCACTCTTTCTTTATTTCTTCCCTTCTCACTCTTTCTTTCTATCTCTATCTCTTTCCACTTCCATATCCTACTTAAAGACCAAGCAGTTACTAACCTCTTTTCAGAGATCTGGGCACTCGAACCCATGTCCTCTTTTTTGTTCTGGTTTTCAAGGTTGTCTCTTCCACAGTGTGATCCATGTGACAATGATGTTGAAAGAAGCTTTAGTTTGGAATCACTGACAACTCTCATGGAAACTGTTTGACACTTGAATTACGAAGACCCAGGCATCAGGTTCGACACTGGATAGATGAGAAGCAGGTTTCATGGAGTGAGTATGGTAAGATAAGCATGTTAATTAGCATTGTTTTGCCTGTCCAAAATATACATTTGCTTGCAGGAATTAATGTAGAGGTCTTGGAAGTATGTAGAATACAACACCAACGTTTCCTGCACATCTTTATATACTTATTTGGCCAAGTTTGGGGGTAGGGAAAGCCCAAAACACGAAAAAGTATTCTACTTATGCCTGCATCATGGTAAGTATGTATATTTTTGTTGGTATCTCTTTACTTTCTCTTCTTTCCTCCCTTACTAACTACCATTCCTTTCTTTATCCAGAGGCTTATTGCAATATTTGCTAGCCACTAATTTGATTGTGAAAGAGAATGAGAGCATTGAGTGAAAATAATTTTGTTTATAAGATTTTTTCAAAACAATCCACATTCATCAATTCTATGGATTTGATAACAATAAGATATGCCTTATATGTTTTTGATGTCTGCTGAAAGTGATCCATATTTTTTTTAAATATCCAATACTCTTCAAGAAATGAGCTGGTATTTTCCTGTTAAAAGACAACCATCTGTCGTCTAAGCCAGACATGACATGCTTAAACAGAAGTGAAGGCTATATTATGATAGTTCAATGTGCACGGTATCTCACTCCTACAAAGTAATATTAGACAGCTTTGAGATACATGTTCAAAATCAAAGCCAATTAGTACTAATGCAATTGAACTTCATTGCATTTTTAACCACAAAATATGAGCAAATATTAGCACTACAAGTATGCCCGTAAACTGTATTTGCATCTATTCAAATGGTCTGAGAGATGAGCTCCAATCTTGTCTCTTAAAGGTAATACAAAGTTTTGGGAAGTTTTGGAAATGGGTGGATAGTGATTCTTTACAATTTTGATGTATTTGGATACCCCTGTGGATGTAATATAAGCAGTAGAAAATTTAGCCCCTAAAACACTTCTGCTTTCGAGAAAAATTGAATATAAAAATTTACCGGTGCTCCCGGTAAATGTTGATATACATTTCAATTAGCGTCTACGGCCCTACGATGGTAGCTGCGACCATGAAAATCTCAGAATATGTAGTTGTGATATATAATTTCCAAACGGGAATAGCTAATCGGTCGATTTTAGTCAAGAAACATTGTTTTAAAAACTAATTTAATGTCTTGACCTTGACAGGGAGCTATACAACATAAAGAGTTTATTATTTACAATTTCATAACTTTAGACTCGATTTCAACCGCGACGATGATCACTGAATATTGCAGGGTCGCATATGCTTCCAATTTGATCATTTGAACCAAATTCACGACCCAATACCAAAACTTTGTATTACCTTTAATATTAGGACAAGAATTAAGATACTGGTACACCTATGTTTATCAGCGTGTTTTACACCTTCGTTTACTGGTGATGCAGATAAAACTGATATTTTCCAACTTTCCAACAAGTCCTCATGATATGAGTCCGAGACTTAGAAATGATTATCAGAAAATCTAACGCAATAAATGTCCTAGCAACTAAGAGACGTGCAAGACACTGATGATTATCAGCATACACATCTTAAAAATCAGATGTGCTCAATATTTCATTCACTGGTATTGCGGAAGTCCTTAAAGGCCCACTACACTACTTGTAGCTACTTGCGCCCTCTATATAATACACAATGCCTAATCGGTGACCATTGGCCCCCCATGATCCTCTTTTTCTTATATTAATGGAAAGCTGATTTGATGAGATAACCACCTGTCCAGTGACCTTGCAGTGTAGTCTAATCCCTCCTATAAACTAGTACAGATAAGCTTTAAAAGTATGAGGACACTGATGACTTTTACCATGCACATCTGATTTTATATCAGATATGGTCAGAATAATTGATTTACTAGTATTGTGGAAATCTTCAAAAGTTTGAGGACACACTGATAATTGTAAGCATGCAAATCTAATAAGTCAAGTGTGATGATTTGTGAAAGCCCTCATGACTCTGAGGCTTACAAAATAGCTCAAGTATCCAATACCATGACATGTGTTTATGTCATCCTAAAATAACAGCAAATAAAAACTGACTGGCATTGTGGATTAATTGTCCTAGTAAGTATGAGGCTTACAAGACACCTATGATAATCAGCATGCAAACCTAATACTTTGAAATGTGGTCAGTATAAAGATAGAATTCATTCACTGGCTCACTGGCTTTGTGAAACTCCTCACGAGTCTAAGGCTTGAAAGACACTTGTGACTATCAACGATCTAATGAACCTGGATGTGTTAAAATAAGATATGATCAGTATGTAACTGATTCACTAGAAGTCTTCTTCAGTCTGGCGCTTGGCAGACATCTGCAACAGTTAGGTGTGAAAGACCAATTTAATAGACCTTGAAGTATTCAGAATGCAGATAAACTGACTCACTAGAACCTATAACCAAAGCAGCATTTGGCGGTTTCCCCTGCAGCTTATCTCTGCATATGCTACCCCATTATATAAGTTTTTGTAGTTGAGTAATATAGCTTACTCTGCCCTTGAATATCCACTTATAATTCCCATGATGATCCTTTCTAGCGACACCTAAAATATATCGCTGTTTATGAGCACACTTACCATTTAAAAACAGGGTTGATTTTTTATAAGGAGCCTGCCAATTAAACCAGGGACAAGAAAGACAAATGCAGAAAAAAGCCTTATCTGCAAACTATTGCGGGACGATAGTGTTCATTTGCACATCATCACTGTACACTACTGACACTACCTCAGAAGTCCTGCAAAAAGTATTCTAAATGCTTTATGGCCCATTGGAACTGCAACAGGTCCTCATGAAACCAACATGCCAGTGACCGAGTTACCCCAGTCAGAAGAGCGTCTGCCTGTCAAACTAAAGGTCATGGATTCCAATCCAACTCCGGCAGATGAGTGAAGCATTAGTCAGCTATTACTAGAACCTCCCTTATTCTATACACTCGGCCTAGGTAACTCATATGAGAGCCACCACCTGTGCATGAACCAGGAAATCAGTGGAAGTGTTGCACCTGCACAAGACAGGAAGGAAAGAGAGTTATAGGGAATAAATTGTTTTGTCCCCTCCTAAGCACTGAGAATGGTAGATCATTTCAGGCCATCCTTTCAAATCATTCTTTAAGAATGGTAGTGCACATTTTGCCACATCTTTAAATTCATTCTGTCTGAATGTCAAAGCATCCTTGAAAAGGTTCATTGAGTTGATTAGCCAAACATTTCTGACTACATTTTCAAATATATTTTCTTGTGAGACCTATTGCTTCAAAAGATAGCAGGCTTTTCAGAGGAGTGGGAGTGAAGCTTAGCCATAGCTGGGAGAGTGGCAGTCCTAACTGGTCGACATAATGGGCATGTACAAAGAGGATAATCTTCTTCAAGGAAACACAATGGAGTGACTAGGAATGTGTGGAAACTGTTTTGACATCAAAAAGATCACATGTTCGACTTATGGTGTAAACATTAGGAATGTTCCAGTCAGGCTGGACCTGAAGAATCCAATAAAAAGAACTGAGGGGAGGATTTTGTTGCAAAACAAGGAAAGGAAATCTTTGAGCTCACTTGGATAACTACATCAAGGATTTATCTTCTTCTTAATGTCTTCATGTTCTCATCAACATTTTCAAGAACACATCACCACATGAGTTATTTAACGACAGGCCACGTGATAAGGTTATCCTCAACAGAATTAGAGACTACAAGAAATACAACATCAGCTTCCAAGCTTCCTCGCTTCCTCTCTTCCAAGCTTCCTTTCTTCAAAATATGTGGATTACTGATCTGACCTATGGATAAGTAGACTCTACAAGCTAGATCAAGTGATGTATCACATTCCTTTTCAGGAGCGACACAAGGAGGTACAAAATCAAGAGCACAGCAAGAGCTTTAGGGAGAATTCCTAACATCAAAAGAAAGCAGAAATGTTAGCAGGATTCAGGAAGATGATGCCACATAAAAATATGTCATCGGCGACCATGTCTACTGGAATAATCACTTGGAAGAATAGTATCATCGATGACAAACCAACTCACTGGATTGGAGAGGCTGTATCCAAATGGAATCAGAACATGACTGGATTCATAACGTGGAAGAACAGTAACTATTTTCTTTGTATATTCCCATTCGCCCATCCTCTCCAACTGCCATTCTTGCAGCTACATCTATTCATCACCACCAGTCATCTGATGAAGCCTGCCATCACTGTAGACGATAGTCTCATTCAACAAGGAAATCTGAATGTGTTACAGAATTGGTTTAATGATATAGCATTTGGGAGCCATCTCTTCAACTGGTAGAGAATTCAGTTATCCTTTCTCTTCATTTTATAGGAACGAAGACATTTTGGTCTGCCCCCTCCTATCGGAACCATGTACTTTCAAATACCTGGAAGGGTTCTGCCAATGCTTGATCCTGCATCCTGCACTTGGACAGGACTTGCGTGGAGGAAGATTCTCCAACATTGTTTTTATAAATCATAAGGCCATCTTTTCATTCACTATGCATAACAGATAACAGCTCATATGTCCCTTTAATTCCTTCTCTAGGAATGATATATATGAAGTATATTGAGTCATCCTTTTATATCATTCTCTAATAATGAGAGAGACAATCGAGCAAGGCTTAGGTGAAGTAGGGAGAGCTTTGTGAGAAGGAGAGGAGGCGGGGTTGGGTGGAATGAGAAGAGAGAGGGAGGGAGAGAGAGAGAGAGATAATGAGATAGAGATAGAGTTAGGGAGAGGGCCGGCATATAGAGTATTTGGGAGAGGGGAGAAAGGGGAAAATAGGAGGGAGAGAGAGAGGGAGAGGAGAGATAGAGAGAGGGGGGAGAAAGAGAGAGAGAAAGAGAGAGAGAGAGAGAGAGAGAAGAGAGAGAGGGGAGAGAGATAGCGAGATAGAGGGTTAAGGAGAGGGAGGGCCTGGGGCTGATCAGGTAAGTATAACTATCTTCTACAATATTATAGGGATGGGAGCAAAATTATTTTGGTGAATATACAGGCAGATGCTAAAACATGGTTCTTATCGTGCTGGCTCTTAGAAACTTGTACCATCTGTTCAGTACCTAACCTTTTGTTTGATGAGTCATGAGTAATTAAGGTGCCATCCAGCTTCCAGGAGAGAAGTCAGTGAATTCAGACAAAAGCTTCTTTCTGCATCATCCGATCATGGACCACACTTGGGAAAGTCAACTTTGAAGCGGAACATTAAGGAGAACATGGGTGAGTGATTCTCAGATACCTGTTTAAAGAGTTTTGTTTCTTCTTGGCCTTTACTTAGGATATCCTACCTCCTAATCTTTTTCACTTTTTTCCTCCCTTGTTTCCTTTCTTCTCCTTTCTCTTGTCCTTTGCTTTTCTGTTCTTCTTCTTGTTTTCTCCCATTCATTTCCTTACCTTAAACCCTCTTACCCCATTCACTTTCCTTGAATCTGTCCATTATGTGGCCACGCTGTCAAGATTGAGTAGAGTGACATGTAAATCTAGACAAGTCAATTCCTACATGTGTCAGAAAAAATTATGTGAAGAAACGTTTTGATCAGGTCAAGTGTGGTGCATTTCAGGTGCTCATATTCATGTACATTTTTTAATGCACAAGTTCAATCCTCTATCAATCTGTGGATGCATTCATTCCACCCTCACCCCAGCCACTTTTTGGGTTACAAAGATTCCAGTCATTTTGGGATGCAGGGGTTCAATTTACCCCTTTCCATCTTGGGATGCATAAATGTCAATTTCCCTCCCAAAATCGATTTGAGGATGCAAATTTTTCAATCCCCTCCCATCTGCCATCAATCTCTTATATCCAGCTTGTGTTGAAAAAAAATTGAACCCTAAACCATTTTGGGCTGCACAATCTCCAACCCCAAAACAAAATTAAATAAAATGAATTAGGAAACTATCTTAAGGATGTAAATTAAACAGACTCACTAGGAAATGCCTGATTTGTTTGAGGGTGATGGAATAATCACCACGAGCTACATCCAGGAGCCAGAAAAAGAACCCATCGCTTCCATGGAAGAACATTGATATGTCTCAGTAAACATGAGAGTCCTCACCCGGTTTTCAAAGTAATAAGACCTTCTTGTCTTCTCTGAATGAAGTGCAAAATCGATGGAACTAAAATAAATGAGATCTGTGGCAATGAAAAAACTACATGTAGACATAACACTCTATATGCCCTAATATGGCTACCGGTAAACACGATTTATAAGTAGTGTAATTTCTCTTCCTTGGTTTTAGGAGTAATTCCTCTCAATTTCAGGGGAAATGTAAACAGCTAGTGCAAGTTAAATTGATTACCTCCTGGTGTACTTAAAGGGATCCAGTAACTTTGTCTCAGATTCTGAAACAAAATTCTGGATTTAGCTCATGATGCAATGATAATTATAAACCTTTAGGTCAGTCAGGAACCCCATGACTTTTACAAGCTGATCGCCTGTCTGATTATCAAGATATTTATGATTGGAATTACAAATTTTGAAAACCGTTCGGTTTTCATAACACTACAGTCTATTGGGGAAAACGAGTATGGTAAAACCGGTCACTCAAAGATTTTTACTTTTTTGAGGCACTTCTTGATCATTTTGAAGCGCAATTTTTTTTAGGGCTTCAATATTACACCATATCACAGACACTGATAACACGTAGGGCCGTGTATCTCAGATTTAACATTGTTAAACGATCCCTTTGAGGGAAGTCTAAAGCTTCTTAAGGTGAATGATACGTGACTTCTCTTGCAATGATTTAAATTTTTAGTTTGATAGAAACAAGTCAGTTTTAGAACCTCCTCAAGTCAGAGCAAACAGGTTGACATAATGTGAAATAGTTTCTAGCAAACAACGGTTTGATGTAACTCTTCACACTATACAGATAAAATTCCCTCAAAGACTTCCATTGGGTGTCTGTATCATGTATGATCTGGGTTTTTGGCACTGTTCGATAACTGTTGCTGGTTTCCTGATCTAGCATTGTCACTTTCTGACCCAAAGGCAGTGGGGGTAGATCTCTAACTCCTCTTACATCAAATATTTCCTTCTGCCTTTCTTGGCACTGTTGGAGTTTCTCATAGACTTCATCACGGTGTGGTGAGTGATTCACCTTCAAGTTTGAGCTCTTGCAATCTTAAAAAACGCAAATGACGTATAGATGATCATTGTTAGCAGATCTGTTTCCAAAGATTATATACTCCCTATTACTGTAGAAAATTATTGAAAGGCTCCACAATAATGCAGCCTTATACTGCTGAATTATAGCATTATCAGGTGGGAAATTTCTGTGATTGAACAATGATAGCTAAAAGTAGCATCAAGCAAAATGACTATCAAAGCTAACAGTCATTAAAGCTCATCAATTGATCATGAAGTGATGTTGGTCCTGGAAAGGATGAGACAACGACTACCCAACTAGAAAGTCAATTCTGGATTACTGCTAGTGGGATCTCCATATCATAAAAGTCTCTACTAAATATTCTAAGAGCACACAGTAATTTTATATGAAGCAGAAGGGTAACTGCTCATTATGATCAGCATCAATTGGATCATTCATTTTAGAAGGAAAATATTTCTGAAAACAAAAATGCTCATTCTGAATAATTCCTGTGTACCAGGAATATTGTGCAAAGAAGGATATAGAAATTCTTTTTACAAATGATTGCCAACTATGTGAATCTACAACAGCTACAATATCCCATGTTGTCATTCCCTCACCACAATGGTCTTTAAACAGCTTCCCCCTTTCAATCTTGAACTACACCAGTTACAACCACCCCTTCCCCAAGTCCATCTCGGTATGGATAAACTTCAATCCTCCTCTAATCAATGCTAACCATAATTTCAATCCTCCAACCATTTTTTAATGCACAAGTTCAATCCTCTATCAATCTGTGGATGCATTCATTCCACCCTCACCTCAGCCACTTTGGGGTTACAAAGATTCCATCCATTTTGGGATGCAGGGGGTTAATTTACCCCTTTCCATCTTGGGATGCATCAATTTGAATTAATTGCCCAAACCCCAACCTCTTATCAGGCCTTTAAAAAAATGATGTTGTATTGCCCTTTGCGACCGACCCAAAAATGTTGAAATCGATGGTCGGTTTTTTAAAGATGTTTTTTTTTTAACTTTTTTTTTATAAGAAAAAAATGTATTGAAGCATTCAAAACTGAAAAATATCAGCCCAAAGAGGGAGTTAAAAAAAAAAATTAAAAAAAAAAAATTCAGACCGACCGACCCATGTTTTGGCACCTAAAGGGCAATACAACATTTTTTTTATAGGCCTAATGGGATGCATAAATGTCAATTTCCCTCCCAAAATCGATTTGAGGATGCAAAGTTTTCAATCCCCACCCATCTGCCATCAATCTCTGAATGTAGATCCCCTATATCCAGCTTGGGTTGAAACAAATTGAACCCTAAACCATTTTGGGGTGCACAATCTCCACCCCAAAATAAAATGATGTAAATTAATGATGTAAATTACACAGACTCACTAGGAAATGCCTGATTTGTTTGAGGGTGATGGAATAATTACCACAAGCTACATCCAGGAGCCAGAAAAAGATCCCATTCGCTTCCATATGGAAGAACATTGATATGTCTCGATCTACATAGGAGTCCTTACCAGGTTTTCAAAGTAATAAGACCTTCTTGTCTTCTCTGAATGAAGTGCAAAATCGATGTAACTAAAATAAATGAGATATGTGGCAACGAAAAAACTACACGTAGACATAACACTCTATATGCCCTAATATGGCTACTGCTAAACAGGATTTATAAGTAGTGTAATTTCTTTTCCTTGGTTTTAGGAGTAATTCCTCTCAATTTCAGAGGAAATGTAAACAGCTAGTGCAAGTTAAATTGATTAACTCCTGGTGTACTTAAGTAAAGTGTATAGCTTCTTAAGTTGAATGATAGGTGACTTCTCTTGCAATGATTTAAATTTTTAGTTTGATAGAAACAAGTCAGTTTTAGAACCTCCTCAAGTCAGAGCAAACAGGTTGACATAATGTGAAATAGTTTCTAGCAAACAACGGTTTGATGTAACTCTTCACACTATACAGATAAAATTCCCTCAAAGACTTCCATTGGGTGTCTGTATCATGTATGATCTGGGTTTTTGGCACTGTTCGATAACTGTTGCTGGTTTCCTGATCTAGCATTGTCACTTTCTGACCCAAAGGCAGTGGGGGTAGATCTCTAACTCCTCTTACATCAAATATTTCCTTCTGCCTTTCTTGGCACTGTTGGAGTTTCTCATAGACTTCATCACGGTGTGGTGAGTGATTCACCTTCATGGGTAGGTTACTCCTGAACTTTCTTCCCTGTAGTAGTTCAGCTGGTGATGGTAAACTACTGTCAATCGGGGTAGTGCTCAAACGTCTTCACTTTCTTTAGAATTGCTTTGACTGTCTAGATTGCCCTCTCTACAAGTCCTTTGCTCTGTGGTTAATGAGGACTTGATGTCACATACTGAATATTCCAATTCTCTGTGAAACTCTTGTATTCTCGACAGGAGAATTGTGGTCCATTGTCGCTAACTATCTTCAAGTTCAAGGGTATGCCTTGCTCACTGAATATGTTCTTTCGGATTTGCACAATAGTCGAGCTGGTGCAACCACTTCTGACCTTCCTCACGAAGGGAAACTTAGACCGGTAGTCTATGACGATGAGATACTTGTCACCTTCAAAGTGGAACAAGTCTGTTCCACCTGTTTCCCACGGATGATGGGGTACTTCAAGCTGAAGTAATGGCTCCTTCTACTCATTGCATGCTTAGCAAGATCTCACTATCTGTCCAATTGCTTTGGACAATCCATCCCAGTAAACACATCTTCTTGCCTTGAGTTGTGTCTTTGTCATTTCTTGAAGACCTGCATGAAGACTCTGTGTCACTTCCTGCTGCATAGGCTTGGGTATGAAGATTCTTTCCCCCTTCATAATGAGACCATCTTCTACTTACAAGGAATCTCTGCACGACCAGTAGTGACGCAGTTCTTTGGGAACTTCACGTCTTCAGGCCAGCCAGTTAGGATTACCTACTTAAGCACTCTCATGCTTCTGCTAGCTTCTGTCTCTTCTTGTAGCTGTCTTAGCTTGCTGGGAGACATGTAGATTGCATGGATGGTTTTGTCAAATTCCATGGTAGGTTGCTTCTTTGGGTTGATTCTCGACAAACCATCTCTTTCTGGCTTGTATACGAGCTCAAAGTCGTATGGTTGCAAACGTTGGAAGACTGGTAATATCTGCAATCTTTGCAGGATCTGGATGCACACCTTCTTTGTCGTAGAGACAGCCAAAGAACTTCACCTGTGAGGTCTTCATGTCACATTTGTGTGCATTGAAGACAAGTCCACACACTCGTCCCACAGCCATTAGGTTATGTAGAGCTTTGTCATGCTCTGCTTCAGTCTTTCCATAGACAACTATATCATCTGCGATGCCAACCGTGCCTGGGCATTGCTCAAGGATCTGATCCATCTTCTCCTGGAATATGTCTTGAGCCACTCTTATCCCAAATGGCAAATAGGATCTGTACCTTCTGAAGCTCCAATAAACATGTCTGGCATCTATAGCTTTGAGAAAACTTGAGCACCATGTAGTTTATGGGTGATCTCCTTGAGTGTTGAGGCCTTGTGATGTGTCTGCTTACATGCCTTATTGAGGTCCTTTGGGTCAAGGTAAGCTCGTAGCTGTACGTAGCTTTGCCTGCTGAAAGCAAACAAGGAAACCCAAACAGTAAGCTTGGTCACCATCTCTATGACCTCAATCGATTCCATCCTATCCAGCTCTTTCCTTTAATTCATCTCGGAGATGGATGAGAAACTTCCTTGGAGGATGGACAATAGGTTCTGTATTATCTTCAAGAGTGATGTGGTATTCGCCTGGGAATCTCCAGATACCTCGGAACCGATCTGGGTACTTATCTACCAGATCCTGTGTACTCTTGATCATGTTTGGTCTGCATCTCTGATGCTACTCACAGTTCACTAGAACTAGATGCATCCTGACTGAACTCTGCAATCCGAGGATGGCAGTGTATCTACAATGAAGAAGTTATACAGTAGGCTTGCGGGTGCACCATGTGAGAGAGAGAATTGAGGAGTCCTGAAAAGGACTCCGGTAATCTTTCTTGAAGAAGTTGTTGCGGAACCACTTCCCATCTTTGTACTGGCAGGGAATATCAAACAACCATATTGTTGTATTGCTGTCTCATTGTTAGCATACAATCTGACATGTCACAGTATTACAGCTGACTTAAAGAGGATATTCCTGGTCATCTAGGATCTCTGGAAACACTTTCCTGAAGCACCGAAGAGGCAACACATTCCCCTGTGCTCCTGTGTCCACCTTTACTCTCAAAATGTGGTTACTCAGCTTGTTCCTCATGCAAAACTTCAAAGTTGCGAAAAGCTCATCGCTGTCATCAGTAGGAACACCATCAATATGGACATGTCCAACATAGATTGACTCTATAGATATATCATCAAACTCCCTCTGTAGATCATCATCATCTGCAGTACTGGCAATAGGATGCAATTTTTTTGCGGAGGTAGGGGTTCTGCTTTTACTTTGGTTCCTCCGATTTCCTTTGTCTCGTCTGGTCTGTTTGGACATAGACTGAGATTTCTTCCAGTGACCGTTCATGCCACATTTGTGACACTGTGACTTGAACACAGTTCAATTCTTTGGTGGATGTCTCAATCCACAATGCTTGCAGGTACTGGTGTACATACTAAATAATGTACCGAGGCTCTATCCAGACTGTTCAAAAGACTCGTGTGTGAGTCACTAGCCTTGTGTGTCCTGGATATAATGATGCAGCTTCATCTAGCTTGAGATGCTCATCCTTGCTGAGAGTAGGATCTTTTGTACCTCTGGGTGCTTGATCCCAGCAATCAAAACTTTGATGATCCTCTCAACAGACCCTTCAGTCTTACACTTTGCTAGTTTTGTGTGGCATCTTAGAACAAATTCATCAATAATCTCTAATGCCCCCTGTCTGTACCTATGGAACTCCAATCTAGGGATCCGAAAATTCTCCTGGGGCTCTAGCTGGGTGGAGAATTAATGCTTTCCAAACGTTCTTGGGGGTCGTTCAGTTTTTAATTCTTCTGTCATCGTCCACGTATTGAACATCCCACGTCCTTCCACTCCTGTCCATAGTATCACATAGGTATGCTGTTCCTCTTCAGGAGTCTCTTTTATTTTGAACCACACGTTGGCAACTTGTTTAAACTCTCGCAATTCTTATGAACGGTCCGGCTTGGACCAGTCCATCTTGGGACCTGGAATAGCTCCACTAGCCATGGCAATACCCGTTATTGAAACCTTAGTATGAGAACATTAGCAGTGCAAACAATTGCTCTTATAATATATATTCAAAAACAAATGTCACAGGTTAAAAACATTTGCCAATATGTGAAAAAGACTTTTGTCATTCAGTATACACTTTCAAATGGCATAAAAATCCATCTTTGAACAGACCTTTTAAAATTTCAATTCAATATGATGATTTAGCTCTTGCAACAAAAATTACTTTAGGCTAAGTTACCTTTATACAACAGTAGAACCACATTGATACAAATATCAATATTCGACAGGATCTAGATCCTATCTAGCATGAAATGAAAATGACTTCACAGAATCAGATCACACTGTTTAAACTAGTCTTACTCTTGTCTTTAATACTCTTAGGCCTACAGACTTACAGTAACTACATGCTACACATGCATGAATGAATTTATATTCGTCAACTGAAGTCCTTAAAGATCTAGGCCTACTACTACTAATACCAGTACTATTTTGTACTATAAATTATAGTCCATAATATCCGTACAGCAGTTCTGTTACTCTGCAACAACTAATCTTGACTCGTTATGGTCTAAATTTAGTCGTTTATAGTTCAGATTAAGTGTTCATGTTCAATATGCCAAGTCTTGCTTTCTTGATCCGCTGATCAGCATAGCGTTCAAATCTTGTTGTAGATTAGATTTGAATCCTGCATGCTCACCAGCATTAGCCTCTAGGCTAGGGTCTAGCGTTCCTGGGTCAGGTCAGGACTTCCAACTATATAGTCACCATGCTCACTCGATTGAGACAACGTACAGCATCATCAAAATGTATAGTCAAGTTCTCGGCGGTCCGATCGCTCAAAATTGGATCATGTAAACAAAACGAATTGGCTGAGCTTTATAACCGGTAGACGACAAGTTACTGTCGATACTCACTGTGCTGCAGCCTGAACGTAGCAAACTCATTCCATATCTGTTCAAGATATCCTGATCCATTATCATAAAATCGTCACAGCACAGGTTCGCATCTGGCTGCCACCATGTCAAACAAGCATTAATAAGTCCAAACAAAATTTGATGCTATAAAGTTCAACATCAATGTAATAGGTTTATTGGGTGAATAACATCAGCAAAAAAACTGGCTGGGCCGGGACCACCATGATCAAATATGAGGGTGTATAGTTGTACGCATATACATTATGACCTCAGCTACATTACTGCGTATATCAAGTTGCTCATCCATATAAGACATATTACTACAGGCAGGGTCAGTATTAAAATCAAAATGAAAGAAAACTAAAGATAAGATAGAAATGAGTCCCATTAATTGCCTTGTGAATCACCGTAACAGAGCTCGCCTTGCCTATATGTAAATACTATTGCCCATTATATTTCGCCTTATGCTGTATGCTTTGCTTGTGCTGTGCTGTCATTGGTTCTTAGTTTTGTAATTTATGCATATCTTGTTAGGGTTAAACTCAGGGGGGGGGGGAGGGCTACAACTAACTACAACCCTTCAAACCGCCCAGATAAAAAGAAACAAAAAGAGTTAGACAGGGTCAATAATTCAATATACAATCACATGACTAAAAAAGATAGATGGAAAATTGATGGGTCACAATGACTTGCCTTAACAGAGCTTTATCTGGTTTGCCCTAAGCCATTTCAAATGCAGCGTTCCTTTATCAGGTGGGCTGTATATCGTACAGACCACCTTATAATTTCGTTAGAATTGCCTTTATTTATTATTATTATTATTAAATATTTTTCTTATTTCTAACCACTTTTTTGTTGGCAAGATAACTTGAAAATGGCTCGATCAAATGCCTTGAAATTTGGCACACATATGTATACACATATGTATAAAACACAGATATTTTTTCAACCTTGACCTTGACTGATGACGTCATCTAGGCGCCATTTTGTAAAATTTTACGAAAATCAACTCATGATCATATCTTCATAACCAAAAGCTATTTCTCATTCATATTTATCATGATCAAGGTCAATATCCGTCCGGTCAATTTCAGGTCAAATAACGCGCGCGTGCGCGTACGTCCACGCGTTAATGCGTGCGCAAAATTTTGAAATGCTCAAAATCGTCTCAAAATCATTTTGCATACGTTTTAGGCCATTCTAAGCATTTTATAAAAAATCGCGCACGCGCGCATGCGCGCACGTTTTCGCGCCTAAAAGTATTACACAACATAGATTCGCAATTTTTTTTCTTTTATAATATTCCACATATATATACAAACAAATTGATACCATGTTTGTCTCTTTATGACTATTAATAACGGAATGATCGACCGTTTAACATAAATCTCCGTGCGCGCGAACTCTTGTAATACATAGCATATATGGGCAAAAACATACCTATCCAAAATCCATTGTAGCTCTTTAGGATGCAAGGTGACCCCAATTTTTTTTCATATTTTGATAGAGTATGATTCGGAGATATTGTTTCATGTCACATTTGACCTTCAATTAACTCATGACTTCATCAAAATGGCCTCCGAACTCAAAATTCCAATTTGCATATTATGACGTCAGCATATTTATGGAAAATTGATTGTATCTCTGTAAATAGTGATAGATTTTCTTCCAAATTTTGAAATGTTCTAGCTGAGACAATTTTCTACAAATGAAGTCATCACAATTGTTAATTTTGACAAAAGCATCATGGCGTATTTTTGTGATTAAAGGAGGCATGTCAATTTTCACATTTTGTGTGTATTCTCTATGGGACATGATTTTTTCTCAAAACTCGATTCTACATTCCCGTCTTTCGCGAGCAATTTCTACATTGTTTTTGCTTCATTTACGCTGAACTTCGAGTATGTTGTAGCTGAGACAAAAAGCTATCTCAAATGTACCCTTTATTTTGTCTCAATTTTTTGTTGGATCAGCCCACCTATACTTGTTCCAAACAAGTATTACAAATCTAGTTTCTAATTTCTAATTCATACATCTTTTGTTGATGTTAAACTCAGGGGAGGCTAAAATCCTCAATTTTAGCCGGCCAGGCTCCCTCTGGGATGCAACCCTAGCTTGCATCTGTATGGGCTGTGAAGGGGGAAACCCTGATATTAAGTGGCTTCACTTCATGATTAGCGCATACATTGCTTCCATGAACATAGCCATGCTTTACGTTTTTTAAGATATTGCCCAGCTGATATGTAAGTGCGTCACTTGCCCATTATGCATTGCCCTGTGATGTGTCAAGTGTCTTTCTTTTTTTTCATGCATCTTTTGTTGAGGTTAAACTCATGGGAGGGGGCAGGGGCTATACAACTGCAACTCTTCAAACCACCCAGATAAGATTCCCTCAAAGAGTTGGGCAGAGTCAGTTTAAACAATCAAAAGATAGAAAAGATGGATAGAAAATGTGTCACACTGCCGTTTTTGTGGGTCACCTTAACAGAGCTTGACTTGGCTTGCCCTAAGCCCTTTCAAATATATCTTAGGTTCCTTCTTTTCTAATTCATACATCTTTTGTTGATGTTAAACTCAGGAGAGGTTCCCTCTAGGATGCAACCCTAGCTTGCATTTATATGGACCGTGAAGGGGGAAACCCTGTTTCGGCCCTAGGATCAAGTGGCTTCGGCTCCTGGTCATACATTGCTTCAATGAATAATTGCCATGCCTTATTGGTCACCTTAACAGAGCTTGATCTGGCTTGCCCCTAGTCGTTTCAATATTGTTTGGGGTTCCTTTATTTCTAATTCATACATATTTTGTTGATGTAAAACTCAGGAGAAGCTAAAATCCTCAATTTTAGCAGACCAAGCTCCCTTCTGGGATGCAACCCTAGATTGCCTCCGTATGGGCTGTGAAGGGGGAAACCCTGATATTAAGTGGCTTCAGTTCATGATAAGCGTATACATTGCTTCCATGAACATAGCCATGCTTTACCTTTTTTTGTTATAGATATTGCCGAGCTGAAATGTAAATGCGTCACTTGCCCATTATGCATTGCCCTGTGATGTGTCAAGTGTCTTTGGTTTAGTTTTGTTTTTTCATGCATCTTTTGTTAGAGTTAAACTCACGGGGGGCAAGGGCTACACAACTGCAACTCTTCATACTACCCAGATAAAATTCCCTCAAAGAGAAGGGACAAAAAGGGTTGGGCAGGGTCAGTTTTAACTTCACAAGATAGAAAAGATGGATAGAAAATGGGTCACATTGCCTTGCTTTGTTGGCCATCTTAACAGAGCTCGACTTGGCTTGCCCAAAGCCCTTTCAAATGTGTGAGGTTCCTTTCTTTCTAATTCATACATCTTTTGTAGATGTTGAACTCAGGGGAGGCTAAAACCCTTAGTATTATTCAGCCAGGCCAGGCTCCCTCCGTGATACAACCCTAGCTTGCATCCGTTTGGGCTGTGAAGGGGGAAACCCTGTTATCAAGTGGCTTCGGCTCATGATCAGCGCATGCATTGCTTCAATGAACATTGCCATGTCTTACCTTTTTTTAGATATTGCCCAGCCGATATGTAAATGTGTCACTTGACCATTATGCATTGCCCTGTGATGTGTCAAGTATCTTTGGTTTAGTTTAGTTTTTTCATGCAACTCTCAAAACCACCCAGATAAAATTCCGTCAAGGAGAGAAACAAAAAGATGTGGGCAGGGTCAGTTTAAACAATCAAAAGATAGAAAAGTTGGATAGAAAATGTGTCACACTGCCTTTTTTGTGGGCCAGCTTAACAGAGCTAGGCTTGGCTTGCCCTAAGCCCTTTCAAATATATCTTAGGTTCCTTCTTTTCTAATTCATACATCTTTTGTTGATGTTAAACTCAGGGAGGCTAAAATCCTCAATTTTAGCCGGCCAGACTCCCTCCGGGATACAACCCTAGCTTGCATCTATATGGGGTGTAAAAGAGGAAACCCTGTTATCAAGTAGCTTCGGCTCATGATCAGCACATGCATTGCCTCCTTGGACATAACCATCCTTTACCTTTTTTTTTAGATATTGCCCAGCTGATCTGTAAATGCGTCACTTGCCTATTATGCATCGCCCTGTGATGTGTCAAGTGTCTTTGGTTTAGTTTAGTTTTTTCATGCATCTTTTGTAGAGATTTAACTCATGGGGGGCAGGGGCTATACAACTGCAACTCTTCAAACCTCCCAGATAAAATTTCCTCAAAGAGAAGAGACAAAAAGGGTTGGGCAGGGTCAGTTTTAACTTCACAAGATAGAAAAGATGGATAGAAAATGGGTCACATTGCCTTGCTTTGTTGGCCATCTTAACAGAGCTCGACTTGGCTTGCCCAAAGCCCTTTCAAATGTCTGAGGTTCCTTTTTTTCTAATTCATACATCTTTTGTAGATGTTGAACTCAGGGGAGGCTAAAATCCTCAATTTTAGCCGGCCAGGCTCCCTCCGGGATGCAACCCTAGCTTGCTTCCGTATGGGCTGTGAAGGGGAAAACCCTGATATTAAGTGGCTTCAGTTCATGATTAGCGCATACATTGCTTCCATGAACATAGCCATGCTTTACCCTTTTTTTTATAGATATTGCCGAGCTGAAATGTAAATGCGTCACTTGCCCATTATGCATTGCCGTATGATGTGTCAAGTGTCTTTGGTTTAGTTTAGTTTTTTCATGCAACTCTCAAAACCACCCAGATAAACTTCCCTCAAGAAGAGAAACAAAAAAGGTTGGGCAGGGTCAGTTTAAACAATCAAAAGATAGAAAAGATGGATAGAAAATGTGTCACACTGCCTTTTTTGTGGGTCACCTTAACAGAGCTAGACTTGGCTTGCCCTAAGCCCTTTCAAATATATCTTAGGTTCCTTTTTTTCTAATTCATACATCTTTTGTTGATGTTAAACTCAGGGGAGGCTAAAATCCTCAATTTTAGCCGGCCAGGCTCCCTCCGGGATCCAACCCTAGCTTGCATCCATATGGGCCGTGAAGGGGGAAACCCTGTTTCGGCCCTAGGATCAAGTGGCTTCGGCTCCTGGTCATACATTGCTTTAATGAATAATTGCCATGCCTTATTGGTCACCTTAACAGAGCTTGATTTGGCTTGCCCTTAGTCGTTTCACTTAGGTTTCTTTATTTCTAATTCATACATATTTTGTTGATGTAAAAATCAGGAGAAGCTAACATCCTCAAGTTTAGCAGACCAAGCTCCCTTCTGGGATGCAACCCTAGATTGCCTCTGTATGGGCTGTGAAGGGGGAAACCCTGATATCAAGTAGCTTCGGCTCATGATCAGCACATGCATTGCTTCCACGGACATAACCATCCTTTACCTTTTTTTAGATATTGCCCAGCTGATCTGTAAATGCGTCACTTGTCTATTATGCATCGCCCTGTGATGTGTCAAGTGTCTTTGGTTTAGTTTAGTTTTTTCATGCATCTTTTGTAGAGTTTTAACTCATGGGGGGCAGGGGCTATACAACTGCAACTCTTCAAACCTCCCAGATAACATTTCCTCAAAGAGAAGAGACAAAAAGCGTTGGGCAGGGTCAGTTTTAACTTCACAAGATAGAAAAGATGGATAGAAAATGGGTCACATTGCCTTGCTTTGTTGGCCATCTTAACAGAGCTCGACTTGGCTTGCCCAAAGCCCTTTCAAATGTCTGAGGTTCCTTTTTTTCTAATTCATACATCTTTTGTAGATGTTGAACTCAGGGGAGGCTAAAATCCTCAATTTTAGCCGGCCAGGCTCCCTCCGGGATGCAACCCTAGCTTGCTTCCGTATGGGCTGTGAAGGGGAAAACCCTGATATTAAGTGGCTTCAGTTCATGATTAGCGCATACATTGCTTCCATGAACATAGCCATGCTTATCCTTTTTTTTTATAGATATTGCCGAGCTGAAATGTAAATGCGTCACTTGCCCATTATGCATTGCCGTGTGATGTGTCAAGTGTCTTTGGTTTAGTTTAGTTTTTTCATGCAACTCTCAAAACCACCCAGATAAAATTCCCTCAAGAAGAGAAACAAAAAAGGTTGGGCAGGGTCAGTTTAAACAATCAAAAGATAGAAAAGATGGATAGAAAATGTGTCACACTGCCTTTTTTGTGGGCCACCTTAACAGAGCTAGACTTGGCTTGCCCTAAGCTCTTTCAAATATATCTTAGGTTCCTTTTTTTCTAATTCATACATCTTATGTTGATGTTAAACTCAGGGGAGGCTAAAATCCTCAATTTTAGCCGGCCAGGCTCCCTCCGCGATACAACCCTAGCTTGCATCCATATGGGCCGTGAAGGGGGAAACCCTGTTTCGGCCCTAGGATCAAGTGGCTTCGGCTCCTGGTCATACATTGCTTCAATGAATAATTGCCATGCCTTATTGGTCACCTTAACAGAGCTTGATTTGGCTTGCCCTTAGTCGTTTCACTTAGGTGTCTTTATTTCTAATTCATACATATTTTGTTGATGTAAAAATCAGGAGAAGCTAACATCCTCAAGTTTAGCAGACCAAGCTCCCTTCTGGGATGCAACCCTAGATTGCCTCTGTATGGGCTGTGAAGGGGGAAACCCTGATATCAAGTAGCTTCGGCTCATGATCAGCACATGCATTGCTTCCATGGACATAACCATCCTTTACCTTTTTTTAGATATTGCCCAGCTGATCTGTAAATGCGTCACTTGCCTATTATGCATCGCCCTGTGATGTGTCAAGTGTCTTTGGTTTAGTTTAGTTTTTTCATGCATCTTTTGTAGAGTTTTAACTCATGGGGGGCAGGGGCTATACAACTGCAACTCTTCAAACCTCCCAGATAACATTTCCTCAAAGAGAAGAGACAAAAAGGGTTGGGCAGGGTCAGTTTTAACTTCACAAGATAGAAAAGATGGATAGAAAATGGGTCACATTGCCTTGCTTTGTTGGCCATCTTAACAGAGCTCGACTTGGCTTGCCCAAAGCCCTTTCAAATGTCTGAGGTTCCTTTTTTTCTAATTCATACATCTTTTGTAGATGTTGAACTCAGGGGAGGCTAAAATCCTCAATTTAGCCGGCCAGGCTCCCTCCGGGATGCAACCCTAGCTTGCTTCCGTATGGGCTGTGAAGGGGAAAACCCTGATATTAAGTGGCTTCGGCTCATGATCAGCGCAATCATTGCTTCCATGAACGTTACCATCCTTTACCTTTTTTTAGATATTGCCCAGCCGATATGTAAATGTGTCACTTGACCATTATGCATTGCCCTGTGATGTGTCAAGTGTCTTTGGTTTAGTTTAGTTTTTTCATGCAACTCTCAAAACCACCCAGATAAAATTCCCTCAAGGAGAGAAACAAAAAGGGTTGGGCAGGGTCAGTTTAAACAATCAAAAGATCGAAAAGATGGATAGAAAATGTGTCACACTGCCTTTTTTGTGGGTCACCTTAACAGAGCTAGACTTGGCTTGCCCTAAGCCCTTTCAAATATATCTTAGGTTCCTTTTTTTCTAATTCATACATCTTTTGTTGATGTTAAACTCAGGGGAGGCTAAAATCCTCAATTTTAGCCGGCCAGGCTCCCTCCGGGATCCAACCCTAGCTTGCATCCATATGGGCCGTGAAGGGGGAAACCCTGTTTCGGCCCTAGGATCAAGTGGCTTCGGCTCCTGGTCATACATTGCTTCAATGAATAATTGCCATGCCTTATTGGTCACCTTAACAGAGCTTGATCTGACTTGCCCTTAGTCGTTTCACTTAGGTTTCATTATTTCTAATTCATACATATTTTGTTGATGTAAAACTCAGGGGAAGCTAAACTCCTCAATTTTAGCTGGCTCTTTCTGGGATGCTACCCTAGATTGCATCCGTATGGGCTGTGAAGGGGGAAACCCTGATATTAAGTGGCTTCAGTTCATGATTAGCGCATACATTGCTTCCATGAACATAGCCATGCTTTACCCTTTTTTTTATAGATATTGCCGAGCTGAAATGTAAATGCGTCACTTGCCCATTATGCATTGCCGTGTGATGTGTCAAGTGTCTTTGGTTTAGTTTAGTTTTTTCATGCAACTCTCAAAACCACCCAGATAAAATTCCCTCAAGAAGAGAAACAAAAAAGGTTGGGCAGGGTCAGTTTAAACAATCAAAAGATAGAAAAGATGGATAGAAAATGTGTCACACTGCCTTTTTTGTGGGCCACCTTAACAGAGCTAGACTTGGCTTGCCCTAAGCTCTTTCAAATATATCTTAGGTTCCTTTTTTTCTAATTCATACATCTTATGTTGATGTTAAACTCAGGGGAGGCTAAAATCCTCAATTTTAGCCGGCCAGGCTCCCTCCGCGATACAACCCTAGCTTGCATCCATATGGGCCGTGAAGGGGGAAACCCTGTTTCGGCCCTAGGATCAAGTGGCTTCGGCTCCTGGTCATACATTGCTTCAATGAATAATTGCCATGCCTTATTGGTCACCTTAACAGAGCTTGATTTGGCTTGCCCTTAGTCGTTTCACTTAGGTTTCTTTATTTCTAATTCATACATATTTTGTTGATGTAAAAATCAGGAGAAGCTAACATCCTCAAGTTTAGCAGACCAAGCTCCCTTCTGGGATGCAACCCTAGATTGCCTCTGTATGGGCTGTGAAGGGGGAAACCCTGATATCAAGTAGCTTCGGCTCATGATCAGCACATGCATTGCTTCCACGGACATAACCATCCTTTACCTTTTTTTAGATATTGCCCAGCTGATCTGTAAATGCGTCACTTGTCTATTATGCATCGCCCTGTGATGTGTCAAGTGTCTTTGGTTTAGTTTAGTTTTTTCATGCATCTTTTGTAGAGTTTTAACTCATGGGGGGCAGGGGCTATACAACTGCAACTCTTCAAACCTCCCAGATAACATTTCCTCAAAGAGAAGAGACAAAAAGCGTTGGGCAGGGTCAGTTTTAACTTCACAAGATAGAAAAGATGGATAGAAAATGGGTCACATTGCCTTGCTTTGTTGGCCATCTTAACAGAGCTCGACTTGGCTTGCCCAAAGCCCTTTCAAATGTCTGAGGTTCCTTTTTTTCTAATTCATACATCTTTTGTAGATGTTGAACTCAGGGGAGGCTAAAATCCTCAATTTTAGCCGGCCAGGCTCCCTCCGGGATGCAACCCTAGCTTGCTTCCGTATGGGCTGTGAAGGGGAAAACCCTGATATTAAGTGGCTTCAGTTCATGATTAGCGCATACATTGCTTCCATGAACATAGCCATGCTTATCCTTTTTTTTTATAGATATTGCCGAGCTGAAATGTAAATGTGTCACTTGACCATTATGCATTGCCCTGTGATGTGTCAAGTGTCTTTGGTTTAGTTTAGTTTTTTCATGCAACTCTCAAAACCACCCAGATAAAATTCCCTCAAGGAGAGAAACAAAAAGGGTTGGGCAGGGTCAGTTTAAACAATCAAAAGATCGAAAAGATGGATAGAAAATGTGTCACACTGCCTTTTTTGTGGGTCACCTTAACAGAGCTAGACTTGGCTTGCCCTAAGCCCTTTCAAATATATCTTAGGTTCCTTTTTTTCTAATTCATACATCTTTTGTTGATGTTAAACTCAGGGGAGGCTAAAATCCTCAATTTTAGCCGGCCAGGCTCCCTCCGGGATCCAACCCTAGCTTGCATCCATATGGGCCGTGAAGGGGGAAACCCTGTTTCGGCCCTAGGATCAAGTGGCTTCGGCTCCTGGTCATACATTGCTTCAATGAATAATTGCCATGCCTTATTGGTCACCTTAACAGAGCTTGATCTGACTTGCCCTTAGTCGTTTCACTTAGGTTTCATTATTTCTAATTCATACATATTTTGTTGATGTAAAACTCAGGGGAAGCTAAACTCCTCAATTTTAGCTGGCTCTTTCTGGGATGCTACCCTAGATTGCATCCGTATGGGCTGTGAAGGGGGAAACCCTGATATTAAGTGGCTTCAGTTCATGATTAGCGCATACATTGCTTCCATGAACATAGCCATGCTTTACCCTTTTTTTTATAGATATTGCCGAGCTGAAATGTAAATGCGTCACTTGCCCATTATGCATTGCCGTGTGATGTGTCAAGTGTCTTTGGTTTAGTTTAGTTTTTTCATGCAACTCTCAAAACCACCCAGATAAAATTCCCTCAAGAAGAGAAACAAAAAAGGTTGGGCAGGGTCAGTTTAAACAATCAAAAGATAGAAAAGATGGATAGAAAATGTGTCACACTGCCTTTTTTGTGGGCCACCTTAACAGAGCTAGACTTGGCTTGCCCTAAGCTCTTTCAAATATATCTTAGGTTCCTTTTTTTCTTATTCATACATCTTATGTTGATGTTAAACTCAGGGGAGGCTAAAATCCTCAATTTTAGCCGGCCAGGCTCCCTCCGCGATGCAACCCTAGCTTGCATCCATATGGGCCGTGAAGGGGGAAACCCTGTTTCGGCCCTAGGATCAAGTGGCTTCGGCTCCTGGTCATACATTGCTTCAATGAATAATTGCCATGCCTTATTGGTCACCTTAACAGAGCTTGATTTGGCTTGCCCTTAGTCGTTTCACTTAGGTGTCTTTATTTCTAATTCATACATATTTTGTTGATGTAAAAAT
The DNA here is from genome assembly GCF_000002235.5 of Strongylocentrotus purpuratus. NCBI lineage: Eukaryota > Metazoa > Echinodermata > Echinoidea > Camarodonta > Strongylocentrotidae > Strongylocentrotus > Strongylocentrotus purpuratus. Next base: position 29,739,063 of record NW_022145603.1, on the reverse strand, counting down.
CAGGAGAAGCTAACATCCTCAAGTTTAGCAGACCAAGCTCCCTTCTGGGATGCAACCCTAGATTGCCTCTGTATGGGCTGTGAAGGGGGAAACCCTGATATCAAGTAGCTTCGGCTCATGATCAGCACATGCATTGCTTCCATGGACATAACCATCCTTTACCTTTTTTTAGATATTGCCCAGCTGATCTGTAAATGCGTCACTTGCCTATTATGCATCGCCCTGTGATGTGTCAAGTGTCTTTGGTTTAGTTTAGTTTTTTCATGCATCTTTTGTAGAGTTTTAACTCATGGGGGGCAGGGGCTATACAACTGCAACTCTTCAAACCTCCCAGATAACATTTCCTCAAAGAGAAGAGACAAAAAGCGTTGGGCAGGGTCAGTTTTAACTTCACAAGATAGAAAAGATGGATAGAAAATGGGTCACATTGCCTTGCTTTGTTGGCCATCTTAACAGAGCTCGACTTGGCTTGCCCAAAGCCCTTTCAAATGTCTGAGGTTCCTTTTTTTCTAATTCATACATCTTTTGTAGATGTTGAACTCAGGGGAAGCTAAAATCCTCAATTTTAGCTGGCTCTTTCTGGGATGCTACCCTAGATTGCATCCGTATGGGCTGTGAAGGGGGAAACCCTGATATTAAGTGGCTTCAGTTCATGATTAGCGCATACATTGCTTCCATGAACATAGCCATGCTTTACCCTTTTTTTATAGATATTGCCGAGCTGAAATGTAAATGCGTCACTTGCCCATTATGCATTGCCGTGTGATGTGTCAAGTGTCTTTGGTTTAGTTTAGTTTTTTCATGCAACTCTCAAAACCACCCAGATAAAATTCCCTCAAGAAGAGAAACAAAAAAGGTTGGGCAGGGTCAGTTTAAACAATCAAAAGATAGAAAAGATGGATAGAAAATGTGTCACACTGCCTTTTTTGTGGGCCACCTTAACAGAGCTAGACTTGGCTTGCCCTAAGCTCTTTCAAATATATCTTAGGTTCCTTTTTTTCTATTCATACATCTTATGTTGATGTTAAACTCAGGGGAGGCTAAAATCCTCAATTTTAGCCGGCCAGGCTCCCTCCGCGATGCAACCCTAGCTTGCATCCATATGGGCCGTGAAGGGGGAAACCCTGTTTCGGCCCTAGGATCAAGTGGCTTCGGCTCCTGGTCATACATTGCTTCAATGAATAATTGCCATGCCTTATTGGTCACCTTAACAGAGCTTGATTTGGCTTGCCCTTAGTCGTTTCACTTAGGTGTCTTTATTTCTAATTCATACATATTTTGTTGATGTAAAAATCAGGAGAAGCTAACATCCTCAAGTTTAGCAGACCAAGCTCCCTTCTGGGATGCAACCCTAGATTGCCTCTGTATGGGCTGTGAAGGGGGAAACCCTGATATCAAGTAGCTTCGGCTCATGATCAGCACATGCATTGCTTCCATGGACATAACCATCCTTTACCTTTTTTTAGATATTGCCCAGCTGATCTGTAAATGCGTCACTTGCCTATTATGCATCGCCCTGTGATGTGTCAAGTGTCTTTGGTTTAGTTTAGTTTTTTCATGCATCTTTTGTAGAGTTTTAACTCATGGGGGGCAGGGGCTATACAACTGCAACTCTTCAAACCTCCCAGATAACATTTCCTCAAAGAGAAGAGACAAAAAGGGTTGGGCAGGGTCAGTTTTAACTTCACAAGATAGAAAAGATGGATAGAAAATGGGTCACATTGCCTTGCTTTGTTGGCCATCTTAACAGAGCTCGACTTGGCTTGCCCAAAGCCCTTTCAAATGTCTGAGGTTCCTTTTTTTCTAATTCATACATCTTTTGTAGATGTTGAACTCAGGGGAGGCTAAAATCCTCAATTTAGCCGGCCAGGCTCCCTCCGGGATGCAACCCTAGCTTGCTTCCGTATGGGCTGTGAAGGGGAAAACCCTGATATTAAGTGGCTTCGGCTCATGATCAGCGCAATCATTGCTTCCATGAACGTTACCATCCTTTACCTTTTTTTAGATATTGCCCAGCTGATATGTAAATGTGTCACTTGACCATTATGCATTGCCCTGTGATGTGTCAAGTGTCTTTGGTTTAGTTTAGTTTTTTCATGCAACTCTCAAAACCACCCAGATAAAATTCCCTCAAGGAGAGAAACAAAAAGGGTTGGGCAGGGTCAGTTTAAACAATCAAAAGATAGAAAAGATGGATAGAAAATGTGTCACACTGCCTTTTTTGTGGGTCACCTTAACAGAGCTAGACTTGGCTTGCCCTAAGCCCTTTCAAATATATCTTAGGTTCCTTTTTTTCTAATTCATACATCTTTTGTTGATGTTAAACTCAGGGGAGGCTAAAATCCTCAATTTTAGCCGGCCAGGCTCCCTCCGGGATCCAACCCTAGCTTGCATCCATATGGGCCGTGAAGGGGGAAACCCTGTTTCGGCCCTAGGATCAAGTGGCTTCGGCTCCTGGTCATACATTGCTTCAATGATTAATTGCCATGCCTTATTGGTCACCTTAACAGAGCTTGATCTGGCTTGCCCTTAGTCGTTTCACTTAGGTTTCATTATTTCTAATTCATACATATTTTGTTGATGTAAAACTCAGGGAAGCTAAACTCCTCAATTTTAGCTGGCTCTTTCTGGGATGCTACCCTAGATTGCATCCGTATGGGCTGTGAAGGGGGAAACCCTGATATTAAGTAGCTTCGGCTCATGATCAGCACATGCATTGCTTCCATGAAGAGTGCCATCCTTACCTTTTTTTAGATATTGCCCAGCTGATATTTATGGGTCACTTGCCTATTATGCATCGCCCTGTGATGTACGTGTCAAGTGTCTTTGGTTTAGTTTAGTTTTTTCATGCATCTTTTGTAGAGTTTTAACTCATGGGGGGCAGGGGCTATACAACTGCAACTCTTCAAACCTCCCAGATAACATTTCCTCAAAGAGAAGAGACAAAAAGGGTTGGGCAGGGTCAGTTTTAACTTCACAAGATAGAAAAGATGGATAGAAAATGGGTCACATTGCCTTGCTTTGTTGGCCATCTTAACAGAGCTTGACTTGGCTTGCCCAAAGCCCTTTCAAATGTCTGAGGTTCCTTTTTTTCTAATTCATACATCTTTTGTAGATGTTGAACTCAGGGGAGGCTAAAATCCTCAATTTAGCCGGCCAGGCTCCCTCCGGGATGCAACCCTAGCTTGCTTCCGTATGGGCTGTGAAGGGGAAAACCCTGATATTAAGTGGCTTCGGCTCATGATCAGCGCAATTATTGCTTCCATGAACGTTACCATCCTTTACCTTTTTTTAGATATTGCCCAGCTGATATGTAAATGAGTCACTTGACCATTATGCATTGCCCTGTGATGTGTCAAGTGTCTTTGGTTTAGTTTAGTTTTTTCATGCAACTCTCAAAACCACCCAGATAAAATTCCCTCAAGGAGAGAAACAAAAAGGGTTGGGCAGGGTCAGTTTAAACAATCAAAAGATAGAAAAGATGGATAGAAAATGTGTCACACTGCCTTTTTTGTGGGTCACCTTAACAGAGCTAGACTTGGCTTGCCCTAAGCCCTTTCAAATATATCTTAGGTTCCTTTTTTTCTAATTCATACATCTTTTGTTGATGTTAAACTCAGGGGAGGCTAAAATCCTCAATTTTAGCCGGCCAGGCTCCCTCCGGGATCCAACCCTAGCTTGCATCCATATGGGCCGTGAAGGGGGAAACCCTGTTTCGGCCCTAGGATCAAGTGGCTTCGGCTCCTGGTCATACATTGCTTCAATGATTAATTGCCATGCCTTATTGGTCACCTTAACAGAGCTTGATCTGACTTGCCCTTAGTCGTTTCACTTAGGTTTCATTATTTCTAATTCATACATATTTTGTTGATGTAAAACTCAGGGGAAGCTAAACTCCTCAATTTTAGCTGGCTCTTTCTGGGATGCTACCCTAGATTGCATCCGTATGGGCTGTGAAGGGGGAAACCCTGATATTAAGTAGCTTCGGCTCATGATCAGCACATGCATTGCCTCCATGAAGAGTGCCATGCCTTACCTTTTTTTTAGATATTGCCCAGCTGATATTTATGGGTCACTTGCCTATTATGCATCGCCCTGTGATGTACGTGTCAAGTGTCTTTGGTTTAGTTTAGTTTTTTCATGCATCTTTTGTAGAGTTTTAACTCATGGGGGGCAGGGGCTATACAACTGCAACTCTTCAAACCTCCCAGATAACATTTCCTCAAAGAGAAGAGACAAAAAGGGTTGGGCAGGGTCAGTTTTAACTTCACAAGATAGAAAAGATGGATAGAAAATGGGTCACATTGCCTTGCTTTGTTGGCCATCTTAACAGAGCTCGACTTGGCTTGCCCAAAGCCCTTTCAAATGTCTGAGGTTCCTTTTTTTCTAATTCATACATCTTTTGTAGATGTTGAACTCAGGGGAGGCTAAAATCCTCAATTTAGCCGGCCAGGCTCCCTCCGGGATGCAACCCTAGCTTGCTTCCGTATGGGCTGTGAAGGGGAAAACCCTGATATTAAGTGGCTTCGGCTCATGATCAGCGCAATTATTGCTTCCATGAACGTTACCATCCTTTACCTTTTTTTAGATATTGCCCAGCTGATATGTAAATGAGTCACTTGACCATTATGCATTGCCCTGTGATGTGTCAAGTGTCTTTGGTTTAGTTTAGTTTTTTCATGCAACTCTCAAAACCACCCAGATAAAATTCCCTCAAGGAGAGAAACAAAAAGGGTTGGGCAGGGTCAGTTTAAACAATCAAAAGATCGAAAAGATGGATAGAAAATGTGTCACACTGCCTTTTTTGTGGGTCACCTTAACAGAGCTAGACTTGGCTTGCCCTAAGCCCTTTCAAATATATCTTAGGTTCCTTTTTTCTAATTCATACATCTTTTGTTGATGTTAAACTCAGGGGAGGCTAAAATCCTCAATTTTAGCCGGCCAGGCTCCCTCCGGGATCCAACCCTAGCTTGCATCCATATGGGCCGTGAAGGGGGAAACCCTGTTTCGGCCCTAGGATCAAGTGGCTTCGGCTCCTGGTCATACATTGCTTCAATGAATAATTGCCATGCCTTATTGGTCACCTTAACAGAGCTTGATCTGACTTGCCCTTAGTCGTTTCACTTAGGTTTCATTATTTCTAATTCATACATATTTTGTTGATGTAAAACTCAGGGGAAGCTAAACTCCTCAATTTTAGCTGGCTCTTTCTGGGATGCTACCCTAGATTGCATCCGTATGGGCTGTGAAGGGGGAAACCCTGATATTAAGTAGCTTCGGCTCATGATCAGCACATGCATTGCCTCCATGAAGAGTGCCATGCCTTACCTTTTTTTAGATATCGCCCAGCTGATATTTATGCGTCACTTGCCTATTATGCATCGCCCTGTGATGTACGTGTCAAGTGTCTTTGGTTTAGTTTAGTTTTTTCATGCATCTTTTGTAGAGTTTTAACTCATGGGGGGCAGGGGCTATACAACTGCAACTCTTCAAACCTCCCAGATAACATTTCCTCAAAGAGAAGAGACAAAAAGCGTTGGGCAGGGTCAGTTTTAACTTCACAAGATAGAAAAGATGGATAGAAAATGGGTCACATTGCCTTGCTTTGTTGGCCATCTTAACAGAGCTCGACTTGGCTTGCCCAAAGCCCTTTCAAATGTCTGAGGTTCCTTTTTTTCTAATTCATACATCTTTTGTAGATGTTGAACTCAGGGGAGGCTAAAATCCTCAATTTAGCCGGCCAGGCTCCCTCCGGGATGCAACCCTAGCTTGCTTCCGTATGGGCTGTGAAGGGGAAAACCCTGATATTAAGTGGCTTCGGCTCATGATCAGCGCAATTATTGCTTCCATGAACGTTACCATCCTTTACCTTTTTTTAGATATTGCCCAGCCTATATGTAAATGTGTCACTTGACCATTATGCATTGCCCTGTGATGTGTCAAGTGTCTTTGGTTTAGTTTAGTTTTTTCATGCAACTCTCAAAACCACCCAGATAAAATTCCCTCAAGGAGAGAAACAAAAAGGGTTGGGCAGGGTCAGTTTAAACAATCAAAAGATCGAAAAGATGGATAGAAAATGTGTCACACTGCCTTTTTTGTGGGTCACCTTAACAGAGCTAGACTTGGCTTGCCCTAAGCCCTTTCAAATATATCTTAGGTTCCTTTTTTTCTAATTCATACATCTTTTGTTGATGTTAAACTCAGGGGAGGCTAAAATCCTCAATTTTAGCCGGCCAGGCTCCCTCCGGGATCCAACCCTAGCTTGCATCCATATGGGCCGTGAAGGGGGAAACCCTGTTTCGGCCCTAGGATCAAGTGGCTTCGGCTCCTGGTCATACATTGCTTCAATGAATAATTGCCATGCCTTATTGGTCACCTTAACAGAGCTTGATCTGACTTGCCCTTAGTCGTTTCACTTAGGTTTCATTATTTCTAATTCATACATATTTTGTTGATGTAAAACTCAGGGGAAGCTAAACTCCTCAATTTTAGCTGGCTCTTTCTGGGATGCTACCCTAGATTGCATCCGTATGGGCTGTGAAGGGGGAAACCCTGATATTAAGTAGCTTCGGCTCATGATCAGCACATGCATTGCCTCCATGAAGAGTGCCATGCCTTACCTTTTTTTTAGATATCGCCCAGCTGATATTTATGCGTCACTTGCCTATTATGCATCGCCCTGTGATGTACGTGTCAAGTGTCTTTGGTTTAGTTTAGTTTTTTCATGCATCTTTTCTAGGGGTTAAACTCATGGGGGCAGGGGCTATACAACTGCAACTCTTCAAACCACCCAGATAAAATTCCCTCAAAAAGAGAGACAAAAAGGGTTAGGGAGGGTCAGTTTTAACAATCACAAGATGGAAAATGGGTCACACTGCCTTTCTTTGTGGGTCACCTTAACAGAGCTTGACTTGGCTTGCCCAAAGCCCTTTCAAATGTCTGAGGTTCCTTTTTTTTCTAATTCATACATCTTTTGTAGATGTTGAACTCAGGGGAGGCTAAAATCCTCAATTTTAGCCGGCCAGGCTCCCTCCAGGATGCAACCCTAGCTTTATTCTGTATGGGCTGTGAAGGAGGAAACCCTGATATTAAGTAGCTTCGGCTCATGATCAGCACATGCATTGCTTCCATGGACATAACCATCCTTTACCTTTTTTTAGATATTGCCCAGCTGATCTGTAAATGCGTCACTTGCCTATTATGCATCGCCCTGTGATGTTTCAAGTGTCTTTGGTTTAGTTTAGTTTTTTCATGCATCTTTTGTAGAGTTTTAACTCATGGGGGGCAGGGGCTATACAACTGCAACTCTTCAAACCTCCCAGATAACATTTCCTCAAAGAGAAGAGACAAAAGGGTTGGGCAGGGTCAGTTTTAACTTCACAAGATAGAAAAGATGGATAGAAAATGGGTCACATTGCCTTGCTTTGTTGGCCATCTTAACAGAGCTCGACTTGGCTTGCCCAAAGCCCTTTCAAATGTCTGAGGTTCCTTTTTTTCTAATTCATACATCTTTTGTAGATGTTGAACTCAGGGGAGGCTAAAATCCTCAATTTTAGCCGGCCAGGCTCCCTCCGGGATGCAACCCTAGCTTTATTCCGTATGGGCTGTGAAGGGGGAAACCCTGATATTAAGTGGCTTCGGCTCATGGTCAGTGCATACATTGCTTCCATGAACGTTACCATCCTTAACCTTTTTTTAGATATTGCCCAGCCGATATGTAAATGTGTCACTTGACCATTATGCATTGCCCTGTGATGTGTCAAGTGTCCTTGGTTTAGTTTAGTTTTTTCATGCAACTCTCAAAACCACCCAGATAAAATTCCCTCAAGGAGAGAAACAAAAAGGGTTGGGCAGGGTCAGTTTAAACAATCAAAAGATAGAAAAGATGGATAGAAAATGTGTCACACTGCCTTTTTTGTGGGCCACCTTAACAGAGCTAGACTTGGCTTGCCCTAAGCCCTTTGAAATATATCTTAGGTTCCTTTTTTTCTAATTCATACATCTTTTGTTGATGTTGAACTCAGGGGAGGCTAAAATCCTCAATTTTAGCCGGCCAGGCTCCCTCCGGGATGCAACCCTAGCTTGCATCCATATGGGCCGTGAAGGGGGAAACCCTGTTTCGGCCCTAGGATCAAGTGGCTTCGGCTCCTGGTTATACATTGCTTTCATGAACAATTGCCTTTCTTTGTTGGTCACCTTAACAGAGCTTGACTTGGCTTGCCCGAAGCCCTTTCAAATGTCTTAGGTTCCATTTTTTTCTAATTCATACATCTTTAAATGATGTAAAACTCAGGGGAAGCTAAAATCCTTAATTTTAGCCGGCCAGGCTCCCTTATGGGATGGAACCCTAGATCGCATCTGTATGGGCTGTGAAGGGGGAAACCCTGATATCAAGTAGCTTTGGTTCATGATCAGCGCATACATTGCTCCCATGAACATAGCCATGCTTTACCTTTTTTTTTATAGATATTGCCGAGCTGAAATGTAAATGCGTCACTTGCCCATTATGCATTGCCCTGTGATGTGTCAAGTGTCTTTGGTTTAGTTTAGTTTTTTCATGCATCTTTTGTTGAGGTTAAACTCATGGGGGGGGCAGGGGCTATACAACTGCAACTCTTCAAACCACCCAAATAAAATTCCCTCAAAGAGAAGAGACGAAAAGGGTCGGGCAGGGTCAGTTTTAACAATCACAAGTTGGAAAAGATGGATAGAAAATGGGCCACACTGCCTTTCTGTGTGGGTCACCTTAACAGAGCTTGACTTGGCTTGCCCAAAGCCCTTTCAAATCTATATTAGGTTCCTTTTTTCTAATTCATACATCTTTTGTTGTATACATTGCTTCCATGAACATAGCCATGCCATACCTTTTTTTCTGATATTGCCCAGCTGATATGTAAATGCGTCACTTGCCCATCATGCATTGCCCTGTGATGTGTCAAGTGTCTTTTTTAGTTTTGTTTTTGTCATGCATCTTTCGTTGGGGTTAAACTCATGGGGGGCAGGGGCTATACAACTCCAACTCTTCAAACCACCCAGATAAATTCCTTCAAAGAGAAGAGACGAAAAGGGTCGGGCAGGGTCAGTTTTAACAATCACAAGTTGGAAAAGATGGATAGAAAATGGGCCACACTGCCTTTCTGTGTGGGTCACCTTAACAGAGCTTGACTTGGCTTGCCCAAAGCCCTTTCAAATCTATATTAGGTTCCTTTTTTCTAATTCATACATCTTTTGTTGATGTTAAACTCAGGGAAGGCTAAAATCCTCAATTTTAGCCGGCCAGGCTCCCTCCGGGATGCAACCCTAGCTTGAATCTGTATGGGCTGTGAAGGGGGAAACCCTGTTTCGGCCCTAGGATCAAGTGGCTTCGGCTCCTGGTCATACATTGCCTCCATGAACAATTGCAATGTGTTAGGTTTCATTTCTTCTAATTCATACGAAAAGGGTTGGGCAGGGTCAGTTTTAACAATCACAAGTTAGTAAAGATAGAAAGAAAATGGGTCGCAAGCCTTGCCTTGTGGGTCCCCTTAACAGAGCTTGCTTTGCCTATATGTTATTGCTTTATTTGCCCATAATATATGCCTTTTTGTATAGGCTTAGCTTGGCATGTGCTGTTTCAAGTGCCTTAGGTTTCTTGTTTTTTAACTTGTACATCTTTTGTTGGTGTTAAACTCGGGGGGGGGGGGGGGGGGGAGGGACGAAAATCACAACACTTCGCACCACCCAGATAATATTTGCTCAAAGAGAAGAGACAAAAAGGGTTGGGCAGGGTCAATTAAAAAAAAATCAGATGATAGAAAAGATAGATAGTTATATGATAGTGTACTCATAATAATCCATTGGGACAATCAGATAATTCATCACCTTTTCTATTACTCAATAAAGCATTCTCATAATTGACCAAATCTCCACAGAAAACCTTCTAGATTTGCTCTTATATAATAACCATTTCACACACTTGACTCTACAAGGGTACGTTTGCTTGCTTTCTGATAAAGTAATAATGTGATGAGGACATAGGACAATGAATACCTAATGAATCTTGGAAACAATTTTGTAAAACTTGAATTTAAATTCTTTCTATTCAACAACTGATTTTCTTCGGTTTGGATTACATAGTTTACATCATGCTTTGGCATCACATTTACAAAGCATATTAGAGACTGCACTTCGCCATCATATATTTCAACAGATTCTTCTTTTTTTCCACTTTTCATTGTGATGTTAATAGTGTTCCACGCATGTTCAATTTCACATTTCATGAACCCCTTTGAATTCAGGAAGTAAGATTAGTTTTTCCTTGTCCAAAAGTATTAGAATTTGTGGTGCTATAAACCACCTACAGTTCTGAGTATGTTAACGTAGTTTAATATAATTTAATATAGTTTAGTATATTTTGATGTAGTTTAAATTTTTTGAGTAAGTAATTTGATCTAATTAAAGGTAAAATAATGTAAATTAGTAATTTAGTTAGATTAGTTTTTAATATAATTTAAGTTCTTAAACATGTAGTGTAATGTAGTAAATAGTAATATAGTTTGATATAAAGTTTAATTGGTAGATAATATTAAATTTAGTATATTTACTTGATGAATCTTAAACCTTAAAGAACTGTGGGTGGTTTACACTGTTTTAAGTTTGTATCTAATATTTTTGAATAACGAAAAGTTTGTCTTCCTTCATGAAATTCAAAATTGGGTTCACGGATTGTAAAATTAGATGTCACTGAACACTTTTTGCATCACAAAAAAAACAATAGAAAGGTTCCTTCGTCACTCATAATTAATTTGAGGGAGTGACTTACATTCAATAACCTCTATTAAACTCTGCGCAAGATCCATATAAATTTGGGGAAAACACACTTAATTGATAAATAAATATATTTTACTTTAACCTATGTCTAGGTAACTTCATGTTTCAGAAGCAGGTTTTAGAGAATTAAAATGCTAGATTTGTGGTATATTACATTGATAGACAGCAACAAATACATCGCTGATTCATCAATTATCAAACATGCTTACAAGGGTGAAAGAGAGAAAAATAAAAGGCATTTAAACTTCCCATTTTGAAGTGCTTCAAAAATAATGATTGATAGGACATAATTTTTTTGAATAGGGAGCTCCCACTTTTAATTCATTATGCACTCTGTGCAAATCTCATGCACTTCAGAATGAATAGTTTTCATGCCAGGTATACACGAAGTGGTTCAACAAAGCATACCTATATATGCATGAAATCACCATTGTTCTCCCAAAGCAACAAAATATTTTTTAATGGGATAAGAATAATCTAATACTTGCTTCACATAATATGAATTGGAAACATGCTTCATATGATATGAGAAAAAATGTAGGCCTTCAAAATATTTTAAATACTCAAATCATTACCTTTTAAAAAAAATAATGGAATCTGAATTGTTGCATTTTAAATTGTATAAAGGAAATATGTGTACTTTATTTCCCGTATATATTTCCCGATCTCATTCAAGATTATAAAGCAAGCCTTCTACAAGACTAAAAAGTAAAATTACAAAGAGACTTCTACTAGTTTCTACCTTTGTTATCAACTGAGGAGAGGCTTAAGTCTGCACTTGCCCATAATATCTGTTTTGTCCTGTAGGCGTGGCTTGCTCTGTTCTGTGTCAAGTGTCTTTCATAGATTCCTCATTTGTTAATTTATACATCATTTGTTTGTATTAAACTCACGGGAGGATAATATTACAACTCTTCAAACCACCCCCAACAAAAATGCCTCAAGGCAGGAGAGACAAAATGGGTTGGGCAGGGTCAGTTTTAAAAATCACATCATAGAAATGATAGATAGAAAATGGGTCACACTGACTTGACTTGTGGGTCACCCTAACAGATCTTGCCTTGCCTATATCTAAATGCTTCACTTGCCCATTATATCTACCTTGTCCTGTAGGCTTGGCTTGCCCTGTGCTGTGTCAGGTGTTTGAGATTTCCTCGTTTTCTGATTTAAACATCTCCGGGAGGTGGGGGTAGGCAGTGAAAATCTGAAGAGAAGAGACAAAAATATAGGCAGGGTCAAATTAAATATATCACATGATTAAAAAAGATAGATAGAAAATGGGTCACACTGCCTTGTCTTGTGGGTCACCTTAACAGAGCTTGACTTGGCTTGCCCGAAGCCATTTCAAATGTCTTAGGTTCCTTTTTTTCTAATTCATACATCTTTTGTTGATGTAAAGCTTGAATCCGTATGGGCTGTGAAGGGGGAAACCCTGTTCCAGCCCTAGGATCAAGTGGCTTCGGCTCCTGGCTTTTTTATGACATATATTTATGTCATGTTTAATTTCTGCCCAAGCGACATTTGCTCAATTCCTTTTTTCCGTCAGAGATATGGGATTAAGACATGGCTTTCAATTGCAATTTAGGTTTTAGGCTGTAGGTTAGTTTAGATTTGTTGAACAGCATTAATTTTGCTCCCGATAGTATGCCAGGAACGGGTAAACAACCCCAGGACTTGAATTCCTGCATTAGATCTACAGGTGTTCATTTCCGATAAATACGTTAGACAATAGACTTTTTTTTCGGGGACCTGACATTCTCGCGGTGCTGTAGGCTCCTCTCATTTTCTTCGGTACCTAGTTCAAATCACTCTATCTATTGTGCTTTGTCATTGGTTATATTTAATTAAATGTACAACTCCTTTCTTAATTGGTAGATTGAACTGGTCTAGAGGTCGGGTGACCTCAGGGTAATTTTATATATCCCATCTTGTGACTGGTTGTCTACATAAGGGTTCTCCTGATTGGCTAATAAGATCATGTGATTTTTAAGCCTTCTCGGGTTCCTGAGTATGTAAATGCCATGTGAGGGATTTTGTAGCTCAGTTTATTTCATTCTGTTCAATCTATAGGGCCGCCCATCCTCTGAGAGGATAAGCTATTTAAAAATGTCCTTAAATAAATAATCTTTGTTTGAACTACTGGAGCTTCGGCTCACTTTATAAAGATAATAAAGTGGACTTCAACTGTATATCCGAGCTTCTTTCGTTTTCATTTTGTTTATGAACTCGTTGTCACCGACCCATTACGGGCCCAGTTTGCAAACCAGTTTACTAACTGGTAGTATGTCTTTAACATTTTGTCAACACAATGAACCTCTTGCCATGGGTATAGGCCAAATAAAAAGGAAGAAAAGATAATTATTTATCTTAAATATGAATTTATATATACATGTATTTACAAAGAATACATTCCAGTTATTTATATCTCATGATGCATTAACTCCAGGGAGCTCCGCCGCCGAAGGTGTCGGAGCTCCAGATCCTAAACCGGGAAAAGATTCAAACAGCGGATTTGGTCCTTTTAGGGGTGAAATCTAAAAAAGTTGTAATTAAAATTTAGACTTACAATGTTTTTCGACTCCTGGTTGACCGGATGCCCTGAGGAATAAAAAAACATTGTAAGCCTACATTTAAATACCGGTAACTACTTTTTTAGATTTCCAAAAAAATAGGACATAACCCGCTGTTGAAACCATTTCCCAGTTCGGGATCTGGAGCTTCAACGCCTTCGGCGGCGGAGCTCCCTGGCGTTAATATGCATATGACTAATAAATACAAATGATGTAATTGTGTCTACACACGATGATATGTATATGTATATATGTACAGCACGGCAGCTGAAAACCCTGTGTCAGATTATTTGTGTAAAACTATATATATGTGCAATATTGATGAAGACTTATATCTTAAGCTATCTCACATGAAATAACGGACAAAAAAAATACAAACAAAATTCAAAATAAAGAAAAAGTAAAAAAAAGAAAGGTGTTTTTACAATAAAGGGAACAGCAGGCCATTTACCTGCATTTATATTTATTACTTTTTTCATACATTTTTTGTATTTATCTATTTTTTGTGGGGTTTTTTTCACAAAAAAGTGAGTGTCCAAGTGAACGTGAGAAAGGATTGGTAGCTCTTCTCTTCCTTTTTATTTGGCCTAAGTACATCTCCAGTATCTCATCTATTGATTATGTAAATAAACATATATTTTTGATGTAAATGTGTCTACGCACCATGATATGTATATGCACAGCAAGGCAGCTGTGAGATTATTATTTCTTCTCCTTCTCCTTCTCCTTCTCCTTCTCCTTCTCCTTCTCCTTCTCCTTCTCCTTCTCCTTCTCCTTCTCCTTCTCCTTCTTCTTCTTCTTCCAGTATAGTACTTGTGTCTACGGACATCTTTTGTTTCTCATCTATTCATTATGTAAACAAACATATATTTTTGATGTAATTGTGTCTACGCACGATGATATGTATATGTACAGCAGGCAGCTGTGAGATTATTTGTGTACAACTATGTCTACGGACATCTTTTGTTTCTCATCTATTCATTATGTAAACAAATATATATTTTTGATGTAATTGTGTCTACGCACGATGATATGTATATGTACAGCAGGGCAGCTGTGAGATTATTTGTGTACAATATTATGTCTACGGATATCTTTTGTATCTCATCTATTCATTATGTAAACAAATGTTTATTTTTGATGTAATTGTGTCTACGCACGATGATATGTATATGTACAGCAAGGCAGCTGTGAGATTATTTGTGTACAACTATATCTACGGATATCTTTTGTATCTCATCTATTCATTATGTAAACAAATGTTTATTTTTGATGTAATTGTGTCTACGCACGATGATATGTATATGTACAGCAGGGCAGCTGTGAGATTATTTGTGTACAACTATGTCTACGGACATCTTTTGTTTCTCATCTATTCATTATGTAAACAAATATATATTTTTGATGTAATTGTGTCTACGCACGATGATATGTATATGTACAGCAGGGCAGCTGTGAGATTATTTGTGTACAAATTATATGTCTACGGATATCTTGTGTATCTCATCTATTCATTATGTAAACAAATGTTTATTTTTGATGTAATTGTGTCTACGCACGATGATATGTATATGTACAGCAAGGCAGCTGTGAGATTATTTGTGTACAACTATATCTACGGATATCTTTTGTATCTCATCTATTCATTATGTAAACAAATGTTTATTTTTGATGTAATTGTGTCTACGCACGATGATATGTATATGTACAGCAGGGCAGCTGTGAGATTATTTGTGTACAACTATATCTACGGATATCTTTTGTATCTCATCTATTCATTATGTAAACAAATGTTTATTTTTGATGTAATTGTGTCTACACACATGATATGTATATGTACAGCAGGGCAGCTGTGAGATTATTTGTGTACAACTATATCTACGGATATCTTTTGTATCTCATCTATTCATTATGTAAACAAATGTTTATTTTTGATGTAATTGTGTCTACGCACGATGATATGTATATGTACAGCAGGGCAGCTGTGAGATTATTTGTGTACAACTATATCTACGGATATCTTTTGTATCTCATCTATTCATTATGTAAACAAATGTTTATTTTTGATGTAATTGTGTCTACACACAATGATGTGTATATGTACAGCAGGGCAGCTGTGAGATTATTTGTGTACAACTATATCTACGGATATCTTTTGTATCTCATCTATTCATTATGTAAACAAATATATTTTTGATGTAATTGTGTCTACGCACGATGATATGTATATGTACAGCAGGGCAGCTGTGAGATTATTTGTGTACAATATATGTCTACGGATATCTTGTGTATCTCATCTATTCATTATGTAAACAAATGTTTATGTTTGATGTAATTGTGTCTACGCACGATGATATGTATATGTACAGCAAGGCAGCTGTGAGATTATTTGTGTACAACTATATCTACGGATATCTTTTGTATCTCATCTATTCATTATGTAAACAAATGTTTATTTTTGATGTAATTGTGTCTACGCACGATGATATGTATATGTACAGCAGGGCAGCTGTGAGATTATTTGTGTACAACTATATCTACGGATATCTTTTGTATCTCATCTATTCATTATGTAAACAAATGTTTATTTTTGATGTAATTGTGTCTACACACAATGATGTGTATATGTACAGCAGGGCAGCTGTGAGATTATTTGTGTACAACTATATCTACGGATATCTTTTGTATCTCATCTATTCATTATGTAAACAAATGTTTATTTTTGATGTAATTGTGTCTACGCACGATGATATGTATATGTACAGCAAGGCAGCTGTGAGATTATTTGTGTACAACTATATCTACGGATATCTTTTGTATCTCATCTATTCATTATGTAAACAAATGTTTATTTGTGATGTAATTGTGTCTTCACAGGATGATATGTATATATGTACAGCAGGGCAGCTGGAAACCCTGTGTGAGATTATTTGTGTACAACTAAATATATGTGCAATATTGACGAAGACTTATATCTTAATCTATCTCACATGAAATAACGGACAAAAAAATACAAACAAAAATCAAAATAAAGAAAATGTAAAAAAAAGAAAGGTGTTTTTACAATAAAGGGAACTGCAGGCCATTTACCTGCATTTATATTTATTACTTTTTTCATACATTTTTCGTATTTATCTATTTTTTGTGGGGTTTTTTTCTTCATAAAAAAGGTGAATGTCCAAGTGAACGTGGGAAAGGATTGGTAGCTCTTCTCTTCCTTTTTATTTGGCCTACGAACATCTCCTGTTTATTATGTAAACAAATATTTATTTCTGATATAATTGTGTCTACACACGATAATATGTATATTTATTTTGTTACAAATTTCCTGTGTTTTAACCAACATTCTATTGAGATTATGGTAAGAGTTACTGTCTTTTTGGTGTTGAACTCAAGAGGCCCATGAAGATGAAGATTTTTAGCCGGCCAGGCTCCCGTCAGGGATGACACCCTAGCTTGTTTCCGTAGGGGCTGTGAGCCCTAGGATCAAGTAGCTTCGGCTCCTGGTTTTTTGTATTTTACATACTTTTTGTTGTACTGAACAACTTTGAAAATGTATATCAGTGAAGTGATGGGTATCATTTTTTTGTATAACATTTATGTATCTTTGTTTCATACTTGTGCAGTACTACCGATAATTGCGATTATCATTTTTGTACTGTTTTGCTCCTTGTATGAAATATTAAGGGGAGGCTGAAATCTTCATTTCTTTCGTGGTACTCAATCAATAGATTTTACAGTTCTCAATCTGTACCTTAATTTTGGATATGCCACTTTACATGTCAGTATATGTGGCGCTTGATCTGCCTCATTTGTATACTTTTCTCATTCAGCAGGTTGAATGATCTGTGCCTGTGTGTTATTTATTTCTCATAAAGTGAAACATTGTACATACACCTCTACGATGTAAAGAAAAGAGAGTTATTCATATACATTAGTTAACATATTTGTGATGTTCTTGGGTCATGTATGATAGGGACTTTTAGATTTGCACAACGACAACGTGGATTGCTACGTTCAACGTCCTTTTAATGCACTGCCTTGAATAGACGTCACACGTATCAGTCCACGCAAATCTAAAAGTCCCTAATGTAGGGTAGCTGGAAACCCTGTATTTTCTGGGGATGTGTTAAAGCGTTTTTGGAAGCGAACTGTACCGTACCGACCCATGCTGCTCCAATGGCAATGCATACCGTGCCAGTCGGTTTGTTTTTCCAAGCATTCAGGCGCTCATGTTGGAATCTCATTCCCATTTTCTGTGTTAATTTCAGGATATGTGTACAATAGCAATTTTCAATTTGGCGCGCTTGATCACTTCCGGTACGTTACAAAGGAAAATATTACATACAGCAAAAGAGTTATTCTTATACATTTAAATATGTTCTCAGGTTATATTGGTCAGATGAAGATCTAGCTAGGCCCATGTATTATTTCCTACCAGGGATACCTTGTATGTATAATGTAGGGTAGCTGAAAACATGCACCTCTACCATGTAAGAGAGTTTATTTTGTATACATTTATATCTCACATGACGAGCTGAGATAAGCCTTCTATGCTCATTAATGGATATGATTTGTGATCAAGTGTTATTATACACAGTACTAGCTGCAGGGCAGCTGAAGTCCCTTTTAGACATGTACCATCCTATCATGGAGAGTTTATTGCTATATGCATTTATTTTTCTTATGACGTGCTTATCTGTATACTATATTAACCCCGTTGAAAGAATACGTGGTTATATATAACCGCAAACCTCGCTCAAATATGCAAGCCTTATTTGTATCAGTTAATGGTCAGATGATTTGTGCCTATTTTTGTACATGTATATTTGCTTGTTTGAAATGAAACTAAAGATCTTCCATGTCACTTCTTCTGCATTTCAAAGGCAGATTTGGGGGTGGGGGGGGGGGTGGGGTTGGTTGAGGGAGTAGATAAAGCACCTGCTGGTATTACAACATTTAATTTGTGTTCAGCAAAGAGTAGGAATTGCTCAGTGTGTTGTAGGGTCTGGTCTACCATAAAGAGAACTGAGAAACTGGAGATGCAGCTTTATTTTCAGTTTCTGTCCTCCATTACCATTTGGTTATCGACTAAAATCTATGTTTCTGTATAAAAACATTAATTGACCCGAGGTAAATGTACACATATGATGGTTCAGTACCTTGATATTTCCATTTTGTGCTCTATTGAGCTCCACTCTCTGTATAATACGTGTTTACTATATCTCCCTGAGCAGTGGTGTAGCGACATGGGGACACAGTGTCTCCCAAGCGAATGGTGGTAAAAAGACAAAACGAAAGAGGAAAAAAGACATAAAGAAAGGGAGAGGGGAAAAGGAGGTTTATATTAATATCGTCCCTTAAATCTTATTAATACAGGTGCCACCCTCCCCCATAAATTGGTGGGCCATTGCTACACCACTGCCTCTACCTCAAACTTTATGATCCTTAGGCAAATGAAAATGGTACAAAAGATGTTATTGAAGTTGAAGTTGAAGTTTTATTTATTCATTTCAACAAACTGACTCAAAACAAAACGATTCTTGTAAGTTGTAATTCTGTAACATTCTGAGTGACAGACTCCAAACTTGTCAGTAACGTGGCTCACAAAGCAGCAACATGTAAACAGATTCAGACTTTTGTAATTAAATTCTTGAAGACAGGTGAATGCAATTATTTGTGACTATCAGGCCTGTGGTTAGGGCAGGGTTCTGCATTTGTGAACTGCTTTATACATTTAAGTCGAAATTCATACTGTATACATGTATAGGAAGCGTTTCACAAAGCCGTCTTAAAGAGAAGGTTGAGTTCTGGGAAGAGGTGAAAAACAATTTGTGAGCGTTATCATTATTATTATGCAAGTGTGGAGGAACATCAGATAAGACATGTTCCCTGAAGGGCATGGCTCTTCAAATGCCTTCATATTCTAAATATGTCATGTAACATCGTAAAAATCCTACCCGGATTTTTACGCCACGTGGTCGTGTAGTCCCATATACATCTTTCTGTGTACATTGTTTATAACTTTACCAAGACTTGACCAAATTTCTTATCATTTTGATGATTCCAGAACCTTGCAATACACACAAATTCCTATATGCTAGATGATCTGGTCGATTCCACACCGTTTCTTTCACAATGCAATCGCATGAACAGAACTCAACTTCATCTTTAACTACAAATTCGCTGACAACTTATTAAAATGTATTCAATTTAAAGCATGCAATGTGACTTGTATCAAACTTGTACATATATTGGTACTTGACTGATCTTGATTATCCAAAATTGTTGATTGATTAACTGGTCTAGACTTCAGTCATGGTATAATTCCCAGCACTGATTAGGAAATTTTAAGTTTGTTGTAGCTAGGGTCTGGTCTACCATAAAAAGCAATGAGAAACTGGAGTTGCTCATTCATTTTCAGTTTCTGTCTTCCGTTATCACTTGGTTATCAACTGAAATCTATATTTCAGTTTAAAAGCATTAAATTACCTGAGGTAAATGTTCTCATATGATGGTCTAGTACTTTCTATGGTTTGCTCTTGGTGAGCTCCACTCTATATACGTGTATGCTACATTCCCTGAGCAGTGGTGTAGCTACAAAGGGACACAATGTACGTCTCCCAATCAAATGGTGGAAAACAAGACAAAATGGAAGAGGAAAAAAGACATAAATAAAGGGAGATGGAATAGGGAGGTTAAAACAAAAATTATATTAATCCCTTAATTAATATCATCCCCTAATTCTGAGATCTTACAAATTCACATTCAATTCACCTATTAGTACAGGTTCCGCCCTCCTCCATAATA
Source organism: Strongylocentrotus purpuratus (assembly GCF_000002235.5). Taxonomy (NCBI): domain Eukaryota; kingdom Metazoa; phylum Echinodermata; class Echinoidea; order Camarodonta; family Strongylocentrotidae; genus Strongylocentrotus; species Strongylocentrotus purpuratus. Next base: position 29,718,874 of record NW_022145603.1, on the reverse strand, counting down.
ACAGTGCCCCCTAAACGGCTGGGCCAATGCTACACCACTGTCTCTACCTCAAGTAAAACTGTATGATCCTTAGGCAAATGAAATTGCTACACAAAAGCTGTTATTAAATGCTATACCTCTGTCATTTCACAAAACTGACTCAAAACGAAACAATTCTTGGCAAATTCGTCTGTTATTGGTCTATCATCAGTGTGACTGAGGTATACATGTTACATCAGCTTACTTCAAATCATCAAGTCCGGTTGGGTGGTCGCTTTACACGACCTTTACACGAAACTAAAACGGAAGATCATCCAACCTTTCGTAGATTTGCCTTACGGTTTTCACAAAGTGTCTGGCAAATTGGACCAGACTATTTGAAGATGAGAGGGGTTTATTTTGTAATCATATTACTCCCGACATTTCGTGAATAAAGGGGCATGTTTTCACAAAAGGTCTGGTAACGCTGCCACAATGACCCGATGATTCAAAGTGAGCCTGTTACATTAACCCTATGTTCTAAGGCAGTGTATGAGCCTGTGTACTATGAGCCTAAGGAGATGATAGCCAAAGACTAGAGTAACCAGGCTTGCTATTTAAGAGAAAACAAGTTTGGGTGAGGGGTGCTATATGGTAGGCCATTTACTTAAGTTTATTGTTGAGAAAATGGACTGCCCGTTATCAGTGTTCAAACTTCGTGAATTGTGGTATAAGTCTTACAATGAAAGATAAATAGCATCAATGTCTGAGCTGTACAGTCTATATGATATATATGCATAACAGAATCTAAAAAGGGCCAAGATATGGACCTAATTACTACTTGGCATATAATTTAGGCACCACAGTTTGGCAGAAATAAATGGTTTCACAATATGGCTGATGTCGGCACCACTTTATTGGGAAAATAGTCTAAACTGCATGGCAGATGTCAGCACCAGTGCACAGGAGAAATGGGCCCCACTACGTGGCGGATATATGTACCACTCCGTAGCAAAAAGGGTACCACTATGTGGCGGATATATGTACCGTTACCTAGCAGATACATGCACAACTACAAGGCTGATGAAAGTATAGCTGACAATGGGTCAGCCTATGTTGTGGATATAAGCACCACTACATAGCAGAAATGAGTCATTACAGACTGACTACAGGCATCACTGACATAGCAGATAAAAGGCTAATAGCATAGATACTAGAGACTACAATGGTTTATCTTCAAACAAGGCTGTTTCAGCCCTAAACTATGCAATTAGGTTATAATTGTAACCTAATTAAAACCAAAATGATATTGGAGGACCACTCCATAGCAGACATGAGCCATATACAAGAAGCCATTAAAGAGTTGGAATTATAACATCATTCTAAACAAATTGAGAAAAAGAATCACCATATAGACTGTGCAAGCCTTAGACTGATTGATGCTCTGGTGCCATGAACCTTCCCGCTCATAAACATCAGCATGATTTAAAAATTATAATCTATATAGTCTTTGTTATCATTTCCCAGGCTCATAGACATAGCAAAGTTATTGTTGGAACATGTGGATTAACTGTTTAACTTCATATATGCCAGTATCGATCATGAAAGGCATTTACATGTACTTGTAACATCAGTATTTTTCAGTTATTTTGGTATGTTATGTATGTATTTTGTCTCTTTACGTGTATGTTTACCAACCAGTGGAAATCAGATTTCCTGATGCAGACAAGAAATAATGTACTTATAATTATACTTATTTGAGTTCAAAGTAACATTACATCAAAAGTCTGTCAGCCCAACAAAATTCTCTCTAATGAGGTCATATGCTGACGATGATGGTCCAGATTTAAATGTCGGCCATGCCACGACACTTTTTATATTTGAAAAACTGATAGATTAGCTTTATATCTAAGTGAAAATAATAATGTAACAGTTCTGTGCCTCGGAATAGAATTGTCTAGATAGATGGCGCTGTAGAAATGTCTATTATTATTATTAAGACAGCATGCAATCTTAATTGTAATCACAAAGTGCTACATGTCCATATGAGAAAATAAATTGCAGTGAAGACTGATTACAAAATAAGTGTCTTCATTGCTTCGTTTTGTTTTGTGTTTTGTTTTGTTGCTTAAATTGTTTCCTTATTTCAAATTCGGTGTGATGTTCTTACCTTCTTCTCCTCTGCTTTTCTCTCTGTCATGTCCTTGGTAAATGTGCTTTTCTTGAACCACTTAGTGGAGCTAGCTTGCAGTCCTTACATTGTCAGATGTTTGCTTGTGAGATGAGCTGAACGGGGATGATGAGTCTGTTTGGCTGGCGGGCTTCTCTTGAATGTCGTTTGCTTGTGACATGAGCTGAATGGGGATGATGAGTCTGTTTGGCTGGCGGGCTTCTCTTGAATGTTGTTTGCTTGTGAGATGAGCTGAACGGGGATGATGAGTCTGTTTGGCTGGCAGGCTTCTCTTGAATGTTGTTTGCTTGTGACATGAGCTGAACGGGGATGATGAGTCTGTTTGGCTGGCGGGCTTCTCTTGAATGTCGTTTGCTTGTGAGATGAGCTGAACGGGGATGATGAGTTTGTTTGGCTGGCAGGCTTCTCTTGAATGTCGTTTGCTTGTGAGATGAACTGAACGGGGATGATGAGTTTGTTTGGCTGGCGGGCTTCTCTTTAATGTCGTTTGCTTGTGAGATGAGCTGAACAGGGATGATGAGTCTGTTTGGCTGGCGGGCTTCTCTTGAATGTTGTTTGCTTGTGAGATGAACTGAACGGGGATGAGGAGTCTGTTTGGCTGGCAGGCTACTCTTGAATGTCGTTCGCTTGTGAGATGAGCTGAACGGGGATGAGGAGTCTGTTTGGCTGGCGGACTTCTCTTGAATGTTGTTTGCTTGTGAGATGAACTGAACAGGGATGATGAGTCTGTTTGGCTGGCAGGCTACTCTTGAATGTTGTTTGCTTGTGAAATGAACTGAACGGGATGATGAGTCTGTTTGGCTGCCGGGCTACTCTTGAATGTTGTTTGCTTGTGAGATGAACTGAACGGGGATGAGGAGTCTGTTTGGCTGGCGGGCTTCTCTTGAATGTTGTTTGCTTGTGAGATGAACTGAACAGGGATGATGAGTCTGTTTGGCTGGCGGACTTCTTTTGAATGTTGTTTGCTTGTGAGATGAACTGAACAGGGATGATGAGTCTGTTTGGCTGCCGGGCTACTCTTGAATGTTGTTTGCTTGTGAGATGAACTGAACGGGGATGATGAGTCTGTTTGGCTGCCAGGCTACTCTTGAATGTTGTTTGCTTGTGAGATGAACTGAACGGGGATGATGAGTCTGTTTGGCTGCCGGGCTACTCTTGAATGTTGTTTGCTTGTGACATGAGCTGAACGGGGATGATGGGTCTGTTTGGCTGGCGGGCTTCTCTTGAATGTCGTTTGCTTGTGAGATGAGCTGAACGGGGATGATGGGTCCGTTTGGCTGGCGGGCTTCTCTTGAATGTCGTTTGCTTGTGAGATGAGCTGAACGGGGATGATGGGTCCGTTTGGCTGGCGGGCTTCTCTTGAATGTCGTTTGCTTGTGAGATGAGCTGAACAGGGATGATGAGTCTGTTTGGCTGGCGGGCTTCTCTTGAATGTTGTGAGATGAACTGCTCAGTGAGGAGGAGGAGGTTATCTGCAAGGTAGATGTCCAGGTAGATGAATAGACATCTTCAAAGAAAATTGATGGGTACCCATTGATGAAAGAGATGTGGAGGCAGTAGGAGAAAGATGAAGCAAGGTAGAGAGAATGAGAGAGAGAGATAAAGATAGAGAGACAGACAAACAGAGAGAGGGAGAGAGAGAGAGAGAGAGGGAGAGAGAGAGATAAAGATAGAGAGACAGACAAACAGAGAGAGGGAGAGAGAGAGATGGGTAATAGGGAGATGAATGACAGCCTACAATGATTATAAAAACTGTGTGACTTTGTAGGTATTTATTTTGGTACATCCACCAGCCAAGCTAGCAAGCATGCACGTACAGGGGGGGGGGGGGGGTTTGGGGGATAAATGCCCCCTAACAGAGAGAGAGAGATACCTGGAATTCCCGCTGAACAAATTAAAATGCAAACAAAACAAACAAAAATCACATTTTTTAAAGAATTAGCATTGATTGGATAAGAAGTTCCAAAGGATACCTGAATAAACCAGTTAGCGTGTTTATTCGTATTAAAAAAAGAAAATTAAAATAAATTATTTCATGACGCAAAGTTATTCTGCGTCTGCACAAACCGATGTGGGTTCAAAGACCTTGGTCTTTGCTTGAGCCTTGTTCATCAAAATCATTTATTTACTTTCCTTTAGGGGGGAGGTATTGAGTTCTGGAAAGGGTCAGGAAATTGTCCATTTTATCTTCCAACCTATTTGTAATGACACAAGATTAATCAATATAAATTTTTGGGAAAATTGTGATTTACTGCTGTGTTTTATCACAATAAAAAATAAAAAAGATAATAGTATAATGTGTAATGATAAGGGACCACCTTGAAAGCGTATTATGTGGCTAAAAATTACACTATTTGATAGACCCCTTCAAAACAATTCATCCTAAGTTTGTTTATGTTATAATACTTTAATCAAATTTCTCAATTAGATTATTAGAACTTTCTTACCCTTCCCAGAACTCAACCCTCCCTTTTAGTAATCAAAAAGAGCAATTTTGGCTCTAAAAGGGCCCTTTTGCCCCCTTGATTATGCATATTTCACCCCTAACGAGGCAACTTGAAAAAACACAATATTGGCTTCAGAGGGGCACTTTGCTGGAATTGAAGAATAATTTTTTGACCATGACAGGGCACTGTATATTACCACATTGGGCAATTTTGGCTCTAGAAGGACACTCTTGCCATTTGACAAAGATTTTTTTTCTTCCCCTGACGGAGAAAAATTTGCATGGAAGCCCCCCCCCCCCCCCCCCCCCCGCCCTTTGGAACTTCCTGGATCCGCCCCTGACTACTAGAAGATACGCTGAGTAAGACTGGGTCAGTGGAAGGTCGTATTACCTTAATCGAGGCAAGCTGGTCCGAGTAAGAGGATATGGTCAACTAATGGTGTAAGTCAAATATTTATGGGATATTTACTGCTGCAGGGATTAACTTACGCAGACTAGGAAGCCCCTGTCTGAACATGGCTATAACTTTATTATGATAATTTAACCATAGAGTAAGGATTTTGGTATGCTTCAACAATGTCCTTTCATTCTTTTAACTTATTAGAATATAAAATGTGTAAATTTACTTAATTACTGTTACTACTCAATGCTCAAGATATGATTTATGTATATTTGATGAATTACTGTGCAATGCTAGATAGATAGATAGACACTATTATAGATATAATACAAATATACACTGTTCTGATAAGTTCTGGTTAAAACTATGGCCAAAGAAAATAGTCACTGAGGCCCATAGTTTTAACCAGTACCTTGAAAAGAAGACAGCTAGGGTATATTATTTTTGTTTTTTAAATCCTGTATAAACAGCAACAAAATGTATTTAAGAAGAAAAGAAAAATTGTTAAAATTATAATTTCTAACATTTTAACTTCTTTTTTTATTTAAACAAATTTATACAAGTTTAGAAATGTAAACATTTTGATGAAATGTTTAAATTAAAAATTAAAAAATTACCAACAACAAAAAATTTCAACTCCCTAATAGTATTTTCCAATTAGTACCTTTTCAGAGCAACCTTAAAATGGTTAAAATATTTCTGGTCACATGACGAGCTCTCAATCAATCTAAAACTAATCAATTTTTGATGCACTGATATAGATATGTCATTTACTACCACTTTTCATGATCCTTACTCTTCTCAAATAAGCACTTACCTTCGATAACGATGTACTTTCTCTCCTAGCCCTCCTGCTATTCCTGAGGGACTCTTTCCATTCCTCAGCTATGCTTCAATAGGTTCCTCACATTCTATGAATTGAGAATCATTGAGATGTGGTTATTTATACTATAGTTGTATTGTATAATTTTGTATTTCATATGTATGTCTATATTTTCTGTAAAATGTGGACCAATAAAACTTGAAACTTGAAATGTCAAGAAGTGCATACCATTGTATGTTGTCAATAATTAGATCATCAGAATATACTGAAGTTGTGCAAAATACAAACTTTCTTATTGGCAATGATTCTACTTCCATTTTATGCAATATACTTACAATGCTGTGTGCAATAATGCAGAACAAACTGCCTTGTTGAATCTCTTGAGCACCGTAGCCCTTTAAGGGTCATAGCCTGGCAGCGTGGGCGTCGGCGATTTATCATCTGTATAATCCTAGTATGATGAAAATACATGTAAGATATAGTTAATACACTTAATATACTTAATCGAATGATCAAGACAAATGAATGACTAAAATATTTCAGTTATATTTCAGTAATCTGTTCACAATGATAACATGAAATATCGAAATACAAAAATAAGTTATGGAATATATATTATTATCAAAGTGTGCCTATACAAAAATCATATCATATCTTTCTAGTAAATGTAATATATGGAATTGCTCTTTAATAATTCTTTGAACAATTTCTAATTAGTTTGCTAAATGGTTGTTTGGTATATGTTCATTTTGTAATCACTGCATTGGTAATTCATATTCCTGTGATCTCTTGACTTATGCATCAAGAAATAATTGACACTCTGTTCCTAAAATCTAAATGATGTACATAAAAGAGACCAAATGAGGTGAAAGTGTATTTGCAGCCAATATGTCTGTGAAATTATTAAACTGATCATTCAGATTTCAAAATATTTCAAAATACATGTATAAGCTGAAAAACTCTCTTGATAAGAAACATGGGTGGATAGTGATTCTTTACAATTTTGATATATTTGGATGCCTCTGTGGATGTATTATAAGCACTATAAAATTTAGCCCCTAAAACATTTCCGCTTTCAAGAAAAATTAAATATAAAAATTTACCGGTGCTCCCGGTAGATTTTGATAAATTTCAAATAGCGCCTACGGCCGTACAATAGCTAAGACCATGAAAATCTCAGAATATGTAGTTGTGATAAAATGTCCAAACGGAAACAGCTAATCAATTGATTTAGTCAAGAAACATTGTTTTATAGCTTAATTAATATCTTGACCATGAAAATCTCAGAATATGTAGTTGTGATATATAATTTCCAAACGGAAATAGCTAATCAATCGATTTTAGTCAAGAAACATTGTTTTATAGCTTAATTAATATCATGACCTTGAGAGGGAGCTATATAATAAACTTCCACCTTGTGCTGTTGATCATATGACATCATTTGACACCGCTCTCATTCAAAAGTACAAAATTATTAAGTCAACTTAAATTTCTTCTTCCCATACTTTTATTGATACATTTATATGACAAACTTTGCAAACGTTGTTGGTCCGTATTACTTGCTCTTATTATACTTTTGTAATGTTTTTTTTATGGAAATGTTACATTTTGTTGTTGTTTCATTTTCTCATTCATGTATTGTGTTGAATTTCATATTTATATGCACAGGGCCCTAAAGGATAACAGTGACTAAGCCACCTTCGGTATGATAAAACAAAAACATATGAATAACTAATTTTTTTAAAGTAAATATTCAAAAAGATTTTCATGAAACTGTAATTACTTCATCAACTTAGGAAGTTTTCATCCTTATAACGCAAGCTGTGATGTAGGAAACAAAACCAAGTATTTTTTTATTTTTTTAGTAAATAATGTTTTACATTTTCAACTGTTCAAATATATATTATTAAGATTTAATCAACAAACACTAAATATGAATTCTACGATTTTCTGAAGAAAACAAATAATTCTGAAAATCTATCGCTTAAAATAGAATGGACCGTTCCCATGCCCTAAAATTATTTGATATGACCCCTTTTTTTCTAGTAAAGCAGGAGAATTCTTGTGACAACTTGCCACAACATGTTTAGGGTACAGATACGCTTATTCTCCTTGGATGTTGTTTGTAATAAAGCCTTAAAAAACAATCTTAACTTGTAGTTCTGAAATGTACATGAAGATTAGGGGATATATTCAACCAACAATTCCATACAATTTCCATCAAGATCTGTTGACTACTTTTAAAATCTTGTATCGCTGTTGAGAAACCCCCTATTGGGTTATATAGTTTTGTCCGACCCTATTGTTTGAGTACTCACTCTTCCGCCGTGTAAACATCTCGATGCTGGTAGCACACGCGGGAGAGGTGTCTCGTCTTCCACTTACACCTCTCCCCGGCCCTTGTCCTACACAGGCACCAGTGCGCTACCAGCGCCCACGGCCCCACGTTCACATTGACCTACGGCGGCAGGCGGCCCGTTGTCTTGTGGATACTCCATAATAGACTGCAAGGAGAAGAGAAAAACTGAGTGGTCATTTATTAATCTTATTAGGCCTGTACTGTTTTTATGAGATAATCATTGTAGCACACATTCTTAAATGAGCAAGTTCTAGATTTCTTTAATTGATATATGCTTGTAATGTTGTTCGGTTCCTCAATATAATGTTTACATTTAGATTACTACATACAGGCATTCCTTTTAGTCACAACATATTCAACTTTCTAAATTTTTTTCTTCATTGTTTGATGTGAATGCTCGGGCCATGCTCTAGGGCCATGCATCTCAGATTGAACGTTGTTAAACGATGCCTTTAATGCGATCTCACAAATCTTTAAACTTTTCTAGTCCGCCTCATGTAATGTCTGCACCCCTAGTAAAATTCTATTTGTTACGGGCCTGTGACCTATGTATGTAGGAAGGCCGGAGATGGCCTTTGAATGAGGAAATGTCTCCCCCCCCCCCCCTCCTTCATCGAGAAATCATCGATTATTTGACATAATCAAGAAGCAAAGAATGGGAGGGGCTCAGGGGGCTAAATGAGGGCTCCTTAGCCCTTCACCTGCTTAATAATAGGGTTGCAGTTCTAACAGATAATTCCTAGCACTCTTAACACAGAGGCAGCCCAGCAGATATTTTGTAGGATTGATAACTACTGGCTAACTGACCAGGTTTTAATGTATAAAAACATTACTGCATTCTGTGTAGCATTCCACATACATTCCATGCAAAGTAGAAGAAACAAATTAATATTCATAAAGTCACATACAAGTATAAATCAACATCACAAAGTATCTTGAATATTCAAACATAAACAATAAACAAAGGGTATAAATATTCATAGTATATGTAAATTATACTTTAAGCTTAACTGCATCAGGTGAACATTGAACCAATCAGAGAGAGAGAGAGAGAGAGATAGATATATGAAAGGAAAGTGGATGAAAAGGGTGAATGTGAATGAGGGATAATGAAAGGGATGAATCATGGATATGAAGGGGAGTTTAAGAGTTCAAAATAAATCCCTACAAACTAGTCTTCCTATTACAAATAAAATGTCCTCATTTCATAATCTCAATCAAATGTCTTCATTATCGTCATTAATCATCCCATTCTATCTTTGTTACCAGCATCATCATAATATTAATTTAATCAAGATTATTATCATAACTTTCCTCATCATGATTAACTTCAACATTTTTGTCGTCACCATCATCATCATCATCATCATCATCATCAACATTCACCCTCTATATTCACATCAATTCATAAATCAATGAGCTAATTGAGGTTGGTATAGTGAGGGGAGGGTTGTTGATTCCTGTGCTGTTATCGACCGACGTTATCAACATGCACACGAATATCCTTCCCCAAAACTTGTTATGGCTTATTTTGTAAATTCTTTAAGTGTCCTTTTCCCTTTGGATATGGGCCCCCTTTTCTTCTCACCCTAAAATGTACTCTTAATTTAAAGCGACTAAGAGCATCTTTTTCTTTCATTTCACCCAAAGCTCGCTCACTACGCTTGCATTTTAAGTTATTATGATTTTGTTTCTTATATAAAGATCTTTTAAGTCTTTCATGATTAGGATTTTTCCTCCCTCTTTATAAGATGTAATTTTTCGCTTTGCGACTTCACAAATTAAAAAATTGAAATCTTAAATTAAATATTCAGACCATCAGACTCAACTGCAAAGTATGATGCTTAACCCTTACTGTACTGAGCTATTTTGAGCACCTCACTGACTGGGGGGGGGGGGGCAAGGAGGCCCCCCCCCCCACTACGATCTCGGCCATTGAATGTCCGAAGGACACAAAAATGTGCATGTTTGTAGATATTTACGTCAGGAACAAGATGGTATAATTAGTTTTTTCCTACTAAGCAAATTTTTGTCGTCATAGCCTAATTACTATATGCTAATTATTATAATTACTTATGCAAAATGCTAATTTTATGCATTTTACAGAAAACATATTTGTCTGTAGACTTGTGAATAATCTTGAAAATGTATTGAATAAATGTTTCCTTCATCTCAAAATGTTTTTCTGAAGAAAAAAAGTTCGAAATTCATCATTTTATTTTCTTATGTATTTTATTGTTGTTTTATTTCTAATGTATTCTTTTGTTCGTGAATACATCAAGTTACTTTGAGAAACATATAAAAGCAATTTGATATCAATTCATATCTCCCACTTAGGAAGAAATACATCGTCCTAATCTAAACCTGTATTCACATTTCTGCTTGTACATGAATATATATGCAATTATAGCACTTTTTAATGACATGCGCATACTAATTGTTATGTAACACCTTACAGGTATATCCAATTTCAACGAAAATGGTATCAAAATGTGCGTAAGACTTGAGGGAAAAAAGTCATGAAACGACAATTCAAAATTCCAAGCGGTTGCGGCGCAATCTCCGAAAATGTCGAGACAGTAAGGGTTAAGCAGTATCTTGGACCATGTGCAGAGAAAAACAAACAATGAAATCATCCCTGATAATCTAATCACAATGTAGGGGTATCATATGGCCTAAAAATGTCTATAAATTGTATATTTTTGCTTTGAGGTTTCCCTTTGTGCGTGCCCCCCCCCCCTTTTTTTCCAGAAAGTGCCCTTTTTTGTTGGTGCCCTTCCCCCCCCCCCCCCCCCTTTTAAAGTCGCTCTGCCAGGCTCTCGTCCATGGTGAGAGGTGATTGTTAAATCTTGAAGAACAAAACATGCAGGAAAAACTGAGGTTTTTTAAAGCTAGGATATCGAAATTCGAGACGTGAATAACCCCCTCCAACACCCTCTTCTGTTCAGTTCCTTCGCTACCTTGCGGGGTCACATTAATGATGCCATCCAATTTCTAAACACCCCCCTTGAAAAATCCTGCGTATGCCACTGATCACTAGTATCATTATTATCAACTTACTGATTACTTCTAGGCTAGGTGTTAAAATTAAAACAATTATTCTCAGATTCTAATCGGGCGACTATACACACAAACAAATCAACGATTCTCTTTCAGTGGGGAAGGGGGAGGAGACAAGTGTGAAGCTTATAAAACCTTTGACAAGCAAATAAAAAGGTCATCACATTTCTACATGTTACTTTCTAGGTGATTTTTCTTGATCCAAGTTGTCTGATGAAGCAAAAGGGTAATTACCGTATTTGCCGGCGATAAGGCCGCACCGCCGCATAGGCCGCACCCCCAACTTGGACATTTCAAAGAGGAAAAAAAAAAAAAAAAAAAAAAAAAACCCAACGGACAAAACAAAATAATCGTAATTTTCTTGTAAAACACTATTTTTTTTACAAACTGATACCAAATTCATCAATATTCTTATAATTTACCGGAAGTTTAGCTCAAAAAGTGATCGCGGGCAGATTTGGTGTCCGATACCCCTACCACAATGTACGGTGTAATGCGAAACTGCATGAAATGGAAAAACAAAATGGCGACTTCGAATGGATGCTTCGCGGCAGCTTCGTTAAATGGTCCCTTCCTTTACTTTTGCAATGCATTGGCACGAACTTAGATCAAGATCTATCGGTAAATGTTGGTTTAGCAATTTATTTTCGTATTCATGTCAACAATGCAAGATAAAACTGTCGGTAAGATGTGTTTAAATGTCTTGTACAATCTAGTTATTGTACCGTTAGTAGATCTAGTCCCATACGTGCAAATTCGTGCTGGTTTTGACTTTTTTTTTTTTTTTACTCTTTCGTCGTAAAGGCCGCACCCCAACTTTTTGATATTTTCTCTTCCAAAAATACTGCGGCCTTTACGCCGGCAAATACGGTAGTACACTTGAAATTAGGGGCGCATTTGATGGTGAGAGGAAAAGATGACACTTATCAGAAAAAAGAAGCATGTGTCAAAGTACAAAGAGTAATTATCAGGGGTGAAAATGGGGCACTTCTTACACCTTTAAAATGCGGCGCTCACTAGGGATGAAAAAAGGCACCAAGATTAGGAAATGGGCATTTGCCAACAGAAAAGGGGCACCCATCAGATATTGATAGGGGCATTTATAAGAGGTGAAAAGGGGCATTTATGAAAAGGGGATAGGTCCCTTTTTAGAAAGGAAAAGGGGCATGTACCATTGTTAAAAGGGAAATTATCAGAGGTGAAAAGGGGCACTTATCGCACCTGAAAAGAGGAAATGACCAGATATGAAAAGGGGCCCTTATGAGAATAAAAAAGGGGCATAATAAAGGAAAATGTGCATTAGTTGAAAGAAAAGGGGCACCAATTAGATTTTATTACGGGGATTTATCAAAGGTAAAGGGGGCACTTAATCAAAGTGAAATGGACTCTGGAGTAACTTCTTGTACCTGAAAAAAGTCATTTACCAGAAATGAAAAGGGGCTTTTATGAGATGGGAAAGGGGCTCTTTTTTTAATGGGGGCATTTATCAGGAAAAGGGGCACTTATTAGAAAGGAAAAGGGGCTCATGTGAAAATATAAGGTTTGCTTATCCGAGTTAAAAAGGGAGTAGTTATTAAAAGTGGAAGGGGCACTTTCTACGAAGGAAAAGGGGCATTTGTCAAAATAAAAAAGATACCTCTCAGATTTGAATAAGGCAATTATCAGAGGTGAAGGGGCACTTATCAGAGATGAAAATGGGCACTTATCAGAGTGCTCTGTTTGTGTATATATATATGTATGTTACATGTAGGTATGACAGAATGGCAGGGATTTTGCTGGGGGGGGGGGCAAATAACCATGCCAAGTCCTTCTATCAAATATTAAATTAGGGCCGCATTGAGGATCTAGGCCTACTCTTGATGCCATGGGCGTAAATCTGCAATTGATACCTATTGTTCAGGGGGGGGGGGATGATCTATTCATTCATCCCCCCCTGAACAATAGGTATTACGTAAGGATTTACGCCCATGCTTGATGCAAGGAAATGTAAATATTAATCACTATCAAAATAAAATATAAATATTTAAAAAATGAACAAATTATTTTTGGACTTGGTTTGTTAGTATTTGTCACTAAAACTTTGGGTTGCTAATCCAGGATCCCACCCTCTGTGCAACAAACGTGGCATGAAATATATATGCGAAACCCTGAAGATGAAATATTTAATTAATATTCATCAATAAATAATAACTAATATAAATAAATAAAAATGAACAAATCATGTTTTTTTATTCTTTCAAAGTTTCAAACCAACCAATGGCAAAATGAGCCGTTAGTAGGCCCCAACTTGTTTTTAAAGGCTGGCTGTACTAGTTCAGCCAGAAGGGATTAGACCACCCAGCAAGGTCACTGACAGGTGGCTACATAGCTCATTAAAAATTCAGCTCTCAATTAATAACATAAGAAAAAGAGGATCATGGTGGACCAACAGGCACCGATTGGGGAAGTTTTCTATATACTATAGAGGGAGCAAGTAGCTACAAGTATAGTGTGGCTTTAACAAAACTTTTGGTTCCTATCCGGCATTCGATTTAAACGTGTCTTCATGTACTGGAGCCAAAAGCTGCACGTACACCATGCCACCATCACCATCACCCTCCGGCCTCCTGCACAAACAATCGCCTGCTGGTATCGCACACACAAGATCAAACACGAGTACATCACTTTTCACAATCGACTGTATTGAAATTATTGATTGTTACCGTCATCCAACAATGCTTGTAAATGATGTAATTCCTCTCATCATGTCAGCATCCCAGTCATAACCTGAATCCACTTTGGAATCGTCTTTAACGTTCACGTTGAGATGTTGTACCCCATTACTAATATTGGATGACAATGAATCTGGATATCTGGCCGGTTTGGTACCATATTAGGCCATCGGGAGACTATTCAGACTGGTCATCACGTGCTACGACTCCTCCCTACGTACCCTCGAACAAACTTACTCCAGCAGCCGCAAGGCCACACCTTATCTCCCACCCATTTGGCCAATGAAACTTGATTGCGAGTTTCCCGTCACATTTTTTTCAGCTCATAGTGGGGCAACTGTTTAATTATTCATTATTCATTATTTCCTTTTTACGAACACTTAATTCACCTTTGTTGGTTAAACCTGTGTATTTCCAGTTTGTTAACTTAATTAATGCATGTATGAACATCGCATTATACACATTGTTAGCATATCTTGTTTATTTTTATTAATACAAACATCAATATTGTAAAAATAAACCACACATATACATGCTATAAATCCAAATAGAACAGTACTATGTCCCATACTCCCATTTGCAGCCAACATCAAATTCTGTAGAACATTGCAGGAATTATGAATATGCCATATGATGTATATCCTATCTGTGAAATTTAACCGTTAGCAGTGTCTTATTATCCAAATTATGCAAGGAAACCCGTTTACTTTCTAGACTTCACAGTCAGGCACTATTGAGTGACTGACTTTTTCCCCTTTAGTAACAACATACTTTACATAAACTGAGCTGTAAAGGTACATGAGTATTAAAAAAACAATGCTTCATGGAATTTTCCCAAAAAACAAGTCTATTTGTAACAATAAAAATTGCAATTCACAACGGTAATACACAAGTCGCTCCAACAAAAGTTTTTTTTTTTTTAAGTCTAAAAAAAAGAAAACTATTTTCAGATTGAGTCGATCGCAACACGTACGGGCGGTAAATCATTACGCGGGCGGCGGGCGACGGGAAACTCAGAATCGAGTTATAAGGGCTTTAATAATTAATATAACCTATCCATAGTCTGAAGGCATAGATTCTACTTTGACATTTTACTGCAATCGACCATTTTCGTAATGTAACCAAATCTAATGCATACATACGTCTTTGTGAAGTGCCTACATTAATTGTTGCTAGGTAGGACAAATTACATTAGGGCTTGCCAAGTACCGAAAAACACGTTTGCAATTCGCATTCTGACTTTTGAAATAAAATTATTCGTAACAGGTGCCGGGAACAGATGAATGAAATAATTCGTAACGAGGCGCTTCATAATAGGCCATTTTCGTAATGTTAATACATTTAATGCATAAGACTTTGTGAAGTGCCTCAATACAAATTATTTCATTCACCTGATCAGAATAATAGTATTTCAATAGTCAGAATGCAAACTGCATATATTAATTGTTGCTAGGTAGGTCAAGCCATAATGTTGTTCTACCTGGCAGCAACTAATGTATGCAGTTCGAATTGAAATACTATTATTCTTATCAGGTGAATGAAATAAATTGTATTGAGGCACTTCACAAAGACCCCGGACAAAGACGTAGGCCTATGCATTAAATTTGGTTACATTACGAAAATGGCCTATGAAAGACCTTCGTATGCATTTAGTTTGATGTATTACATTATAGAGGCTACGAAAATAGCTATTATACAAAACAAGCAACAATTAAATAGACCGGTTTACACATTAAAATCCATGCATATGCGTACGTTTCCAATAAAAGGTTATTCTTGACAATCTGAAAGCTTGCCCGAGGCTTGCCCGATATGCATGTAGCAACAAGCATAGGTGTCAATCCGGGGGTGGTCAGGTGGACAAGCCCCCCCCCCCCCCCCCAAAAAAAAAAAAATAATAATAATAATAATAATAATAATATTAAGGGTGGGGGACACAATAGGGCATGTCTCTTCCCCCCCCCCCCTTTTTTTTTTAACTTTAGAGATAAAACACACAGTATGCGCTCTAAATTAGGATTTTGATCAAGGTTAACAATTAAGGGGCGTGGATCGATCTGTTCTCTGATTGCCGAAAACTGATATTAGTATTATAGATCACCAACCAATTATTCGCGCAGATCTCGGTGGTGAGCTAAATTGAACTCCTTGCTCCACTTTGACAACCTTTCAAATGTGCACCACGTTTCTGCTACAGTGTGAACATCATGCGCATACATAGACTTTCAAAGCCATCGAAATAAGTATTTTTTTTGCCTAGAGGCTAGACTGTAGATTTGGGAATTTGTCATATTCCAACAAACGCTTACAAATGATTAATTTACTAAAGAAGTGAGGATAAATCCCGAAAAATTATGTAATTTCACTGGTATCGAATTAAAAATAAACCACGTTTGAATTGTATTCGGGGGCAAGCCCCCCCCCCCCCCCAGCCATCAGTACGATACTGGTGACCAGTGGCGTATCTGGCGCTTGGTCTCGTTGGGGGGGGGGGGGGTAAGAGTGCGCAAAAGCATTTCCCACGCTTATCATTATATCGAAACATAACACCCACATTTTGTATAGAACGTGGGAAGAGGAGGACTTTCACCAGGCCTTCACTCGATCCCGCCCGAAAAACTTTCTGAAATGTTTAAGTCCGTACATAGCATTATAATGGCTAAATTTTCTAAATTCAAATTTTGTTCGGTAATGAATTAGGTTAAGTTTCTGTAGGTGTCACTCCCTCGAAACCCGCCCTAAACACTGAGTTTTGTGAATCCTTATCACTTTTAATAACATACGTCGGCCCGACGCGTCGGCTCTTGCAGGAGCCGTAAGAGTTCATATATTATTCCTCAGCAATCATATCAAATAGGCCGTTATGTATCTGAGATGGCCAGATACTGTAAATCAATAACCATTTTTTATTTGTTAATACAATCAATACAAATTTCTCAATAGGATCAGCCTCAATATTTTTGTGTGAAAACAGTGTCGTACGTGATACAATAAAGATGTCGAGCTCGGTATTAAGTTTCTCAAAGTAGACTTTATTGACCTGTAATATGATAACTATAATATGATTACAAGTTGTGTATTATACCATTAAGAACCAGAATGAAAAAGACTGGTTGTTTACTGTATCAGTTGAACCCCCCCCCTCAATTTCTTTATGTGTGTGAATTTTTATGACCCCCCCCCCCCCATTTAAAAAAAAAAAAAAAAAAACGCTACTGCCTATGCCTATTTGCTTAAAATCACACTTTTTATAAGACATATCTATGTCCGTTTTATTCATTTATTAGCTTCTTACTTAATTTTGTTCTTCCTAATTGATGCATATGAAACGTTTTATATCATATATATTTATGCTTGTTATTTTTAATTGATGCGCTAGCTTGTTATTTAGTACATGTATGTCATATTTAAGTAGTTTTTCCTATATATTTATTTATGTATACGTATTTATGATCTGTTTTATGTTTTTTTACACGGACTTGCTGAAAAGCAGTTTTTTTAGGCTGATGTGAGTTTTACCGTGAATAAATAAATTTAATTCAAATTCAATTCAATTTCACAAGACAATATGAATAATTCTAACGATGCAATTTTAATGCAAATGTATGATCATTCATTTTGCGTTTCTTTCTGCCTGAAAAATATTTTTCTTCTGTATTTAGTTTTGTTGCTGTTGTGAGTTTATATTTTATATCATTGTTATCAAACAGGAATAAAATAATAAATAAATAAATGCATTTGTACAATGATAGTTGTACAATGATGATAGAAGAAGCGATAAAAATCGCAACTGATCTTCCCTTCTTTTATTCTTCCTCTTTATTTCCTTTACTTTCTCTCCTTTTCCCTTCCCATTCCCTTCCCATTCCCTTCCTTCTATCTCTCTCTCGTTGTTTGCTGGGGGGGGGGGACAAGGGCCTTTCGGCCCCCCCCCCCCCCTCATCAACACTTTGTTGGCGGGAAAAATCGCAACTGATCTCCCCTACCCTTCTTATTCCTCCTTTGTTATCTTTCACTCCTCTTTCCCTTTCCCTTCCCTTCCTTCTCTCTAATTTATTTTCATCCCTGTATTATATCTTAGAAGAGAGTTTCCTGGTTATCGTTATCTTTACTCTGACACTAAATTATCTATGTTACACTATAATTTTGAAATTCGTTATCCAATGTATAAAAAAGTTGAGAAAAATCCTATTGGTTAGGATTGAAAATAATAAAATTTGAATTTGAATTTGAATTTAAGTTTGCTGGGGGGGGGGGGGAGGCAAGAACCACACGTTGTTTGGCGGGAAAATCGCAAGGGATATCCCCTTCTTTTCTTTTCTTCTTCCTCTTTCTTTTCTCCCCCTTCCCTTCCTTTTTTTCTCGCTTGGGGGAGGGGGGGGGGGGGGCTGAGTCAACAGCCTGGGAGGCAAGGCCCTTTCGGCACCTCCCCCTTTTCTTTTCTTCTTCCTTTTCTTTCTCTTTCTCTCTCAAGTTATTTTTTGGCGGGGGGGGGGGGCAAGGTCCCTCTGGATCTGCGCCTGGGAGGGGGAAAGTGGGTGAGAGAAAGAGATACAGAAAGAGAGAGGGGAGAGGAAGAGAGAGAGAGAGAGAAGGGGAGGGGAGAGAGTGAGAGAAGCGGGGGGGGGGGGGAGCAGAACCGTGACAACTGACAATCGGATGAAACATAACGAAATGAGAGCTAACTGGTAATGATGCTTGGGGAATAGAAAATGACGCATGCTATAATTAGAAGAAGATTGTATCGTATCGTAGGCTATTTAATTAGTTGACACCACTGCAGAATGCAAAGAAAGTGATGACCAGAGATGAAATCATAGCCGACATATTCATGATAGTGACTAGCATAACGTTAATGG